>NW_027466068.1:2545000-3075000 GCF_046127955.1 Nelusetta ayraudi | reverse complement strand
TTTTTTAATAAAGCAAATAAACCCAATCAGGCACTTTAAGACTAATTTCTATCAAATCTGCTCATTTATTTTTCTAAACTATTCTTCTCAATCCCAGTGAATAAATACTGTTCAACAGATAAACGGCGTGCTTCACCTTTTCAAAGCCCATCAGCAGCACCAGCCGTCCTATAATCCTACCAGTGTCAAGCAGCAAACACGTGCAGCTGTAAAGCGGTAAAGCCCTCCAGGACTGCTGCCATTGAGCTCGACAAGAGGAAGCGGAGTAATAATAAAGATTAAAGAAAAAAAAAAAGAGAAAACGGTGGGGAGAAGAAATAAGCTGCTCTTGGTGGGGAGCTGCAGGAAGAGGACACAATTCATGTGGCTACGTGGTGGGGAGCCGTGGGCGGCGGTGACTCATCAGCGTGGCTCGGGGTTTGTACTGACAGAGACAGGAAGTGAGGTCACAGTGAAGGAGATTACACAGGAAGCCCACTCACTCGTAGCAGCTCCCCCGATGATGGTCTGTCCTGAGGAATTTTCAGTAGGCAGTAGTCGACGAAGCTCCGGAAGGTGTCAGACCTGGACACAGACAGAGACACAGGACTTATGAACCAAATCACCAAATCAGACTACTTGAAGCACAAATCAGGCTGACACAGCAGAGACAACACACCAGCACAACAGCAGGTGTCTATACAAGATGAAGGCCTAGTATGATGATGGTGGTGATGATGGTCATAATGGTGGTGAGTGGTGAAGGTGACGATGGTGGTGATAATGATGATGGTAGTGAAGGTGGTGGTAATGATGGTAATGATGATGATGGTGATGGTGATGATAATGATGGTGGTGAGTGATGATGGTGATGATAATGATGATGGTAGTGATGGTGGTGGTGGTGATGGTGATGATGATGATCGTGGTGTGATGATAATGATGGTGATGATGGTGGTGAGTGATGATGGTGATGATAATGAGGATGGTAGTGAAGGTGGTGGTGATGATGACGATGGTGGTGGTGATGATGGTGGTGAGTGATGATGGTGATAGTGATGATGGTAGTGAAGGTGGTGGTGGTGATGATAGTGATGATGGTGATGATGATGATGATGATGGTGGTGAGTGATGATGGTGATGATAATGATGGTGGTGGTGGTGATGGTGATGATGATGATCGTGGTGGTGATGATAATGATGGTGATGATGGTGGTGAGTGATGATGGTGATGATAATGAGGATGGTAGTGAAGGTGGTGGTGGTGATGATAGTGATGATGGTGATGATGATGACGATGATGGTGGTGAGTGATGATGGTGATGATAATGATGGTGGTGGTGGTGATGGTGATGATGATGATCGTGGTGGTGATGATAATGATGGTGATGATGGTGGTGAGTGATGATGGTGATGATAATGAGGATGGTAGTGAAGGTGGTGGTGGTGATGATAGTGATGATGGTGATGATGATGATGATGATGATGGTGGTGAGTGATGATGGTGATGATAATGATGGTGGTGGTGGTGATGGTGATGATGATGATCGTGGTGGTGATGATAATGATGGTGATGATGGTGGTGAGTGATGATGGTGATGATAATGAGGATGGTAGTGAAGGTGGTGGTGATGATGACGATGGTGGTGAGTGATGATGGTGATAGTGATGATGGTAGTGAAGGTGGTGGTGGTGATGATAGTGATGATGGTGATGGTGATGATGATGATGGTGGTGAGTGATGATGGTGATGATAATGATGATGGTAGTGATGGTGGTGGTGGTGATGGTGATGATGATGATCGTGGTGTGATGATAATGATGGTGATGATGGTGGTGAGTGATGATGGTGATGATAATGAGGATGGTAGTGAAGGTGGTGGTGATGATGACGATGGTGGTGGTGATGATGGTGGTGAGTGATGATGGTGATAGTGATGATGGTAGTGAAGGTGGTGGTGGTGATGATAGTGATGATGGTGATGATGATGATGATGATGATGGTGGTGAGTGATGATGGTGATGATAATGATGATGGTAGTGATGGTGGTGGTGGTGATGGTGATGATGATGATCGTGGTGGTGATGATAATGATGGTGATGATGGTGGTGAGTGATGATGGTGATGATAATGAGGATGGTAGTGAAGGTGGTGGTGATGATGACGATGGTGGTGGTGATGATGGTGGTGAGTGATGATGGTGATAATGATGATGGTAGTGAAGGTGATGGTGGTGATGATAGTGATGATGGTGATGATGATGATGGTAGTGAAGGTGATGGTGGTGATGATAGTGATGATGATGATGATGGTAGTGAAGGTGGTGGTGGTGATGATAGTGATGATGGTGATGATGTTGGTGAGTGGTGATGGTGATGATAATAATGATGGTAGTGAAGGTGGTGGTGGTGATGATAGTGATGATGGTAGTGAAGGTGGTGGTGGTGATGATAGTGATGATGGTGATGATGTTGGTGAGTGGTGATGGTGATGATAATAATGATGGTAGTGAAGGTGGTGGTGGTGATGATAGTGATGATGGTAGTGAAGGTGGTGGTGGTGATGATAATGATGATGGTAGTGAAGGTGGTGGTGGTGATGATAATGATGATGGTAGTGAAGGTGGTGGTGGTGATGATAGTGATGATGATGATGGTGGTGATGATAATGATGGTGATGATGTTGGTGAGTGGTGATGGTGATGATAATGATGATGGTAGTGAAGGTGGTGGTGGTGATGGTGATGGTAGTGAAGGTGGTGGTGGTGATGGTAGTGAAGGTGGTGGTGGTGATGGTAGTGAAGGTGATGATGGTGGTGATGATAATGATTGTGATGATGGTGGTGATGATAATGATTGTGATGATGGTGGTGATGATTGTGATGGTGATGATTGTGATAATAGTGGTGATGATGGTGGTGGTGATGATAATGGTGGTGATGGTGATGATAATGGTGGTGATGGTGATGATGAAGATAAATCATCTCTCCCCATGTCTCAGTGGTGTTTCAGGTTATTGATACGTTCAAACCCAAACAATCCAGTGTAATCTCCACGTGTGGATGTAGTCAACCATGTACAGATTATGTATGTGGAGCAATAAAAATATAGGCCACTGGAGTTGTGGCGCACCGAGCCACTGGTCTAAAAATAAGCTTTGGATAAGACAGCGCACATAACGCAAAGTGCGTGTTGGGAACTTATGCTAAACCACTCTGCAGGTTTTTTTTAGGGCTTTTTTTTTTTTTATTCGTATTTTCTACATTGATATATATATATATATATATATATATATATATATATATATATATATATATATATATATATATATATATATATATATATATATATATATATATATATATGTATATGTATGTATGTATGTATGTATGTATGTATGTATATATATATAATTTGTACATATATTTTATTTATTTATTTTTATATACATATACATGTATATATATATATATATATATATATATATACACATACATGTATATATATATACATATATGTATATGTGTATATGTATGTTAGATTCATTTTTCATAGGTTCAGCGTGTCCACCACATTAAGCTTATTCACTTTCTGTATATAAGGCTTCTGAAGTTAGACTAAATCCAGCCATTCCCAGCGTGTGTGTGTATATGTGTGTGTTTTGTGTGCGCGCGCGTGCTAAAGCTATGCTGAGGAGTCGGCGTGTCTTCTGGCCTCATCTGGCAGGAAGCTGCCGACGCCTCAGGGCTCCTCCCTCCTCCTCCATTTTATGGCTAATTTTACAACAGGTGTTCCTCACTGCGCGCTCAAAGCTTAAAATTTTTGCCTGAAGGATTCTTGTTTCGTCCTTTTGCACGCACCTGCCACCAGTGCTGTGGATGTGTGTGTACAGTGAATGTACTTTTAGAGACTGGGCAGAAGAGACGGAGTAGTGCTCGGCTCAGGTTGCAGAAGACTCACTGGACCACAAACTGGCTTTGAACTACGCAAATACTACGGTTTGGGTGGGATAGCTTCATCAAATTATCAGGTGTGACCAGGTGTTTGATAAGTTTCAAGAGCAGCTATTGGCTGGCACAACCTGGTCGCATGTCGTAAACTGAAATACTAAAAAGCAAAGTTATCTTTCCAGGTAGTGTTATCCGTTGGCATGATTACTATACTAGGAAATGTTAAACAAAAAAACCTGAAGCAACCGACAGCGGCAACAGACAAGCAGCTGTGTTTCAATACAAAAAAAATGCAACAAAACAAATGTATTCTGTCAAGCGTTAAAGAGCTCAAAAATGTTACAGTCTAAAAAGTGTGATTAAACAAAGAAATAGGACAAAATCCTTTTCAATAAACATTACAGCCAATGACACTAGTCTTCATTAAAACCCGTGTTTCCCTTTGATAAAAAACGTAGTAAAGATGCGGCATTGCCTAAGTTTAATTGTTCAATGTTTTTGTTTTTTGTTTTTGATGCCTGGAGAGACAGTCCCCTGAGAATCCATTAGCATAAATAGCCATAAGTTATAGCCATAAGAGCTGAGGGCAGCAAAAGTCTGTATACAAAGAAAATGGTTGTTAGCACAGAAGTGGGAGTCACTGGGAGAAAAACAAGACTTTTTTTTTTCTCTGTTTCTGCCTTTTACTTGCAGTGAGAAGGAGCCCTCAGGCCTGAAGGAAACAGCATTTAGTTTAGGTTCAGTTTAACAGGTAATTACATCAGAAACTTAAGGCTATGTCGCAGCGGTCAGAGGTCGCGCACGCTTTCACGCGGTCGACTCACTGTGACAAGGGTCAACAACGTGATCCAGACTGTTCAACAACTTTCCTGTTGGTTCAGTCAAATCATATTCGGAAGAGATTGTTCATTTTTCAAGTAGCAAGACTTGAGTCATAAGATGAGATGTTTCCGTCAGATGGTTCTGGTATTGTTTCTTGCCACTCACCACTCGTTGGACTGTAGCGTGGGGGAGTCGTTTTGTGCGATGTGATATAAGGCACTCATGGCGTTCATGTTGAATAATGGAGGTTTACGCTCCGCTAGAGACAAGACAAGACACATAAATTAGAGCTCAAAGTTGGAACATTGGACAACAAGCTCTGCCCCTCAGTCAGGAATCCATGAGCGCCGCCCTACTGGTCCCCACTGAGGTATCAACTCACCCAGTTCGATGCAGGTGATCCCCAGGGACCAGATGTCCACCTTGCCCTCGTACTGACCCTCGTCCATGGCCAGGATCACTTCTGGAGCCATCCTGACAGACGCACACAGAAAATTATGCACAGCTGGGGTTACATTATTAAAAATACAATAATAATAATAATAATGATAATAATGATAATAAATGACATTTTAAGATTTGACATTTTCTCCAAAAGAGTTGGTGGACACCGACCAGTAAGGTGTTCCCACAAAAGAGTTGGCAGGCGAGGCAATGGAGGCGGAGCCAAAGTCGGCCAGTTTGACCTGACCCAGCTCAGTCAGCAGGATGTTACCAGCTTTCACATCTCTGGGTGTAAACACAACAGAGACAATCACATGAGAGAACTGTGGGGACAAACGCCAGGAGAAACACAACATCACCTCAAAAATTTTAAAATATATCTTGTGGTTTTTTTTGCATTGTGCTTTTTCCTGCATGCTGGCAATGAAGTTTAATGTATGGGTTTCATTTATTCACGTGACTTGTGGCTGAACAGAGAAGTGCAATGGCATTTGTACAACCCTGGTGTTGGATTTAAAGTTACAAGTTAAAGCCCCAGTGATTGTCACATCCTGAAGGACGCAAAATTTGTTCTCCGCATTTGACCCATCCCCTGAGGGAGCGGGAACCCACTGCTTAGATCATTGGGTGATCTAACCCCCCCAATTCCAATCCCGAATACTGAGTGCCAAGCAGGGAAGCAATGGGTACTATTTTTACAGTCTTTGATATGACCCAGCCGGGGATCGAACCCACAACCGACAAGTGTCAGGGCGGACACTCTACCACTAAACCACTGAGCTAGTCACCGATAAGAGATCTTACAAATGAACCACTTCAAAAAGTGGAAAACGACCCTGACACACCATTTACTGTTGCCATCTGATCACACTGTCGCATAGCAGAAACAGTCTTACCTATGAATCATATTATGGGAATGTAGGTAAGCCAGTCCTAGCAAGGCACCATGGGTAATGGCAGCAATTTCCATCTCTTGGAGTGGTTTCTTATGAACTAGAGGAGAAATCAGTAAAATTGGAGCATGAGGGAAATTCTCTGAAGACTCTCATTGTATTACAAAAAAACAAACAAACTTACAATGACTTCTAAAAACACACGAGATTACGACGAACAGAGCTCATGCTAAAACTCGGTTGTCATCAAAATCCCTGGAAGTAAAACATCAACGAGTGGCTCATCATAAACAGTTAAATATGGTCTCCTTTGTGAAAAGCAAGGTGAAACAGGGCTGATTAGAGCTTCTTATCTGGCTGCTCCAGGGTCATCACAGCTCAAATACTGCGCAAAGGCAAAAGGTCAGAGAGGAGCCGTGACTAAAGAATTTCATAAAGGTGAGAATTCGAGAAACAGGTCAGGGCCGGCAGTTACCAGTGTGTGTGTGTGTGTGTGTGTGTGTACATCAGCAGTGGTTAGTACATGCAGAGGTGGTGAATGAAAGCTTTGCTGCATTTACAGTGGGAAAATAAAACTATTTAGCAGCCACCAATTCTGCGAGTTGTCCCACTTAAAAAGAGGAGAGGTAATGTTCATCATAGGTACACTTCAACTGTAATGACATGCGGCATGAGACATGACATGAGACATGCGGTAAAAAAAAATCCAGGAAATCACATTGATTCACATATGAAATCACATATGATTTTCAAAGAATGTATTTGTATAATGGTGAAAAACAAAAGTTCACCTCAATACTTTGTAATGTAACCCTGGTTGGGTTAGGTCGGTTGGGGTCAAACGTTTTCTGTGGGTCTTCACCAGGTGTGCACACACTGTAGCTGGTATTTTGGCCCATTCTTCCATGCAGATCTTCTCAAGAGCTGTGATGGTTTGGGGCTGTTGCTGGGCAACGCAGACTTTCAACTCCTTCTCAGATTCTCTGTTGGGTTGAGGTCCGCAGACTGGCTAGGCCACTCCAGAACCTTGAAATGCTTTTTATGTAGCCACTCCTTCGTTGCCCAGGCGGTGTGTTTGGGATCATTGTCATGTTGGAAGATCTGGTCACGTTTCATCCTCAATGCTGTCACTGATGGAAGGAGGTGTTTGCCCAAAATCTCACAATACATGGCCCCATTCATCCTTTCCTTCATACGGATCAGTCGTCCTGCCCCCTTTGCAGAAAAGCAGCCTCAAAGCATAATGTTTCCATCCCCATGCTTCACAGTGTGCATGGTGTTCTTGGGATAAAACTGAGCATTCTTCCCCCTCCAAACACGGCAAGTGGCGTTTTATACCAAAGACTTCCATGTTGGTCTCACCTGACCACATGACATTCTTACAATCCTCCCCTGGATCATCTAAATAGTCTCTGGCAAACTTTAGACGGGCCTGGACATGTGCTGGCTTAAGCAGGGGGACATTTGGAGCACTGCAGGATTTTAATCCATGACGACGTAGTGTGTTACTAATAGTAACCTATGTTACCGTGGTCCCAGGTCTCTTCAGGTCATTGTTCCCCCTGTGTAGATCTGGGCTGTTTCCTCACCGTTCTCAAGATCATTTTACCCCACGAGGTGAGATCTTGCATGGAGCCCCAGGTCGAGGGAGATTGTCAGTGATCTTGTATTTATTCCATTTTCTAATAATTGCTCCAACAGTTGATCTCTTCTCACCATGCTGCTTGTCTATTGTAGATTGGCTCTTCCCAGTCTTGTGCAGGTGTACAATATTGTCCCTGGTGCCTTAGACAGCCCTTTGGTGTTGGCCATGGTGGAGAGTTGCAGTCTGACTGTTTAAGGATGTGGACTGATATGAGTAGAGGATAGAGGAGCTTCTTAATGAAGTAGTAAGAGGTCTGGCCAGAATTCTTACTTGTGTGTAGGTGCTAAATATTTATTTTTTTGCACCATTATTTAAAATACATAATTTTAATATCATACAATGTGACTTCCTGATTTTCTTTTACATTCCGTCTCTTACAGTTGAAGTGTACCTATGATGAACATTTCAGACCTCTCTCATCTTTTTAAGTGAGACAACTTTCAGAATCGGTTGCTGGCGAATACTTTTTTGCCCCACTTTATGTAGTCACTATTCTGCACCTTCATGGTGCCCAAAGATCCTGAAAGAACATGTCAATAACACATCCAGTCGGGTCAGCAGGGCTTCACACGAAGGAGGATGTGAAAAATGTGACATAAAATGTGTAGTGTGACATAAAAGAGTCAAGAGTCTTGATGAAGTTTGGGACCTTCCATAGATTTAGAGGTAAGTGACAATAATTGTAGTTTGTGTGTTTAATTATATGGGGAGGTTTGCTGTAGGTTTTCTCTGTTTTGCTGTTGAGTGGTTCAATTTGGTGAATATGAAAATGTATCCAGAGCTGCCTGGTTCAGAAACTGATGTGATGTCACATTTTTTTTCTAGTTTTAAGCGAGTGTTTAGGGACACGCAGCAGCTGATTGTGTGTGGCCACCAAACGTGTCTTCATCTGAACATCTGAACCTGCTTCGCCACAAAGAGCCTCTGGGATTGACTCTGTCGCTTGGGTGGGCGTAGCTTCCTTTGGCCACATGGAAACGACGATGGAATCACTTGAAGGGAGCGTAAGAAGTTAGCATGCAAAATAAAATAGACTCACCCTCTAGTAGGTCTGATGCAGAGCCCAGGCAGTACTCCATCACCAGCTGAAACAGCCCAGTCGGTCACACACCAGTAGTAGGACGAGTGGACAACAACAAGGTGGGAAAAGTCAGAAACTGTGAGGTGGGATTTTGCATAATTGTATTTCAGATGATGTAGCTTAAAATGTGATACTACTATAAAATACTATAACTACTGACCCAGGCAGTGTTGTCCTTTAAGTAGCAACCTTTGTATTCAATGGTGTTTGGGTGTCGCAGCTGTCCCAAAAACTTCACCTCTTTGATGATGTCCTGCCACTTCTGCCACACACACACACACACACACACACACACACACACACACACACACACACACACACACACACACACACACACACAAGAGATGATGAGATGCGTTCAGAGGTGGTGTGGTTCTGGTTAGGTGTGTGTGTGTGTGTGTGTGTGTGTGTGTGTGTGTGTGTGTGTGTGTATTGGCCGACCTCACCTCAGCAGTCTGCTTGCCAGTGTAAGACATCTTTTTAATGGCCACCACCTCGTTGGAGTAGGAATTGCGAGCCTGCGGACAGAAATGGTGGACTGAGCCAGAGTTTCTGTACACCAAAATGAAACCTTTGATCTAGAAAAGAAACAACTGGTCGGTCTCACTGTGCGTTATATCATTCAATATCAGTTAATAACTAACTTTATTGTTTATGATCGTTATTGAACATGAGGCGTGTCTTATTGAGATGCATCCAGAGTTGGTCATGATAGATTTAATGCAAACTTCATGAGAGCATTATTACTAACAAAAAAAACTCTCCTGAACTCCAAACATCCACCACTGGCCAGGGTTGGGTTGTCTGTGATAAAACTGGAAGAGATCCATGAGGTATCAGTGCCCTTTGTGACATCACTAAACTTACCACACCTGTGTATTTTTTATCAGCACACATCCACAGGCTAAAGATGTGCACCGTTCATGGGAAACACAGGCCGGGTAAATGTTGCTACAAATGTGACCTGTTTTGAACCTTCTGTCTCCTGTCACTAAACTCCATGAGCAGACAGCCAAATGAACAGGACCTGTCCAGCAGCTGAGCCTCATCTACAGCTTCATTATTAACGTTTGCATTCGGTATCATGGACAAAGACGCTGCAGCTGAGCTTCGGGCCTGAACGGAGCTTCACCCCAATTACAAATAAATGGGAATTTCATTTAAAGGTTCCAATTGAACTACATTAAAGACAAGCTATAGTAGAGTCCCAGTGGGATTCTTATTCTCTCTTTTGTTGATCACTGATTACCCGTCAGCCCGTGCAGGATAGCGTGTGATGGACGTGCACAATGAGCACAGGGGAAATTCCCCTTCCGCTGCTTTATAATGGAGCTGCTCTTTAGCCTTTGCATCAATTAATTATGAACGAACACACAATTAGAAAGACATCTTGAAGTTTGCGCGTATGTTCAGTAACAGCCTTGAGAGTTGCCACGCGTATATACAGTATATATAGACACGTGCAGTGATGGCTACTAGGCCTTTTCTTTTATTCATGCAGCTAAACTCATATTAGCGTTAAAGACTGATTGATCATTCGTCCGCTTTTAACACTGTGAGTTAATAAACTTGTGTGGGGGGGCTGTTGGGTCACAAAGGCCTCAACAACAGAAACTCAAACAAGAAACTGACTGGCTCCAGTATCTTTGAATGTAAAACCAAAGTGGGTGTCTCTTTTGGACTTTATTTGAGCCATTATAAGCGTAGCAGCAACTCTACTCAGGTCCCTACTCAAACACAAGCTGATGAATTGACAGATATTAATTACAGCGTTGCTGCTGGACTGCAGACTGCAGGAAAATATTATTCTCAAAAAAGGGTGGGGGGCGGAGGGAGAGACATAAACATTATGCAAAAAAAAAGAAAAAAATCTATATCAGGTCACTGATCATGATTTTCAGTCCAGCTGCTATTGTACTGTAGCAGCTACATTCACTATTGTATTACCTTACGGCAAACCAGCCATTTTCTTTTCAGTTTTAAATATTCAATTTGTCAAAATCTGCAGTTACTGCTAGCAGCTACTGTTAGCAGCTACTGCTAGCAGTGTGTCTGCCGTGCTGTCGAGTACAAAAGTGTGTCAGTGAACACGGCAGTGGCATCAGGGCCAGATTTAGATACACATGTGAGCCTGTTAGGCAGACGGACAAGGTCGCCGGGCTACTAGTGATGTAGTGGGGCGTGTGTGTGAGAGAGAGAGAGAGAGAGAGAGAGAGAGAGAGAGAGAGACAGAGAGAGAGAGAAAACTGTCTTAGGTCAGAGGGAGAGAGAGGGGGCGAGGGATAAGAACAAGAAGGAGCCATGTTTTACTCAGACTTCCTGCAGCTTTGGAATCAAAGGGCCGACGGGCTTAATAAGGAACTCTGAGATAAACATATATATATATATATATATATATATATATATATATATATATATATATATATATATATATATATATATATATATATATATATATATATGTATATATATATATATATGTATATATATATATATATGTATATATATATATATATATATATATATATATACATACACTTTATTTATTTATTTTTAATTTACTTTTAGCACTCTTTTAATTGGTCTCTTTGCTGTAACTATGCAAATTTCCCCAATGTTGAATCAATAAAGGCATTCCAATTATTATTCTTATTTTTACAATCAGAGACACTGGAAAATTATAGCCACTCTCCACAATAGTCCTCGCTAAAACGTGGTAACGCAATGAGAAAAAAACAAAACACAGACTCACAAAGTAGACAGCACCAAAGCTGCCGTGACCAATCTCGTGCAGATCGCAGAAGACATCCTCAGGGTCATCCTTGAAGAAGAGGTCGGCCACCTCGGGGTCCTTGGGGACCCCCTTCCGCGTGGATGACGGCATTATGGGATGGACATGGGCCGAGCGCCAGAAGGGGCGCTCTCACAGACACTGCTGCTGCTGCTGCTGCTACCACCGCCAGACATCCAGCGCAGGCCTGGCATTGACCACCTCGTCCTGGGACACGGAAGAACAATGACGATGACAAACACGAGATGAGAATTATCTTCAACATTTGTGTGAAAACAAAATCAGTGATGAAGCAGCAAAAAAAAAAGAAAAGAAGCTCGTGTCTGGTCCTGCTGTCCCCACGCATGTGTGCACACACAATACTAATACCCATAGTACTACTACTAGTACGACTACTACTACCAATACTAATAATAATAACTTCGATTTATATAGCTCCTTTCAAGGAACCCAAGGTCGCTTTACAAACAGACAAACAAAAACTAAACATTCATGTGGAAAAGCCAAGGAGAAAAGGTGAGTTTTCAGTTACGGAATTCAGAGTCCAGCCGGGATGTGATAAAATGGGATGTGGATAAGCGTCTCTGCAACAGAGTCGGACAGTGAGGGACGGAGACGGGAAATGTTTTTGAGGTGATGGAAAGCAGATTTGGTGATGGACTTGACGTGGGACTGGAAGGAGAGGGTGGGGTCAAAGATAACGCCCAAGTTGCAGCTGATGGAACAGCCGTCAACAGTAATGAGAAGATCTCCAACCTTCTGGAGCAGTGGCTTGGGGGCCACAACCATGAGCTCAGTCTTACTGCTTTTAAGTTTGAGTAGGTTGTTTGTCATCCAGGTTTTTATGGCATGGAGGCAGTTGACCAGAGACAGTGAGGGGAGTTGGGAGGATGGTGAGGTGCTGAGATAAAGCTGGATATCGTCAGCGTAGCAGTGTAAGCTGAGACCATGGTGGCATATGATCTAGGAGAGGGGGAGCAGGTAGGTGGTAAAGAGAGTGAGACCAAGCATGGAGCCCTGAGGGACGCCGTGTTTGACAGGGGCGGGGGAGCCGTGGAGGGTGACAAACTGGGTTCTGCTTGCGAGGTAAGATTGAAACCATGCCAATGCAGAGCCGGAGATCCGAGTGGGTCAGAAAGGCGTTTGAGGAGGATGGTGTGGCAAACTGTGTCGAAGGCAGCGGAGAGGTCAAGGAGGATGAGGTTGCTGATTTTACCGGAGTCTGCAGCGATGAGGAGATCATTGGTGATCTTGATCAGAGCGGGCTCACGCACACACAGCTGAAGCGGAGTCACTCTCATGTGTACCAGTTGAATCAGACAGACGCAACAGCAACACTAAAATTTCATATCACACAGCTGCATCTCCAACACAACACCCTGCTCTCATTACCTTCGCTGCACACACTCACGCCCCTTCTATTGTTCTCTCTATTGGCCAGATGCAGTCAGTGAGGCTCTGAGGCCAAGACACAGACACTGACCATCAGCATCGCAGTGACCCTTTTCTCTTAAAGGGACCCCGACCAACAGTTGCACTTCAAATAGATCACCCTTAAAGGAAAAGTCATGTCCTCTCGGCTCACATGCTGATACACGCACACAATCTTTTAAAAGCGTCTCTCACACACACACACACACACACACACACACACACACACACACACACACACACACACACACACACACACACACACACACACACACACACACACACACACACACACACACACCTCGTTCCAAGCACTTTACACTCCTTGGAGTGTAAAGTGATGCAACGCGCCAACAACAGGTTGTAACACCAGGGTGTTTGGTATAAACCTGTTACTAACAGGCTAGTTGGACATTTCAACATGTTTATCCACTAGAGAGTGTGTGTGTGTGTGTGAGAGTGCGTGTGTTTGTGTGTGTGTGTGTGGGTGTGTGTGTGTGTGTGTGTGTGTGTGTGTGTTACTGTGTACGGCCACGAGTGGAATTGTGGCAAGAGAGAGAGAGAAAGCTGATTAGGCAAAAGTCTGAGACAGATTAAACATTTAGTGGGTGCAAATTCTTTGCAACATGTGCACGACCACATGGCACTGCAGGCATGCTTCACTCATGTGCAGGTGTGCATGAGCGTGTCAGAGTCAGGGGCGGCGGTGGGGGGTGGGGCTGGGGGGTCTGAATGAGCAAATGAGATGATGACGCGGAGATCCTGGCAGATTATCACGCAAAACCACCTGACAGCACAGAACACATGAAACACATGATATGTAGAGGTCGTCTTATAGTGAGCGAGCGAGTGACACAACAGGACTCCCCGTTTTCTGGCTGATCATAAACAAGATGTTTAAAAAAAGTGAGTCATAAGTCAGAACACTAACGGCAGAGGAAAAAAAAGAAAAAAGAAAAGAAAAAAATACATTCAGCAAAAATATTTACGGCATTTCACAACATTAAACAAAACGGACAGAATCAGCAGATAAACCTGCACAAGAACACATGTGTACATGTGGGGCACAGTTCAACACACACACACACACACACACACACACACACACACACACACACACACACACACACACACACACACACACACACTGTTAGACTAAGTGCCGCATTAAGCTTTCCACACGTAGCTGAATATTCAAGAAAAAAACTAGAGTGCTGTAAAGGGTGTGAATGAAGGCAAAACAAATAAAAAAAACAACAAATCCCTAAACATGTCGTCATCAACGTTATTATTACGATGATGATGGGGATGTGTTTATAGTTGACAGCAGAGGTGACTTTGACTGAATGGAGTCGCTGCTGCATCAACCAGGAACTTCTGTTGGCTGACAGTCTTCAGAGTTTAGTTATAAGCAGCAGCAGCAGCAGCAGCAGCAGACACATAATCACGTCTGTGACAGCACGCAGGCGTCCATATGTGTGTGTGTTTCTGTGTGCGTGTGTGTGCATGCGTGCGTGCGCGAGTGTGTGTGTGTGTGTGTGTGCGCATAGCAACGGGCTTTAGCAGCTTGCTCGCCTCCCTGCCGGCTTTAGGCAGGAACAGGAATTAGGCAGACTGTGGGAATTCTTACTGGGATTAAAATCAGAGGCTCTCATCAGAAACGACGCAGGGAAAAAAAAAATACAAAAAGAGGCAACAAATCTGCTTGAGTGTGAGCTGAGAAATAAGAGTGACGTCACGTTGGTGGGCTTGAGTGCCGTGGTGACATAACGGAGGAGGAGGCTGTGTGTAGTTTGTGTGCGTGAAGGCGTGTGTGTCTCTCACACACACACACACACACACACACACACACACACACACACACACACACACACACACACACACAGTAGGGGGGCAGGGCGCTTAGCGTCATCCCAGCCAGCACCACTAGGAGGCAGTGAGCGGTGAGAGCCGAGCGACTCCTTCAAATCCTCGCCGAGCACCGACCGAGGATTTACACAAACACACAGCAGGCGTTAAAATCACACATGACAACCTTCACGTGACCCCACAAACTCTGAGTGAAATTCTAATGGTGCAACAACAACAACAACAACAATAAAAAGTCATGCAATTACATTATTGTCTCTCCAGTGAACTGAAGATCTAAAGCAGTTTTATGCTACAGTCTCATGATAGTCAACTGGACTGACTGACTGGACAAACTGGGCAGACTTGACTCAGAATGAACTGACTGACTGGAGTCTGACTGGACTCACACTGGACAGACTGGACTGGGCAGATTCAGCTAGTCCTTAAATATACTGTTCCAAATGTTGAAGCAAAATTCAGTTCCTGTCAATCATCACTTCACCAAGTCTGAAGAAGTCAGTAGCCAGACTTTTCCTGACTGGGACCCCGATAACTGGACCCAAATGTGAAGGGGGTCTCAGGAGGTTCAGCCAAACCAGTGACGACGACTAGTTCCCAGTTCTCCCATCGACAAAAACAAACCGAGTTGAATCCGAAACATTTCATCCCGCCACCTTCGCCAGGATGTCTTTCATTTCTCCTCCAGGAAGCCATTTATCCGTGATTCAGCTGAAAAACAAATCCAACGTTTGGAGGACGAGGAGGCAGCAGCCTGAGAGCCGTGATGCAGGGAACTGACTCTGATTTCATGTGACACGCGGCTAGTGAGCTTTTTTTCTGTGCAGCATGAGGTCAGCAGGCTCCCAGTCAGCAGGTAGAACCAGCGGAGAAAAAGAACACACGCAGATCAGCGGTGGAAGCTGCGATTAACGACGATGACAACGAGATGAGAACAATCCACCGACTACAACTGTCAATTGTTGGCTGCTCGAGTGGCCCATGAAACAAAACAATACAAAATACAGATGCACACACGATATATATGTTTTGTTTTTTTTACAGAACCAGTAAAGTACGAGTACTTGCTTTTCAGTACTCACCGATACCAAGTAATTAATGAGGTCATTACACATTATGGAATTATTTTGATTATTTTTTTTCCACAGGTGTCCTGTTATTTGAACAACAGCATGTTTCTCTAGAACAAGATTCACTGCAGTACAAATACACATTTAGCTAAATTGTCATACACATACATATACAATTGGTATCGGTGTCGCAGTATGGGCTCGTATTTTACTAGTACGGGTAAAGTTCTCAATCTCAGTACAGGCACCCCTACCAGTACTGATACCTGATACTGGTATTCGTATACATGCATCCCTAAATAAGACAACAAAGACAATACGACAATGTTAACAGTGCCACCTGTAGGAAACGTGTGCAGGGTCCCTCAATGCAGCTTCTACGTCACTCGTTCTCCCGTTTTATTGTAGATCCAGAGCAGAAATCTTTCGGACTTTCCTCATGACTGGACGCAACCTGTTCCTGCAGAAAGAAAAAAATAAGAATTAACACTAAAAAGACACACACACACAACAATAAAAAAACAAAAAAAACAAATGCAACTGGAGCATCACAATCATTCGTAGGAGAAGATACTGTTGTATCTACAAAATATCTCTGTTGCTAAACTGTCATCGTCCATTAATATATTCCTGCTCTTCATCAGCTGATTTTATATATTATTATTATTACATGATATTATATCTTAGTGTTTTAATTGTAGCTGTTTGACTTCTGCAAACAACACAGAAAGTTTGCCACCCATTTAGTCACTTCTTCCTCACTCTTGATCTGCATTCTGACAGCCACCTTGTTGTTCACCGCCCATTTTAAACAAATTCCAACCACCTCCTTGCACAAGGAGGTGGTTGCACACACACACACACACACACACACACACACACACACACACACACACACACACACACACACACACACACACACAGAAAGAAGAGGAAGGTGTCGCTCCTCCGTCCTCACAAGTGTTGTGAGTTTCCCCCCACAAGAGCAGATGGCGAAGTGAGTCAACGGCCAATGAAATACTCTTTAATGGGCTATTGGTTATTATCCAGGGTTGGCACAAACGACGGTTCCTTTGATCAGCCGGGGGAGAGCAGAGTAGAGCAGAGTCACACAGAACACAGGAGGAACATCTCACATACATGGAGACTAGGGCTGCAAATTTTTGGGTGTCCCACAATTTGATTCAATATCGATTCCATTACAAATCGATTTTTCCGATTCAAATCGATTCTCAATTCAAAAGGTGACATGAAAGCAGAGTAGTAGGTTTTTGTAAAAAGCTTTTATAATTGTAAAATACAATGTTTTATCAACTGATTGCAATAATGTAAACACACAAATGTAAATCCAAGACAACAGTATGTTATCCAATTTATTCATGCGTGCACAAACTTTAACTAGACCAAAACGTCTGAATCCGGCGCTCAGTTACTTCTCACTCAGTAACCAGAACAATAAACTACAGTAATGAAACTTCTGTGACTGTAATATTAATAGGTAGGCTTTAGTGGAGCAGATAATTGTATATATAGCCAGAATCGTTCACTTTGTGATAGAGGTGTGAAATCTGGTACATATACTCTTCAAACCCCACTCTTTTCAAAAATAACCCTGGCCACACAAAATTCCAAGATGGCGGCCGCAAAATCCAAGCTGCCCAAAAATGTGTTTTTTTCCATTATAACTTGAAATGCATTGATTTTAAGCCACATAAATGTATTAAAGTTGAATATAAAGTTGGGTCTTGCGGATATTTTGTTACCAAGTATATGTCTGTATCTATTACGGTTCTTGAGATACAGCATATGTACAGACTTGTACAGACTCGGGAGTGCGAAAAATTTATTGTTGTTAAGTAAATATGGTTTATGTGAAAATGTTATTTTCATAACCTGTTATTCTCAGTAGGGTTATGACGGACAATTCTAAAACCAAGATGGCTGCATCTTGGTTTTGGTTTTTACTTGAAGTAATCATAAATTCAGTACAGTATTTAGATGTTGATAAAAGCAAATGTTTGTTGTACCATGTGCAACCATTGCGGTTCGTAAGATACAGTAGATATGAGTTACACCTCACAGTTGTAACTGCACTGAGCTGTACACAAGAGATCAAGTTTATAGCACTTGCCCCTGCCACAGAAGCCACATTTGCAGCCACATTTGGTGAGCTGTTCGCAAGTCTTGGCTATTGGAGATTTGGCTATCCAGAAGACCTGCCATTCCTCACCAACCTTCTGCCATTCCCACTCTGCAGGGTCCTCTGCTTCTGGCTGACACTGGATTGCCTGGGCCCACACATAACCAGCCTGGTGTGTTGGAGCAGAGTTGCTCTGGTTGGTGGGATTGACTCATAAGACCTCTGCTTTGTGGCGAACATGTCAAGCCTGGCCTCATCCACATTAGCAGCTGTGCTGGATCTGTCATACATTAGGATGCCAAACTTCTCCAGAATCCTCCAGTATAGGTAGGAAACCTCCAACGTGGGAGGGTAAACACCCAGTTTGGAGAATACAGGCAAGGCCTCTGGACATATGTCCCATGTCTGCCAAGCAGTCTTCTTGTCTTTGTTGCGGAAGGCTGACGCGGTGTGAAAAAGAATAGCATGCCTTTGAACTTCTCCTGGCCAACATAATGAAATGTGTCATGCACACCGATCCAGCGAAGGCTCTGACCTTGCCCAAATGCAACCTACATCTGCCCAACCTCTTGGAGACCGGTGAAGGCACTTAGTGCTGCTAAGACGAGAACATCTGTGGCATTTGCCTTGATCATGATGGATTGGCTACCATGTTCTGGAGCAGGTTTGGCTTGCACAAATATGCGGCTGTCCACTTCCTGGTGAGAGCAATTTTTCAGTCCATCAAGACCAGTTCCATGAGCGCAGAGGACAGCAGGTGCATTTGTCACAATGACCATATTTGGGGAAAACATTTGTGCAACTTTGTTGGCAAGAAAGTGATACAATTCTGTCTTGTTGTCATTATGCCTCAGGAATTTATGCCAGTTAATTGGAATGGTGTTCTTATTTGTCACCTTGCGCCTTACCCCCTGGCCATGTTTGGACTTGGTTTCAGCTTTAAGGCTTGAAGGGCTGTACACATCAAAGACCAAATGCTTCATTGTGTACTTGCTGGAGTACATGTATATCACTGGTAGGAAGTTGAGAGCTGCATAGTCCTCAAATGTCTTGGATCTTTTTGGTGGCAGGGCATGGACCAAAGCTGACCAATCTACAATGAGAACGTCTGCCACCAGTTGAGTTCCTTCTCAACTGGTGGGACATAAGTCTCAAGGATAGAGGTCAGCTCAGACTTCTGGCAGGAGTACAGTCTTCCACCCTTGCTCAATGCAGCAGGGAAGGACTGCTTCTCATGCTGACATAACTCCTGCAGGTCACACTCTTAGCCCTGACAAGAGATGAAAAGCTTTGAGAACAGCTGACAGTCCTCCTTGAAAAGCCTCTGCTTTGAGGGTTCAGCAGAAGAAGAGTCCTGTCTGAAGAAGTCAGCTTTGTTCTTCTTGATTGGCTCATAGAAAAAGGATGGATTGTTTCCCACAGCCTGTGAAAACCCCAGAAATTTTGTCTGACCTCTCTCCAAGTGAGACTGCAGAATTTCTACAGAGTCGGGGTAAGCAATGACTTTGGTGTCAAGCGAATACAGGTCTCTACTGTCTTCCTGGAATGGGTTGCCAAGGTCTTTTAGAGCTTGAGACAGTCAGCTGCCGCTATGATTACTTAAAGTCAATGGCAGCCATATTGTACCCCATCTTGGTTTTAGAATGTTATGTTATAACCCTAATGAAAATAAAATATTGTGAAAATAATATTTTCATATTACCATATTCACTTAATAACAATCAATGTTACAAATGTCTTGCTCTCCTGAGTCTGTACAAGTATATATATGCTGTATCTCAAGAACTGTAATAGAAACAGACATATAATTGGTACCAAAATATCCGCAATACCCAACTTCATATTCAACTTTAAAACATTTATGGGACTTAAAATCAATGCATTTTGAGTTATTAAGGAAAAAACACATTTTTGGCCAGACATGCAAAGTCTGCAAGCCAATGGTTTCATGTGTGGCGACTCAGTTTCTTTTTCTTCCCCCTCCTTTTTAGCGGAAACCGGAAACACAACAACACGCTGTTTATTGCGCAATTCCTACGGCAGCCCAGAAGGCACATACACATTGCCGGGAGCTGGGGGGAAGAAAATCGATTTGTTTGTAAATGAGAATCGATAATGAATCGAACAACGTAAGAATCGCGATTTGAATTGGAGTCGATTCTTTCCCACACCCCTAATGGAGACAACGTTCCTTCAACTGCTCTGGCCTGCACACTTCAGATCTTCCCAGAAACCCCATCCACACGATTTAGCGAACGTCGACGATCAAGAGTGACTGCCATCACTCTGTTGTTCTGACTGACGGATCTTCTGACCTTTACAGAATCTGCCTCTCTCTCTCCCTCGCTGTAACTGTGTCAAGAGGCAGCCTGGGCACTCAGAGGGACTGCGTTCAAATACCAAGCGGCGAGCTGGATGGTGATGATGGAGGGATGAGAGAAGGAAAATCAGACGTATTGTGCCTTCCGAGGGTCCCTGAATGATTTATAACACAAACTGACGCCTGCATGAGCGCCTGGGGAAGTTGATCTGCACTTCCCTTCCCCGCTCCCTCAGACGCTCGCTCGCTCGCTCAGCACAACCCCATCGTTTGTTGTCAAGTGGCGTGAGAAAAAAAGAGTTTGGTTCATGTTGCTCCATTTAGACTTTTATTTTTGTTTGTCGGGACGACACCATGATGGCCTCTGTAAAGATGGCACTGTTCACATAATGTTTTAACATATCATGTCCAGACCTTCGTATTTCCTCCTGGGCTTCTCATGAGAGCAGACGAGTCTAATTTGGGGAGGATGACACGATGAGAAAATAATCTTCCTTCAGTATTTAACTGGTCACTAAACAAACATCAAGGCAACAGTCGGCAAATGAAACACACGGGGCAGAGTGTTCATATCATCAAGTGTGGGATTTAAATAACGACTCCCTCAGAGGTCCATTATTTTGAACTGAATCAATAAGTGACTCAGTCTTCACCAGTGTAATATCTCAGTGTGTAATGTAAACAAACGTGGGCTTCTGATGAGTCACGCTGAAGGTAGGTGTGTTCTCTCTCACGGCCCAGAGTGACTCTCCACATTTAAAAATAGCTAAAACGCTGCAATGGGGGAGGGGGGAGAGGGGGAATCATCCTCAATGTGTGAAAATCTCCCTGGATGAAAATAAACTAATCCGGCGAGAAAGAAAAAAAGAGAAAGCAAACATGATGTCTTGATTATTGTGCCAGGACTGCACCGCCTGGATTTCACTGCTCTGACTTTCACTGCTCTGACTTTCTTTTTTTCTTTTTTTAACCGGACTGAATACAAATACATAATTCTGAAGCAGGATTTCCCTTGAAGTCAGTTCTCATATCAGGAGCTTAGCGATGCAATTGCAAAACCTAGAAAAAAGTTGTAAATGTGGACATTTGTGAACGCACAAAAAAAAAAAATCACTTTATACATGTTTATTTTAAGTAACTTCATCATATTTCTAGTTTAAGAACTCAAACGCATTATTAAAGGATTATCAAACTTGAAAATATCAGCTGCAGTAGTTCTTGTTTATGTCTTTTTTTCAATTCTCCATCCATGCATTTTCTATCACTGCTCATCCTGAACTCAGTAAGAGAGTCTGGAGCCTGCCCCACTTATCGGCCTGCAGACAATCTGGATTTGCTAATTAGCCTAGCGTGCACGTCTTTAGCCAGCGGGAAGAGGCTGGAGAGACCCAAGCAGACACAAGGACAACATGCTAACATGCTAACTCTGCACTGAAAGGCCCAGACCAAAACCCAGTGGAACCCTCTGGTTTCATGAACTTGATGATTGTCACTTTTATGGCTTTGCACAGCAGTAAAGTTGCAGTTTCACATCCACACACCTGTTTATGACCCACTATTCTTTGCTCTGATTGGGTGATCGAAGGTTCAACAACGCTGGTGCAGTGGAGCAGCCCATGACTTTCCAACAGCTTCTCTTTTTGGCACAACAGGAGGAAGTGACGACAGGAAAGAGAAAATTAATATTTTTTTCCGACGGCGGTCAGTAACTCCTGACCCGGTGCTTCACACTCAGAGGGGCCAAGCAGATGGATGGATGACGGGCAACCACACGGCCATCCCAGCCAGTCAGCGAGGTGGAGGAGAGAGAGGAACCAAGATTATGCCGGTGGGAAAAAAAAATCTGGGAGATAATCTGACACAGGGTGCATGTTGGGTAAGCTGACACGCACCACACACAGCCTGGCACACACAGACCTGCAGCCCCTTTTAGAGCAATCCAATGAATCAGAGGGCTGAGTGTGTGTGTGTGTGTGTGTGTGTGTGTGTGTGTCTGTAACGCAGCCTGGAGTTTTCTCTATTAAAAACATTCATTCTCTTTGGCAACTGTCAACGTTCGTCCCTTCTCGACCAATAGCGTGTTTATTCCTCAACCGCAGGTTGTCGCATATAGAAACTCGTCTTTCACCACGCCCCCCCGAAATAAATAGAGAAAGAAGGAATGAATAGATGAAGTCATTCTTAACGAAACGCAACAGCATGCGCGCACACTACCGTGCGTTAGAGCGCCATCACCAGGATGAATTTTTTTTTTTGCCCCGCGCAGAGAATTTTATGCATTAACACATTGTGAGAGGAAGAGCGAGCGAGCAATGCTCTACCATTCTTGTAAAGAGGGACGAGTCCACGGGTGGGCAAACCTTTTGACTGATGGGCCACAATGGGTTGTAAAATTTGACAGAGGGGCCTGAGCAGGAGCAAAACGGATGGAGTGTTTTGGTGACCCCAGGTGAAAAAAATATAGAAAGCAAACATGTGCTTAAATGTTCATTGAAAATGAACAAAAGCCTTACAGCAAAATCAGTGTCTTCAAAGCCCCACAGTATTTAGCTCTTTATTGACTCTTAAAACGCTGAAAAAAAATGGATGAAATACAGCTGTTTTATGACGCACTACGACTATCAATATCATTTTTTCAAGTTTGGCGGGCCAGGATAGAAAGTTTAACGGCCCCTAAGCCGTAGTTTGCCCGTGCCTAATCCAGACAGTTAACAGAGTGCAACCAGATCTACACACTGACTGACGTGTGACATAATGACCATTTGACAGGACGCACCGTTAACCTGAAGGTGGTTTTTAGAGCAGTTCAACTACGTCAGAGTGATGAGAAACAGAAAAGGTTGGGAGGAAGAGGGAAGGGGTGGGGGGTTTGGACTGAACACAGATAAAGTGCTGTGAAGAACAAAGTGACTGGACCTTGACCTGAGTTCAGAGCAAAAACGCTGGAAATATGTGACTTTTACAGTGAGCATAAAGCTGGAGATATGACACCTTTGGCAGAGTTTGTGATTGGTTTGTTCATTTTGGCTGCCCACCAACCACCTGATCAGCTGGGGGTACGCCGATCTGGGAGAGAAGAGCCGGCCGGAGACTACGGTTGTACGGCTTTTGGCATGAATATTTAGAAAGGCTGAATCCACGGCGCCGCCCACTCCGGCTGACTAATGTCAACAAACAGCGAAACGGATAAGTTGGACTTCCTTCCATGACGTCTGCAAATCAACCTCTCAGAGTGAGCAAAGGCAATAAAAAAAAAAAGAGGCTGAAATGTCCATCCTGTGACTAACTCCAATGTCCACCTCTTCAACCCATTGCTGCCACTGGGCCGCAACCAGCTTGTCCAGGATAGCGGGAAAAGTTTGAGTGACAGGTCTGTGGAGATGAAGTTAGGAGAAGTAGACCAATCAAAATCAGACCGACCCAAATGATCAGGAAGAAGGTCAAGAAAGGCAGAACACCACCGTAATATGACAAAGTCTGGAAAATCTGGGAGCTTCCTGAGGCCTCCGCAGTGGTGCTGCTGTTGCTGCTACAGTGCTGCTGCTGACCCCCAAAACACACCAGAAGCGTAAGCAGCGCGTTCGCGTATGTACGCAGTAAAATGCTGCCATAGACGTCAATGTGCAGGCTCACAACAGGTGCAGCGCAGGGGCATTTCAGAAGCATCCCAGACACATAACAACATGACACGCTGGAATAGCTGGAAAAAAATTTTGACTCTTCACGTCAATCGCAGCAGGTAGGATCGTTCCGAAAGGAAGTCAATGGTGTAAAAACACGGTGGATCCAGTTGATTTTCATCGGCTTCAACGCTGTTCAGTTTGGCCTTCAAACAATAAAGCACATTTCACATTGAACCTGAAACTATGATGAACAAAATGCAGGTATTCTTTTAAATACCTGCATTTTGTATGATACCAGCAGTTGGGTTTATTTATTATTATCATTATTATTATTTTTCTTTTTTACAGACATCGATACTTGGAGACGCTGTTGGGATGGACCAAAGAGTTTTGTTTCACCGTTATTTTCTTTAAATACACGCAAAAAAGCCTGGGTTGCCGAGCGACCTTGCAATCTTCGTGTGAACCGGTCGAGCCGCTGAGTGAGACGCCCCACTCGGAAACGCGTCCTGTGTGAGTCGATACGGAGCGTTCTCCACGTGAACGCACTGCTTACGCTTCTGCTTTGTTTTGGGGGTGAGTCGCTGTTGCTGCTGCTGCCACAGAGCTGCTACTGCTGCTGCGACAGTGCTGCTACTGCTGCTGTGACAGTGCTGCTACTGCTGCTACTACAGCTGAACGACACACCATCACTTGCACTCATCTTGCCTTGAGGATTAATGGCCGGGCTGAATGACAGTTAGAGGGTTAACGGGCAGTAATCTTTAAAGCTTTACGCCTCAGACAAATCAGATTTAATTTGTAATTAAATCCCCCCCCCCCCCAATTTTTATGAAAAACAAAACAGCAAATCAGAACAAAATTGACAGTATTTTGCAATCAACAGGAATTACTGTATTGCAAAAGTGAAATGCACATTGTATTACAACTTGAACTTTACCATCCACAAGCAAGAGCCTCCACCAATGTTTCCCAACCTGACAATCATCTCCTAGAGATGGTGGAAAGATTTTTAATCAAATAAACAAGTCACACAAGCTTGTGGTTGATCATCCCACTCAATGAGGTCTACTACCACTACCACTACTACTACTACTACCTTCAATTGACCCTGGTTAACTCATGTGACGGGTTAAACAGGCATGAAAGCCAGCGAGCAACCAGTCAATATGCATCGTTGTCGTCAGTGCCTGCAACCTCGGCTGGGACAGAGATGGAGCTCATCGACAAGGCAATAACCCTAGGCCTGTTCATGATGCTATCAATTCCCCCTGTATTGATTTCCACTGTGGATGCTAAAATACTCCTTTGTGCCACAACCAAACAAAGGGAGACGTCTGGAATAACGCGCACATTCACAGAAAATCTTGGAATCCCCCTTCCATTGATACTCAAATATACACAATTTGTGCTCACACAAACTCGAAGACTGTGTTCCATTGTATTGGATGAATATCCATTTTTATTTATAAGAACTAATTGAGGGTCTGTCTGTGAAACCAACCTGTGTCAAGTTAGCATCAAAGCAAGACATGAACAGTTTGCCATTTTGCAGCAGGCCTGAGATATTACATCTGACATCATCATCACCATCATTGTCACCATCATTGTCACCATCATTGTCACTATCATTGTCACTATCATCGTCATCATCATCATCTCGCAAGCGGATCAGCAGTTTCGCTCCTCTGTGATGCGATATGTCCCATGCAAAGTCTTCAAGGGGGCCTGTACAGACCGAGTCCTCACATTGTCCAATCATCACCATTGGGACAAATACCTTCGCAGACGGACCCTTCTCATAAGGTCAAGCAGAATCCAATCATTTAGATCGGATCGCCGTGGCGATTTAGCATATTTTATTAGATTGGTGATCGGCTGACCTGTGTTCCAAATCCCTGACCCGATCTTGAAATCTATCAATAATGTCACACATTTATAGTTTCCAATGTATAAATAAGTGGGGCACTTATGCCCACCAGTAGCCATCACTGCTGTGCTCCGCACAGACGTGACTTATTGAGATCGAAGGTTTCCGCTCAGCCGCACGTCTCCACATTTGTAAACAAAACAACTGTGTCGGCTGTGTGGCGATTCTACAAGTTGGAAGATGAATGCAGACCCGCAGCAAAATGCAAAGCCTGCCAGCTAATGGTTTCACGTGGTGGCAGCAACAGATCTTCCTAGAACACAACTAATTTAATTCGGTATCCCAAGAAACACGAAGCAGAATATAAGGAATACAGCGCTGCTACCAAATCAAAAGCTGGTTTGAAGCAGCACAAGTTTGCTCGCTAGTTTAAGAAAAGACTAGAGCAGGGCAACGATTAAAATGTTTAATCGTAATTAATCGCATGATTTCCCTGATTAATCACGATTAATCAAGCTGTATACGCAAAATCCAATAATGAATTTAAAAGAAGTGTATAGTGCTCTTTTATTTTAATGTTCTACCATATGAACGAAGTCTTTTCTTTTCTGGTTCCGCAGCAGCCAGCAACACACTTTTACAAAATAAAAGCACGTATTGCGGCTAACTGGCGATCAATAAATAAATAAGCCGCGTTGGTGTCAGGTGTCAAAGAAGTGCGCTCACAAATATAAACATTAGAAACTCATGGCTAAGGATGGGCAATATCGACTAAAAGTTTTATCACAATAAAAAATATAAAACAATTTGAGATTTTTTTTGATACTGCATATTTTTGAAACCGCACAAGAAAAAAAACGCGTTTACACGAAGCTGTATTTAAAAAAAAAAAAAATTAAAAATCCCGTTTACACGGATACGCAGGAAACCGCCAAGTTTATTCCTTGAAGGCAGAAGAAGAAGAACGCCTGAAGCACGCCGTGTTTACAGAAGCAGTAGCTCGCTAAAAACAAGCACCACAGAGAACAGAAAGGAAGATCGCTCTTGAAAAGACGGCGTGGATAAACAGAGTTCAACGTCTGCTTCGAGTAACTTTACAACACAAAGCCTGAAAAAGTCAATGCTAAAATTGACTCGGAGTTGTGCCAGTAAAAGTTCCTGCCTCAACATCCCGGTCCGCCGACCCAAAAGAAAATAAATAAAAATTAAAACAGTATGTTTGCAAATTGTTTCCGTGGTGTTTATTTTCACTTTGCACACAATCCACGATCGATTCTCGAGCACGGTGGGTGCGCTATCAGCCCCGTGCTTGTTATTGTGCAACACATGAGCTGCCGGCTGCCAGCAGCAAGTGTGTTGCGCACGTAATTACGTCATCAACGTTTATCCTTATTACCGCGAGATGACATATTCTTACCGCAGTGAATTTTTTGACGAGATATCGCAAACGCCGATATATCGGCTCCTACAGCTCGTGAGCAACATGCGTTAATGCGCGTCAAAGTAATTGTCTGCGTTTATAAATAAATGAGTTAACGGGATAATAATGCGTTAACTTGCCCAGCCATAGAAAAGACATGTTAGCTGTGTTAGCCGTGAGCTGAAATTAATGTATTTACTTGATAAGTTACATTTACATAATAATCTTATTTTATTTTATTTATTTATGGCGCTAGTCTTGAGCTGCTACATTGTTTAGAAGTTTTTTTTTGTAGCAGTAGTTGACTGTAACTGAAGTTACTGATTCAGTGAAGCTTACATTATCTTTACAAAGTCTACATTATATTTACTGAGCAAAGAGTGAAGTCATCACAAAGCTCCGAATGCACTTTGAAAATGAATGTACTTACTTTATAAGCACAATTTTACATAATTAGGTTTTATTTCATTTATATCTTTTATGCAGTATGCTCACTGTGTTCTGTAATTTGTAAAATAAACAAAATGATGAGGAAAAGCAAAGCATGGATTGGTCATTTAAGCAAACAATCCAATTTATTTTGCAATGCACCAAGAGAAAAGTCTGAATCCAATGGATTTAGTTTATTCAAGGTAAGAAAAAAGATCGGATTGGGGAGGAAAAAAAATCGGGATTGGCAATTACTCATCATTAAAAAAATCGGGATCGGATCGGGACCAAAAAAATGTGATCGGGACATCCCTAATTTAGAGTATGTCAAAGTAAGAGGGGGATAAGAGGTAGAATGTAACAAACTGAAACAAATGGGAAGGAAACGTGGTCCGCTCACTCACATCAATCAAAAGTGTTTTACGGGCTAGCGTGTGATTATCTGATCAATGTGTCTATGTTGGACAGACAACACACAGGCTGTGTCTCAATTCAGGGTCTGCATCCTTCAAAGCATGCATTTGAAGGCCAGTTGCGTCATAGCACTGCGCGAAGGCTTGTCCCAATTCCCAAAAGTCCAAAGGACGCTCCAAATACGCCCTCGAAAATGTGCCCTACTTATTGCCGATTCGAAGGATACACCGCTACTATCCTTTGCGATCCTGGAAAGTCAGTTGAAATTAGCGGCATCTACTGGCAAAGACACGACGTATAAATTTAAGTATTGAAATTTCACATAAAATATGAAGTTTTTAACGTAGGGTTTTTACTTATTTGAACATCCAACGCCATCGTTAGATGGCGAGCCAATGGTTAGCTTGATGCTATGAAAACGTCACTTCCGGGATTGACCAGCAGGAGGGAACGGCGAACGCAACCATGAAATACGCTGAAGCCTAGACCGTCCCATGTGGTTACCGGGGAGGCGGGTTTTGGTTCGTCTTTCACGGCCGGGTCCTTCGGAGAACGCTTCCTTCAGACGGAGTACGCTTCCTTCAGACGGAGCACGCTTCCTTCGAAGGATGCAGACCCTGAACTGAGACACAGCCACAGAGGAAAGCTAAACATGCACTGAGCGGTCTCTTATGATTGAGGCTCCCTGGTGGCAGTGTTGGAGAGAAGGTGAGACTGTGTTAGGTGTGACCATCGGCAAGTTTCACCCCATCATGTCAGTCAATCAAACACAGCTTGTCATCGACTACAACTTTCATTGGGGGATCAACAGTGCCCCCTACAATCCAGAATGCTGTATTCAATAAAAATCCATTCCTCACAGTGTAGGGGACTGCGAGACTTGTTTGGTGAACACATGGACCAAACTCATCATCAACACCCGGTCCCGTCCCGACTGTGTGAAGAGGCGAGGGTGTGTGTTGTAGGACTAAACACTCAATCGCACTGAACAGAAGAAACACAGACTGGAGGAGGAAGTAAGGCAGAGGAAACCCCTGAAAAAAGGAAAGATGCATCTAGGCCACTGAGTCATTTCCCCTGTGTTTCCCCTCTTCCTCTTCCTTTTCAAATATACACTGACAGTATAAATTATGTACATGATGGCCAGGCTTTAAACTGAGTGGGAAAGGACCCCAGGGGTGTAGAACTTAGGATTTCAGCTTCATGTGCCATGTAGAGTCTGCCGCAAATTAGTATGGGAATTAATTCAGCCACACATCTTAGCCTCTCTCTTCCTCTTCCAGGTCTGTCCTGGTTCAGCCAGACCGCCGTGAATCAGGGTTTTTTTTTTCCAAAAAGAAAAAACAGTAATATCGCCCTCTCAATTGCTTAGTTAGAATTAATATAATATCATTTTGTAGTGTTGTGTTGTCCCAAATTTGCTAAATATGCACCAAGTTGGATTTGTACAACAGTACTCAGAGTTGTGCTGTGATCGCACAAAAACCACAGAGCATCATGGAGGTAGCTTGTTGCATCAAAAGAAAATCCACCTCAGTTGTCTGATTGCTATGGCTGCTGTAACAACCCCATGGCATGATAACCTGATGACCTGATGAGATGACCTTCAGTCTCCCTGTTGGCCCTCTGCTACCACCCTTAGCTTCAAGACACCTTGGCTCTGCTCTGGAGTGCAGCGCATCTGGTTAATTTGTGGTTATACATGATCAGTGTGTGTGTGTGTGTGTGTGTGTGTGTGTGTGTGTGTGTGTGTGGATGCAAGAACAAGTGAGTATGGGGGGGTTGAATGGTGTAGCCCCTCCTCCTTCCCCAGTCACAGTTTCATTGGACAGTAGTTCAGTTGAACCTTGGGTTCCCTCGGCCCATAAAGACATTCAAACTGTCCCAACAAGGACCATTGACCGAGAGAGGTCATCTTTCCTTTAAGCAGGGATGGGCCAGTTGACAATACAGTCACGTAATACAGCCATGGTTACATTTTGGTGAGGGGGAAACAATCTGTTGACTGTGAGCTATTGAAAGACACTTCACGCCTCTAAAGAGAGTCCGATGATGAAACTTCTCACAGTCACACAACCGAGTTCCAATATTCTCCGGTGTGAACACCAGCGCAGCTCAGACAAAGCAGAAACCAGGAGTTCATCTAATTTTGACACATGTAGTATTTTCCAAGCCCATCAGTGATGGGCAGAAGCGGACTCCAAGTTGTGACGCTACTTTGCGTTCACTACATTTTTCAGTAGCAGCACGACAGTGCCGCTCCTTTTGAACCGTATAGCTTTTTCTGTAGCGTAGCTATTTTTAGACTCCAGTAGTGACGTAGCATCACTCAGACGCTACACGTTTCTGTCCATGAGAAAACTGTCTGCTGAATAAAGATATGTGGGGGGGAAAAAATAATCCGTGATGATTGGTTGTTTTAGATATGACGACTATGTCGACTCACGATTGGGTAAAGTTACCCAATCAGAGGCAGGATAGGGCGGGTCATGCCGCTCCAACCAGGAAGCACAGTCAAAACACCACACGCGTGAACCGACTGTGGCTTTGTCTCAATTCAGGGTCTGCATCCTTCGTCGGCTGGGTCCTCCGTCAGCCGGCGGGTCCTTTGAAGGACCTGGCCAACCGAGGACGAACCCGAACCCAAACCCGGTAACCAAATGGGACGGTCTAGCCGTCGGCGTATTTCCTGGTTGCGTCACCGCCATTCCCTACTGCTGGCCAACCCCGGGATTTACTTTTTTAAAGCACCAAGATAACCATTACTTAGCATTAACCATCACATACTTTTACTGACTTTTGGGGTTTTGGTTTCACATGTATGGCGTTGGATGACACCCTACAATAAAAACTTCATATTTTATGTGAAATTTGAATTCTTAAATTTGTATGTCGTGTCTTTGCCAGTAGATGCCGCCATTTCAGCTGACTTCCCAGGATCCCAGGATGCTTTGCAGCAGCACGCAAAGCATCCTGGGATACGGGAGGCCGAGAAGGATAGTAGCGAGCGGTGCATCCTCCAAATCGGATAAAAGGAGGGCGCATTTGAAGGGCGGATTTGGAGCAGCCTTTGAATTGGGACAGGCCTTGGCGCAGTGTTATGACGTAACTGGCCTTCAAATGCAGATTTCGAAGGCTGCAGACCCTGAATTGAGACACAGCCAGTGAAACCACATGCCAAACAAGGGGAGCAAATTCAGCAGGAAAATGGCAGAGGCTGCCTCAGATATTTCCAGTGCCAGTAGTGAAGAAGAAGACGACGTGCAGGAGGTCAACAATAATAATAATTCTTCTCCATGGCCATTTTTGGACAAATTTATGGCTTTAACAAACACAACGGCTAAAAAGTCTGTGTTCAGCTGTGTATGCCAAAAAAACAAGCTGCTTTCACCTTGGAAGATCTCGAGCTCAAACCGACAAACGCAAATTAACGTGAGCTGACGAAAAGGCTGAAAAGCCACATAATCAACGGCAGCACTCAAGTCAGTGCACTTTTTGTCAACAGCTAACTAAAAGATTGCTGCTATTCTTCACTGTAGGCAGAACATTACATTATGGGGTTGGTGGGGGAAAGAAGAAGCAAACAAAAATAACTTCCATGAATTGATTCCAAAAAGCAAATTTTACTTAAAATATGGGCTATGTAAGAATATTATTTGAATATGTCATTTTTGTTTGACATCACACATCTAATTACCATTTGGTTGACTTAAAATACCATATTGTATTGATAGATAGAAAACCCGAGATATTGATGAGATGAGATGTGTCAAGTTTCCAGTATTGACTGAAGGAGCATAAAGTGGATGATGACACACTTGTCATCATCCACTTAAGGGGTTTTCAAACCCTTACACTTCATAATTTGAGTATTCTGATACACGGTGTGATGCTTGGTTTGTTTAAATAACTGTGTTCCTTCCATGGTGCATCAAAAGAACATTTACTTCTTTTTTTTTTAATTATTACATTATTTTGAAAGTTTTGTGTAAGTTCTGTTTTGGTTCATGCTACCTCATTTTACTACAAATACTGTACAGATATATGTTTGTTCTCTTCTATTGATAACCAGACCATTAATGTCTGTTTGTAAGACAAATCAAATGTTTATAGCACTCTTCAATTTTTATGAGACCACTCAAATGTTTCTTGCACTGTTTCTTTCTGAGGTTTTCATTTTGAAACAGTAGTTTATCCTATGTTGAAAAGTCTCTGTTCCAATAGAGACGGTATATTGCACTTTTTCTTTGTCTGGGTTATTGTCATTCTGCTCCTGTAGTTTGAGTTGAAACAGTAATCTCTACTATACTGAAAGTCTCCATTCCATTAGGGTATATTGCACTTTTTCTTTGGCCAGGACATTTTACTGTTTATTTAATTATTGTTTCATTGTCGTTTCCAGACTTTTTCCTCAAACATTTGTTACATAGTACGTTTGAATTGTTCCAGATTGTTTTATGATAAACAATAAAATTGAGTATTTTTTTGCCAGCCTATTTGTTAGGAGGAAAGTCGTTCTCGATCATGAAGTCGATACAAAGAAGAAGTAGTGTCGATGTAGCTAGCTACTTTTGCCATGTAGCTTGTAGTGTAGCGTTCTACATTTCTCTGGGGATAGCTTCTGCTGTAGCTAAAATATATTTAATCCAGAGTCATTTGTAGCTTAGCCTACTACATTTTCCATGTAGCTTGCCCATCACTGTTCAACAGCACATTTTCACCGGGGAATCCTGAACGCGGTCGGCCAGGCTGAGCCGCAGACTTAACTAAAAGATAAAAAGGTAAAATCACATTTAGCCTGATTTGCATCTGGTTGGCTACAGCACGACGCAATCTCCCCCCCCCCCCACCCCCATTCATTAGAGGCAAATCTCCACTTGACCCAGTGGAAGTTGTCCAGTCACAGAATTAGGGATGCACAGAAGCTGTGCAGAGGCCTAGTTTCTAATTTGACTGCACTGTAGTGAGCACACTGCACACTGGCATCCCACCGTATCAGCAGCAGTGAGGCGTTCATGGCACCTTATGTGCTGGCACACACTTTGGTCAACCACATTATGAGGAGTTTAACGGATATTCTGAGTCTGTTTAGCAGCGGCAGAATCAGTAAGACTTCTTTTGGCGTTATCATCGCAAAGAAAAAAATGGAAATTTTGGCAATGCAGAGGAATCAGCAGCCATCAGGACACACTGGGCCACACTGTGCAATGTTGAGATGAATTTTTAGATGCTAGGTGGATTTGCTTTGCAAATATGCTACAAAAACAGCTGAGTTAAAAAAAAAACAAAAAAACAAAACCAAAAAAAAAAAACCCAGACAAGGTTGAAGTGTGAGACCACAAAAGCGCTTTGGGACGGCAAAGGAAGCTCCCAAAAATAGAGCAGCGTGCAGCGGCAGTGTGTTACCTCACCCCCACTCACATCAGCAAATGTGCCCATCACAATCACGCACCCTAAGCCCTACTGACGTGCCCCACTCTGCTAAGCTAGCTGTGCATAGTGGAGCCTTCTCAGCCACTCGGCATGCAGGAGACAGTCGGCGAGCCTGTGACATGACACTTTCAATTTTTCAAAAGGGCCTCATTACACTGAGCACATGCGTGTCTAAATATAGCCCAAACAGAGCCCCTTCCTTCGCTCTGCCAGGCTAAAATAAGCCCCGCGTCCAGGAGGGGTGGTGGTGGTCGGCGATAAGATGAGTCGGCTATCAGCAGAGGCTGAAGATGATGGCTGCTGCTGCTGCTGCTGTAATTCCCTGGCACACTGTAATTCCCCAGCACACTGACTTGGCCTAGTCATGGAGCAGCAGGGGAAGGGAGGCCTGCAGATTTCACAGAATAGCTGGAGACAGATGTAGCCGGACATAATGGGGGCTGAGAGGGTAGAGGGGCCGGGGGTGGGTGGGTGGGTGGGGGGGGCGCAAAGTCATGGTCACAGCTGCAACCTCACCAGAGGATTGGATGGAGGCACGCTCCTAATGAAGAGCTGTAATCAAGTTCTCCTCCCACAGCCAGCGAGGCCCAGTGACCAAGACGCCTCTTATGACAGAGGATTCAGCAGACTAACTAGGAAGGAACAATGAATATACACGCACACACATGTACATATAACACACACACACACACACACACACACACACACACACACACACACACACACACACACACACACACACACACACACACACACACACACACACACACACACACACAGGCCTCTCATTCACCCATTCACACACACATTCATACACCAATGGGTGGACACTTCAGCATGTGGACAGTGGGAGCCAGGATTTGAACTGCCAACCCATTGATCATCAATTCGCAGCCTGCGCTATCAACTGAGCCACAGCTGCCCATAATAATGAATTTGCACAATGAAGATGTAACCTGCCTTTATCAATGTCTATTATTCAATTTACAGAAATTGAATGTTGTAAAATATAACACATTCTTTTAGAAAACGATTTTTTTCTCCTAAAATCTTTTATGGATGAGAAATATTGAAATATTGATAAAAAAATCAACTGATAATGTCACAAAAATGTAATCAACTTAGCCAGAAGATCTGATTTTTCAAAATCAAATTAGCATAAAAACCTGACCTGATTGAGAAAAATTTATGTCATTTTTGGATTCAGCAGTGCAAAATGGTCCTACTTCAGCTGAAAAAACATAGACAATTTACAAATTTTTTTTTTTGTAACCCAGTGTATATATACACATACATTTTAATATATATACACATACATTTTAATATATATACATATATATATATATATATATATATATATATATATATATATATATATATATATATATATATACATAAATGTATGATGGGAACGATTCTCTGACAGGTGACGAGGCGCAGCAGATAAACCAGCTCCAGCCACACACACACACACACACACACACACACACACACACACACACACACACACACACACACACACACACACACACACACACACACACACACACACACAGAATACTTTGAATAAAGACAAAGGGTTTCTGATATTACTTGTGCATGACGTCCAGCTCGAGAGAAGTTTTCCCCATTCCATTCCATACAAACTACACTGGTCAGGCAGGTCTATGATAATTTGTTTTGTTTTTTAAGATAAGTTTATGATCTATGGGCTACACTCACCAGTTGAATAGATGAAAAAATTGGAAAAAAAAAAAAAGAAGCTAATTTCTGGAACAATGTTTTTGTTTTGTTCAGAGCCTGCAGACCTAATTCCGTGTCCCCTGCAATTGTGACGATAAACTGCTATTAAATTTAAATCAAAATGTGCTTGACATTTTTTTTGTTTTGTTTCATCACTGGTAAAGTACTTGTTACAGAAAAGAGAATTTTATAAACCGAGTAAGTCGATGTGTGATGTTGTGATGTTGCTGCAGCCGTGACTTCACCAGCGACTTCCTGCAGTTTTGCTGCCTTGCGTTAACCCATCTGCCGGATGCAGGGGGAGGGAGGGCATAATTCTCCTAGTCATCTGAGACAGCATTCCTATATTAGACATGCTAAACCAGATCACTGCAGAACATTAAGCCTGACAGCAGCACTTTAATATTTGATGCGTTCTGCTACTGTGGCATAAACCACCAAACTGCGGCGGCTAAACTGACGATTCTTTAATGTATTTTTCAAAAGTCAGCCTTCCATCACACGGAAGAGGAGAAAAGTTCATCGCATTCGGCACAGAGTTGTGGGACGAGGCGAGACGAAGGAGGCAGGAAGCCGCTGCTGCCGCCGAGTCGTCCGAGCACACAGACAGTAATTTCATCACAGGGTTCATTGTTGAGAAATATGGGCGCGAGCGGCGAATCTGTCATGGTTCTTTGAAAGCAGGGCCGACATAGTTGTTTACTCTAAACATTCAAATGCAGCCAAGATCGTAGAAGCAAGTGGGAAGACAACAAGAGTCCCCGCCAGACTCTGGTGTGTCACAAAGGGCACCAATTAAGACGACCACCTCAGCCAGTACCCAAACCAGAGCATTTAACAGGTTAAGCACACTTTTCTCCCCCAAATCACGCAGCCATCCTGTCGAGCACTCAATGGATTGGTATACCAGGCTACTGCATATGCACCGGTACACAGGAGTGGCAGAGTGATAAGATTTCAGAGGGACTTCCCTGATCAATATTTCATCGTTTTGAGGCATGAATAGTGGTCATGTTACAACAATGACGCTTAACTAAATAAGAAAAAACTGAGCAAACGTTTAGTTTGTTGTTTATTTTCTTATCTTTTTAATACAAAATTAGAATCAGCCAAGAAACCCACCCAAAAAAAAAAGTATTTTTGTTTATACGGCCATTGTTTGTGTCATTTTTATTGGGATCAGGTGGTCAGATGTCAAATATATGAGGCGTAAAATAAATCTGATATGTCTCAAGGGAAAGGAAAATATTCCTGTTGATTTGTGTGATGACTTTATGCTAACCCTAAGTTAACCACTCCTGCCCCACTTTTCTTTTATGAGTGTACAACTTGTCTGCTTGGTAAACTTGACCTGCTGCCTGACAGTCACATCAGCCCACTGTCAAGAGCAGCTGGTGTGCCTTTTCCTCATGCACACAGACACACATACAAGAGAGACAGAGAGACAGAGAGACAGAGACAGAGAGACAGAGAGAGAGACAGACAGAGAAAGAGAGAGACAGACAGAGAGAGGAAGACACAGAGAGAGAGAGAGAGAGAGAGAGAGAGACAGAGAGAGACAGAGAGAGAGACGGAGAGAGAGAGAGAGAGAGAGAGAGAGACGGAGAGACAGAGAGAGAGACAGAGAGACGGAGAGAGAGAGACAGAGAGAGAGAGAGTCTGTTCCTGCCTCTGTCGTTCTGTTCTCCAGGAAGCTTTTATCACAGAAAAACAAAGCTATGATGTTACGGCAAAAAAACAAAACAAAAAAAACCCCTCCTACCTGCCCAGACGTGAAGGATCCATAAGTCACTGCCAAAAAAAAAAAAAAAAATGAAATGACGCAATCAGAGTAAAAATCCCAATAAAGACTAGGCTGGCCCAGATCCATCAGTCATAAGGAAGTGTGTCACTCTCTGTTCCCTCGGCTTGTTCCACAGTCATCAGGTTGCAGATAGTGGACACAGATGATATGAACCAGGCTGAGACGACTTGCACAACATCTTGTGCCCTTCAAACAAAACAACCCCGGCAATAAAACCTCACCGGAGCTGCAACAAAAAAAGACATTTCAGAGTCCAGCATCCTCGTCAGAAATTCCCATTAAAAAAAAACAAACAAACTGCCTTCATCTGACATTATACGTGACTAATTGTACATCCTTGGAACAGCAATAAAGTATATTCTTCCAGAAATGTGCGGGTCTATAGAGTTTACACGACATGCACAGGTGAGAAGGACATTCAGTCTCTTGATTCACACCAATTCATTGTCTTAGCACGGCTCCGCTCGGCATGCCTGCGTTGTGATCAAACGCTTAGAAATGGCCCAGCTGAGCAGCAAAACACGAGTCCGCTTCCTCTTCCTCTCACTCATGCGCGCTACACACAAGAGATGACATCATGTTGGGTCAGCTTGGGTTCTGCTGCTCACAGCTCGCACAATCTTGCAGCTGCCATTTTCGCGCGCAGGCGCGTGCGCGCTCACGTTAAGCCAACATTTACTTTTATTGCCGCTTTGATTCCGCGAAGAACGAAACCTGGCGGCGATGCAGAGCCGCTTCTGAATCATCCACGCAATAAAACAGTGAGGAGAGAATGACGCGACGCTGTTGTGCGCGTGCGAGCAAAAGAAAAAAAAAAATATATATATAAATATATATTTAAAAAAAAAAAAAAAAGAAGAAGAAGAAGAAGAAAGAAAAAACGTAGAGCCAACGATACAATCAGCATCTATCGAACAAGTGTCGACAATGTTTCGTTTACGAACAAGTGCAAAGACCTGGTCGACGGATTGTGGCTCGGCTCGTGCGTAGCAGACGCTGCTGCACCGTCTCAAATCCATTGTGACTGCGCGCGTTCATAGTAAAAAATTAATTAATTAATAAAATCTCACAACAATGTAGGACACAACGGAAGGTAACCACCGTCATTGTTTGTGGCTCACGCCACACTGCGTCCGCGGGAGCAGCGAGACGAGCAAGCCGACAACGGCGCCCCAGTGGAAGTTTTTTTTTTTGTTCGTTTGTTTGTTTGTTTTTGACCAGCCTTCACGTTTGTGAATGTGATCACAAACATACGCGAGTGTCCACTTGATCGCGAGCTGTCATCCACCCCCCACCCCGTGCACTCCGTACTCACCGACCGGAGGGTCGCACCGAGAGAAGCGCCTTCCTTCGACCGTCAACTCTGACGAATTCAAGGCGTCAATTTGAAGAACAGGCACAAGCGCACCATGTCAGAGGCAAGAAGTAAAAACAACAACACGCATTTCGCCCAGGAAGTGTGAAGTGAGGCAGACTGCATGCACGCACGCCAGCACGCACGCGTTCGATTCCCTCCCTCCCCCCGGCGACTTGGAGCGGATGCTGCTCTTTGGACTCACCTCGTAGTGGATTTGAGGTCCTGCTAGAGAGCCGGGAACAAGCCGAACCACGGCCGAACCCCCGGCCCCAGCGGCTCCCGGTGCGACCCGGTGCGTTTAGCAACGGAAGGCTGCTTGACGCTGTTGAGACAAGAGGAGGAAGTGTCATTTCAGTTGGAGGGCGCGAGGCTCGCACGACACTTCACGGTTAATGAAGTAGGAGGAGGGGAGGGGGAGACGGCGACACAACACAGAGGGAAAGACATAAAATGGCTCACCTTTTTGGGGAGAGGGGGGGTATCCCGGTTGACAGACGAACTCGATTAATTAGCGCACGCTGAGTCCGAACTCGGGCGCTGCCGCCGTAACTTTCCGCACAAGTGGCGCCGTCTCAGTCGGCAGGATTTCCTGGATGGCGGTTGACGACGCTTTGACACTTTGACAGACAGCCGGAAATAAAAGTTGTCGCGTGCGTTACAACGGTTAGTCGAGCGAGTTCACTTCCGACGCGCGTCCTTCGGAGACAGTTACAACGGGCAGCTCCACGAATATTGTTTTGTTTTTTTGTTTGTGGGTTTGTTTTTCTTTGGCCTAAATGGTCTACCGACGTAAAATGTATTAAAAAAACAAAAAACAAACAAACCATGTAGCCATAAATTTCTGCTTTAAACGACAAATGTTGATGCTTACCTTAACGACTGAACGACCGGCAACCCCCCCTCCCCCTCTTATTTCCCTTTGTAAGCCATTAAAGATGCATGAATTGAGTCATCCAGTTTTTTGTTGCAACTTCTCACGGTGTAATTCAATTCCTTTCTAAAACGAGCGCTGCACAATGCTCCCACCTACCGTTTCCTTGGTGAAATTCAAGTGTAACGTGGCTGACGATTCCCCCCCCCTATACCCTGTAGAGCAGCCTTGTGTGTAAATGCGTATAAAACATTGTGGATCACATGAAACATATTTAAATGAAAATATATGATCTATTTAAATACATATTTCAATAACACATACTTGAACAGCACTTATGTGTGCCCTGTTTACGGCCTCCTGCTACAACGCTGCATTTCAGCTTCCTGCTAGGACTGATGCTTTACTGTACAACAAACACTTGAAGAAAAATGAGACTAAAAAGATGAGCAAAGAACAAACAAAACAGCTTGGATCCAAAATGTTAAAATCAAATTATAATTCACAACAGCTCAATAAATGGTGTAGGATAAACCTTGTTGCTTGATGATTCAACTTCAAATTCATTCATTCATTCATCTTCTATAGCCGCTTATTCCTATTCAGGGTCACGGGGGTCTGCTGGAGCCTATCCCAGCTGTCTTAGAGCGAAGGCAGGGTGACACCCTGGACAAGTCGCCAGTTCATTGCAGGGCCACATAGAAACAAACAACCATTCACACTCACATGCACACCTATGGACAATTTAGAGTCTTCAATTGACCTCACATGCATGTTTTTGGAGTGTGGGAGGAAGCCGGAGAACCCGGAGAGAACCCACGCAGACACAGGGAGACACAGGGAGAACATGCAAACTCCACACAGAAAGGTCCCAGGCCCAGGCCCTGGAATCGAACCCACGACCTTCTTGCTGTGAGGCGGCAGCGCTAACCACTGCGCCACCGTGTCGCCCCAACTTCGAATTGTCATGGTAAATTTGATCTAGTTAGTGCCTCTTAGGGGGCGTTCTCATGGCCTCGCCTCGCCTCGCTACATTACGGTTGTAGGGCGTTCACACTGGCCGCTACACGGTTGTAGGGGGTGCTGGTTTGGTACCTCAATCCCCCAGGGTCCAAGCGAGACGAAGCGAGTTTAGTGGTGACGTAGCGACGAGCAGGGCACTGGATTGGCTCAGTGTCCTCGTCGATGTTCCCTGTCGGAGCGGACATCGACACCAACTCCTTCGACACGGAACTTCCGTGTCAGGTACATTTTATTATTTAGCCTGAACATACTGATTGGGAACATAGTGTTAACGGTAATCTATCCATCCATCCTTCCATTCATTCATCCACCCATCATCCATCTTTCATACCCGCTCACTCCTGCAATCATTTGATCACAAATTAATGTACGAAAATATCTTTGGTTGGTAAAATAACAACAGTAAATGGGTAAAAATGTTATTCTGTTTGGGACTGTTTGCTCTAAGTCTGCTTAAAGAACTCCAACTGAAAAAAATTGTGTTGAGATTAATCAATTATTTAATATACAAACAAAATGAATGAATGGAACAATAACCAAGCACTCCTTAAAGCCCTGTGATCAATACCAGGAGCATCTACAGTAAGATGGCTTAAGGCAAGGTACATACTCTTCAAATATTTAAACATCTAGGAGCCTCTTGCCTCTTCATTATTCTTTTGTCGTTATTGATCAATCAATCAATCAATCAATCAATCAACTTTTATTTGTACAGCACTAAATCACAACCAAAGGCGTCCCAAAGCGCTTTGCACAATCAGAGAAAAAAAACAACTGGGCCTCCAGAACAAGCAAGGTGTGACAGTGGCCAGGAAAGATTCCCCTGTGGGAAGAAACCTAGAGCAGATCCAGACTCCAGAGGGCCGTCAAAAAGATTTGCATTGTTGACGTTGGATAGACCGTTGTGTACAGACAACAGATGGACATATGTTTATATGTTGCTGTAAGACAGTCAAATCCCCACCCTGAAATGTTTTCTCTAAAGAATGGAAGTTTTTTTTTCCCCAAACTGGGGGTAAGAACTGTGTTTATCTCACCTTTTGTTATTTGTAATTAACTAACAAGATTTACATGTCATGGGAAAGGAACCTCTTCGAGCCAAAAGGCATCTCCTTGAATTTGTATCTTGTAACTATAGGAAAAATGTCCTAGTTATATGGTAAGTTTCATTGGCACTATTCAAACCCTTAACCTCTGAGTTGGACAGACAAGATTGGGTATCATGTTTTATAACCTCTGAATACTCCAATCCAGACACCAGGGCTATTCTTCCATGTTAATTAGGAAATTGAATAGTTATGTTAATTGATGTATGCCATCCCTGAACTGAAGACTGATGTCATATCTCTTAATACTAGAGCTTAATTTTTAAAGGGTCTATATTGTTAATTACTAGTTAACTATTTATTTAAGTTATTTTTAAATGGAGTCAGTTTAAATTAGTAATTATTCACTTTACTTTGAAATCCTCATCTTAACACCGGAAAGACAGAATACGTGTTGGGGAGATATTATTTGTTTCAAGATACATTGATGGGTGAAGTAGTTGGAAAAGTTTTGATCTGCCGTTTTAAAAAAAAAAAAAAAAAAAAAAAAATTGCATTAAAAACATTGACGCTTAAATACACACTTTTGTCGGATGTTACGTTCATGTTTATTATGAGGACAATATTTTCGGCGTTTACTGCAGCACAGGCGAAAAGAATAAACTTCAGAAGAGCGCGTCTACAACTGCAAAAATAGAACAAGTGGTGTGATTGAAGCAGTACTTCTTAGAAAGTGCGAACTGAACTATCATATTTCGCGACGAAGTCTGAGGAAAGCGCTGAACTGCGAGCCAAAACAAGGACCTCTTTGCTTCTGGTGGCCCAACGCATGCCTGATTGAATGTGTTTAAGTATAAAACGACACCATTAAAATGGATCACCGCGATATTGTGTTTTATTTACTAATTGGTAAAAAACGATTTAAAAAAGTAAAATGTGGGATTTTAAAACAAGTAACATTTTCGTATTTGAGGTGGTTTATACAGGCCATGGGCCGGACGTCCTGATACTCAGAGGTCCTGCCAGTTGTAGGCGCTGTTCCAAGCAGGGTGCAAAAACAAATCGGTTGTTTATTGTGTTTGTTTACATTTCGCAAACGCAAAAATGACTTCAACTTTGCTCTCGCCTATGGTGGATTATTACAACGATGAAGAAGATCTTGACAGTGTGGATGACGACGATGATCGGAGTTTTAGGGGAAGAGGCTCCGAAGAAGGTAACGTTTTGAACCAACTGACCAAGGGGTTGGCTCGGTCTACTTTTTGGAAAAGGGAAGGAAACGTGTTTTTGTATGGACCAAGTTAAATACTTTCTACAGCCTTCGAGGTGTTGCGATGTTTTTATTGTTTGGGAGGATACTTTTGATATGGCGGGGTTTGTAGTCCTTTCCACTTTTACGTCGAGCACACTGCCATGACCCACAAATAAAGGGTCCGCCAATGCAAGCTTGAGCCACACTGATCGCTTTCTTTGCTCTGATATAAATGGCGGGCCATGTAAATCCAACCGTCGAATAACCGAAGTCAAAATACAATGACGTCAAATCGTTTACGCGAATTAAATTCTTAATGTATTTATAGAAATCCGTTTTACAGCGATACGTTCACTTTTGCTTACATGCTAACAACGTTAGCCGCAGTTTCTATTGCGTGCGCGCTTCCATTAAGCGTTAGCATAATCCATGCCAATGATAGTTCTACGCCTTTTTTTAATCAAATGTTTACAAGTTTCCAAATCGGACCCCCACCTCCCCGAGTACTGAGTGTGTTGTGAATTGACTCGATAGTTTTCTGTGAACGAGACGCCAAATGGGTGAACGTTGTTCAACGTGAATTAGCATTAGCTACGCAACATTAGCTTAGACAACTGACAGGTCGACGGGCAGGCGATACTGCGTGCCGTGTCCACTGCACTGCCCCCTTTCACACTCTTCGGTGAAACAGAACGGACTGCACTGAAAGAGAACGAGACCAGGCGAGAGCGAGGCGATGACAGCGTTGCAAGGTTAGCCATTTTCATGGCATCCACTCCTAAACGAAAAGATCGAATTGTCTTTCCCGTCTTCGAGATATATATTGAGTGTTTTTCAGTGTTAACTACGAGAGACTGGATCCGGTCCCCTTTCAGATCATACTACGGCTAAGTTAAGCTAGCACTTTAATGCTAACCGAAAATGAAAGATGCTGTGTCAGCTCAACGCCACCTGGTCTTTCATTTCTCTCGGATCGGGCTCTCAAGGTAACCCTGTGGCCCGTCGTGGGGGTCAGCTTTTAAAACTTTGACCCCCCCAAGTTTGTCTGTTAGCATTAGCTTAAATGCGATAGTCTGCTGACGAGAGTTGCTGCTGTCATGCACTGGTAGGACACCCGATGCCGGATCGCCAATAATCCTACCATGCGGCAAAACACACTTTATGATCGGTGCCGAACGTTGCATTCCTGTCGGTCAGTGCGCGGATGGTTTATGTTTCTGGGCCTCGAGGTTGTCCAGCTGGACATTTTATCCTGACGCAAAGCTGTTCGATCTGATCCGACGGACATGGATTCTGGCCGGTCACACGGTCATAAAAGAGAACAGGAGGGCATTCCCAAACTGGGTGTGCACCATTACCTTAGCAGTGACGCGCACGTTGTCTGATCTGCGGCTGATGTCATGCATGCGTTTGATCTAACCACCAAGTGGTGCTGCATGTTTTATGCTGAGGGCAAAAAGTACATGAAACGTCTTCATTACTGAGTGGTGCCAAACGTGTTGAGTTTGAAAAACCGAATCCATCTCCTTGAATTTTGAGTTATTTTTTGCCACCTGTCCTTGTTCTTAGACACAGAAGATGCGAGTGAAACAGACCTTGCCAAGCACGACGAGGATGACTATGTTGAAATCAAAGAGCAGTAAGTGTTCTGACAAACTCAGCTGCCTGACCATTAAAAAAAACAAACAAAAAAACAGAATTACAGAAACACCAGAATGTCGTTGATTTTAATCATCAGACCCACATTGCCCACCTTCTTTTGATTCATGTCATTGCAGGATGTACCAAGACAAACTGGCCTCCCTGAAGAGGCAGCTGCAGCACTTGCAAGAAGGTAATCACCATTGTGTCTTAATGATAGATAGAAGAGATTTGCCAGACATGATGGTCTGCAGGATAATCATCGCCGCCTTTGTTGTGTGGCAAGTGATTCTTGGTGAGTGGTGTCACGTAGGGACACACGGCCAGATCCTGACTCATTGTGGTGCGACTTATTACATCATCCGACCATGCAAGCAGCGTCTTTATGCAACAGTGCTGGCGCTGTTTGTCTCTTTAAAAGATGAACAGAGAAAATGTGCTGACAGTCTCCTGCCACAAGCAGCTCCTTTTCTAAGTTGACTTTAACCGCTCCCAGCCTAACGACAGCCGTGCAGTACTTTTTTTTTTAACCACTGTATATGTCTGCCGTACTGCGGACTGTGTTGTTGCTGGGCCTGATGCTGGTTGCTCCTGAAATCATGGGGGCTAAACCTGATCTAAGCTGTTTAAAGGCCAATCTAACAATATCAAATCTGTGTGATATCATTTCAAACCACGACTTAAAAACTAAAAACTCTTGACTCGCGAACATCTTTGAATGTAGTATTTTTAAAGTCGCCGAAGAGGCGTGAATTGTAGCTGTGAGTCTTCAGACACGTGTACGTATACGCATTGATCATCAGACGTTTTAACCACTTTGCATCACTCTGGCCTCAAATATTGTAAATGAACTTCAGGTAATTCCAACAGATGTGTCAAGCACACACTGTGGTTCCAATTCAATCATGTATTTACAGGAACTCTGCAGGAGTATCAGAAGAGGATGAAGAAGCTGGACCAGCAGTACAAAGAGAGACTCAGAAATGCAGGCAAGTTCACCTTTATAGAGATGCAGAAAGAGAGAGGGGGTTTGGGGGGGGGGACTATGCTTGCCAGCATTGAGAGAGAGGATGATTAAGGTTTTGGCCTCACTGCTCTCTGTTGTCTGGCAGAGGGAGAACTGGCATTAAACAGGGCTGAAAAAGAAGTACTCTGGGATATAGAATCTCTCTATTTTGAGATCACCAGCTCACATTGTTTCTTAGTTAATGAATTAAAAAAAGGTTTAATCTGAAAAAGTTCTGTTCAATCCTGGAGAGGTGATTACCGACTATCACTGTTTAAAAATGGTTGAATTCTTTATGTTGTTGTATTTTGCAGGCTTAGGTTTGTGTTTTCATACTTTGAATACTAGTCACCTTGAGTTATTATTATTATTATCATTATTATTATTATTATTATTATTATTATTATTATTATTATTATTATTATCATTATTATTATTATTATTATCATATTAAGTGGTTTAATAGTGCAGTTTCTGTAGTGTACAATGGTTGCCACGGCGAACAACACGTCACTGTCAAACCCATTGCCTACGACCACCTGCACACCGACACTGATTTGGTCTTCTCATCATAACAATACATTTTTGTTTGTTTTCATTTTATTTTACAGAGCTATTCCTTCAACTTGAGGTGAGTCAGTCATCACTTTGACAGTCCCATGTTGTCGAAATGAAATAAATTCTTAATATTTTTATTTTTAGCCAGAAAAAAAAGGAAATCTTGTCTTTTTTTCCTCTCGATTTCCACCTTCATCCCCTCGCAGACCGAGCAGGTGGAGAGAAACTACATCAAGGAGAAGAAGGCAGCCGTAAAGGAGTTTGACGATAAAAAAGTTGAGCTGAAGGAAAACCTAATTGCGGAACTGGAGGAGAAGAAGAAGATGATCGAGAATGAAAAATTAACCATGGAGCTGACGGGCGGTAAGGGAGCCACAAGCGTATTATTAATCTGGGTATTGGTCTGCAGTTGAGAAAGAAAAGGGATAAAAAAAAATGTAGCTGGAAGCAAGAGTTTTAATTCTCTGCAACTTTAATATTAAACTTGTCTGAGCAAAGATTAAATCAGTCAGACAAGATAATTAGATTTCTTTTCTCTCTTCTGCACTCGTCGTTGTGGCTCGTTTCCCTGCGACTGCACACTCGTGAAGCAAAACAAAACAATAAAAGCTGTACACCATCTGAAAGTCACTGTTGGTTCTCTGCTGTACTCGATCCAAACACAGACTCCATGGAGGTGAAACCCATCATGACTCGCAAGCTCCGGCGGCGGCCCAACGATCCGGTGCCGATCCCAGACAAGCGGAGGAAACCTGCACCAGATATCCTTCATGTACACTGGCACTCGTAGTGTCGGGCTGGGATGAAATGGGGGGGGGGCCCATATGCAGTTGCATTAAGTAAGAAGTAGTAAGAAGTTGGTTTCACATCCTTAACCCTTCAAACCTCAGTTAAATTATTTGTTGACGGACGACCAGATAATGGAAGACCTCCGAACACTAAACAAGGTCAGTTGTGATTCTCTGCCAGACTGTGCAGTATGTGACGATGCTCTATTACATTATACTAATGAAAGTTCTGAACCCCTTCCGCAGCTCAAGTCACCAAAGCGAGCAGGTATGTCAGCGCTCGTGTCTCACACTTTCCTCTGGTGTACTGGATTTCAGAGTTCAATACGATAGTTAGGAAAGTATTGATTTTTGATATGATTTTCAATACTACTGGTGGGGGGTGGGGGTGCGGGGGGCCGGTTGGAGATCGGGCTGAAGTCCCGCGGAAGTTTTGTTTTGTCGATGGGGGTGGTGGTGGTGGGGGGTGAAGTCTCTTGGCGACGCAATCTCCCTCCACTCCTGCCTCGCAGGGAGGGAGCGGAGGGAGCGCTCGGAGTATTTGTGTGTGTGTGTGTGTGTGTGTGTGTGTGTGTGTGTGTGTGTGTGTGTGTGTGTGTGTGTGTGTGTGTGTGTGTGTGTGTGTGTGTGTGTGTGTGTGTTGGCGGCGCAGCACGTCGCCTCGACGTGGTACCGATATATTGATGCTACGGAGAAGTCACACCGTATTGTTTTTAACTTTCAGTATCGAAAAAATATCGATATATCGTTTTTCTTCTTGCTGGGAGAAACAAATTGAGCCCTGATTCACTGATTCACTGATTCACTGATCTCCTTTCTTCCTTAGTGTCCCCTTCGTCGCCAGAGCACGTCCCCTCCGCCCCCATGGAGAGCCCGTCACAGCGCTATGAGGCCCGAATCGAGGATGGAAAACTCTACTATGACAAAAGATGGTAAATACAAACAAGTCAATGCTCTCTTTACTTCCTTCCTTGCTTCCTTCCTTCTTGACAGACTGATTTGTTTATTTAGTGGTTTGTTTCATTTGGGCTTTCATGTCATAATTTGGGGTTTTATGCCACAGAAAGTATGGAATCACAGGAGTGCCAAAATTAAAAATAAATACATAAATGAATAAATACAAATATAAAGTTACATTTTGTCTTTGTCTTCTCCGTTTTGTCATTGTAAAAGACAAATGGAAAAACAATGACAAAAGTTTTTTTGCCTTTGCCTTTTGCCTTTTTTTCCTTTTTGTTTTGGTTAAAGCAAAGGCAATCAGATGGCTGTGGATGGGGCTTTCTGACTAGGATGAGTAATTGACATCTGATCGCTCCATGGCTAGCATAGCTAGCTCCTTGGACTCATTTCCACTGGCGCTTCTTGGCTTAACGGTGCATTTCAGTACGAGTGCATTTCCACAAAGGCGGACCCGTATTAATATGTTTGGCTTTTTTGTGTTGACCAGGTTTGTTTTTTTTGTTGTTGTTTTTTTTTAAAAAACATTTCAGTCGACTTGTTTCAAATCAATGTCCTCGCTGTGAAACTGAAGACAATAAAACAATGAAATGAGTCATAAAATCTTTTATTTTTAGACTAAAATATCGGCACATCTCAAGTCCACACAGAGCACTAAACGGTAACGGCTTCATTCAACAGATGTTGACACGCCTGCGTTAAAGTTGCTCTAGAGGCTAAGCTTAAGAGGCAGAATCACCGCCTCTTAAGTTTCGCTGCGTGCGAACACAACACAAACAGACCATGGAGCTAGCGATGGTAGCTAACAATTTATCAACATGACACGGCGGGTGTAATGTGCAAGTAGCCTTAAAATGAAAGTTGCTCGAGGTCACAATACACTCACAGTCCTTATACATACATCATATATCTCTCAAATGTAGCCGTGGCCGACTATTCTCCCGTTGCCCATCCGGCAGAGTGGAGACCGTCTCCCTCCTGTTGCCCTCTGGGCAGGTGGTAATTCACATGCTTGTGGCTGAACAAACCTCCAACATTTTTATTGTTGGTTTCACTCCGGCTGCTGTGGTCCTTTTATACTTCAGGGATCCCTGGGAGTTTTTTTTTTTTATTTTTTTTTTTAATCATTCTTATTTTAATTACCCCTGACGACACCGTTTTGCTGTCATTAGCTCCAACACCAGGAAGACTCTTTCATTGCGTATCATTCCGTCCAGCAGTGACTGTGTTGTGACCTCATGAAACTTTACGTTTTAAGGATATTTGCAAATTAACACCGCTGTGTCGTGTTGATAAATTGTGAGCATCACTGCTAACTCCATGTTGGGATTTTAGCGCACGCGTGTCAACATCTGTTGAATGAAGCTTTTACTGTTTAGTGTTTTGTGTGGACATGAGTTGTGGGGATAATCTTGTCCAAAAGTAAAAGATTTTATGACTCAAGTGATCATTTCATTGTCTTCATTTTCTCAGCAAGGACAGTGATTTGAAACGAGTCAACAGTATTAAAGAAGTTCAAGCCCGCTAAAATGTTTTTTTGCAAAACAAAAAACAAAACGTGGTCAATACAAAGAAGTAAAACGTATTAATCCAGGGACACGCAAGGCACAGCAAACGCCAAGGGATCTTCGGTCAGCCTCGCTGTGATAAACCACAGTTGCAGTGGAGCCGCACCGTGGAGCCAAGAAGCGCCGGTGGAAAATGAACCTGTCAGAAGCTGGAGCCCTCCTCCCCCTATGCTAGCCATGCAGCGATCAGGTGTCAATTACTAATCCTGGTCGGAAAGCCACACCAAAGAAAAGGCAAAAAACTTTTATAATTGTTTTTCCATTTGTCTTTTACAATGATAAAATGGAAAAGACAAAGACAAAATGTACCTCTATATCTGTATTTATTTATTCATTCATTTATTTATTTATTAATTTCTTTTTAATTGTGGCACTCCTGCGATTCCGAAAGAGAGAACACGCTCTGCGATCAGAATGTTTTTTTTTTGTGCCGCCAGTAGGGGGCCACATTGCCACGGCAGAGAGGGCTTCAGCCTCCAGGAGGGCTTGTTTTATAACCTCCTCTGACAGTCTGTCTCTCTTGATGTACAGTAGACAATGTTTCCTTGGTGCTCACAGGAAGTGGCCGTGGAGCTGCAGAGCGCCGTAAAGCTTCCCGCGGCTGCTTTTAGCGGCGGCTGTCAGGTCGGGAGGCAGGAGAACGGAATAAAAAGCTGTGAGAGCAAACGCTGCCCGGTGTGCTTTAAGAGCGCCGCTCTCCATCAGACCCGTCGGCACATAAGGTCACTCCGGAGTGCGAGAGCGAGCGAGAGAGAGCGAGAGAGAGAGGTGGGGGGGGGGTAAATAGAAGGGTTCCATCTGCCGCCGCTGCTGTAGACAAAAGGGAAGTGAAGAGCTGTTAAGTGTGCACACTTCACTTTCAAGGTAAAGTCTTAATTTATTCCTCGTCAGAGAACAACGGCGCCCCCCCAGGCCCTTTTAAAAGGAGCTGCGGGGAGCCGTCATTCCTGCGTGAGCCCCTAACGATGAGCTGCTGCTGCTGTCAGGCTCCTCCCCCTGTCCCCCTGGTTAGAGGAGAAGGACAAGGAGGAGGAGGAGGAGAAGAGGTGGAGGAGAAAAAAGAAGAGAAGGAGGAGAAGAATCGTTGTGTTTTGACTTTCCATTCCAGTGATCAGTTCAGTGCCGTCTGAGGAGAGATGATGATGCTGCTGCTGCTGCTTCAGCAAGGCAATGAGTCTGTCTGTCTGCCTGTCTGTCTATCCCACGTCTTTCCTTGACTGAGCCACTGATGTTTCCTCCCTGTCTCTTTGTTTGCAGGTACCACAAGAGCCAGGCCATCTACCTGGAGTCCAAGGACAACACCAAGATCAGCTGTGTTATCAGCTCCGTGGGGACCAACGAGGTGAGTTGTGTTGCCACTTTCTTCTCTGTCCTTTCTTCAGCCTTTCTTTCTTTTTTCCACTGGAAACTTGAAGAACTTTTTGTGCCCTATTGATCACCTCCAAACGGTTATAGATAGATAGGTGCTTTATATGGAGAGAGAGAGAGGCTGCTTATTTTCACTTTGCATCATTGTCTCCTCTCTTTTTGTGCGTCTGCCACCAGCTGAACTATGTTGAGCCAACCGTGTTGTTTCCACTGCAGCCTGCTTTCTTGAAAAAAATCCTCTTGAATGCGTTTGCCTCTTTGTCTCCAATCCCCCCCCCCCCCCACACACAATGTTTATAGAAAAAAATGGCCTCTGTTATGATAACCGCAAGAGAACAAATGAGGGTTTGGCTTTTTTGCCTTGACCAAAAACCACTAACGAGAATAAAGAAAAGACATGAGTGAGTTGTGTATTTGCTCTGGCAGGGCACCACAACAAAACACACAGCCTCTGTCAGCCGAATGCTGTCAGGAATTGTTGTTCCAAAAAGAAGCAGGTTTTTTTGTTTTGTTTAGTTTTTTTTATTATCAAGCAGAATGTGGCAAGGTCGGTCTGTCTCTTAAGCAGCAAGCTAACTGCTAGCGTTGCTGTTTTAAATTGTGTGTTGTAAAGCAGCGTTTCGCAACTGGTGGTTCACAACCCAAAAGTAGGTCGCAGAGCTGTTTTGACTGGGTCACAGCTTTGTATATACACAAACATACACATTTGTATATATGTGTATATGTATGTATGTGTGTACATATATATATATATATATATGTGTGTATATATATGTGTATATATGTATATATGTGTGTGTATATATGTATGTGTGTGTGTGTATATGTATGTATATATATATATGTGTATATATACATGTGTGTGTGTGTATGTATATGTGTATATATATGTATGTGTGTATGCATATATATATGTATATGTATATATGTATGTATATATGTTAGGGCTGGGCAAGTTAACGCGTTATTATCTCGTTAACTCATTTATTTATAAACGCAGACAAATATTTTATCGCGCATTAACGCATGTTGCTCACGTGCTGTAGGAGCCGTCAGTAGGGATGGGCGATATATCGGCGTTAAGAATTTGCGGTAAGAATATGTCATCTCACGGTAATAACGATAAACTCGTGTTGATGACGTAATTACCTGCGCAATGCACTTGCTGCTGGCAGCCGGCAGCTCATGTGTAGCACAATAACAAGCACGAGGTTGATAGCGCACCCACCATGCTCGAGGATCGATCGTGGATTGTGTGCAAAGTGAAAATAAACAGCACGGAAACGATTTGCAAACATCCTGTTCTAATTTTTATTTATTTTCTTTTGGGTCGGCGGACCGGGATGTCGAGGCAGGAACTTTTACTGGCACAACTCCGAGTCAATTTTAGCATTGACTTTTTCAGGCTTTGTGTTGTAAAGTTACTCGAGTTACTCGAAGCAGACGTTGAACTCTGTCGTTTATCCACACCGTCTTTTCAAGAGCGATCTTTCTTTCTGTTCTCTGTGGTGCTTGTTTTTAGCGAGCTACCGCTTCTGCAAACATGGCGTGCTTCAGGCGTTCTTCTTCTTCTTCTTCCGCCTTTAAGGAATAAACTTGCGGCACCACACCAGGCCGGGCATAGGTACTAGATCGTTTTCAGTCGTTTCCAGCCGCGTATCCGTGTAAACGGGATTTATTTTTATTTATTTATTTATTTTTAATACGGCTTCGTGTAAGCGCATTTTTTTTCAAGTGCGGTTTCAAAAATATGCAGTTTCAAAAAAAAAAAATCCCAAAACATGGAGTTGAATTGTTTTATATTTTTTAATCGTCACTTTCATCATTATCGCAATAAATGCCAGAAATTATTGTGATAAAACTTTTAGTCCATACCGCCCATCCCTAGCCGTGAGTTTCTAATGTTTAAATTTGTGAGCGCACAACACCTGGGTAGGGTGTGTGTGTGTCACTGTAGGGTGTAGCCACGACGCTATTTAATGACGTTCACCTGTGTGCCTCGGATGGCTCAGTGTGGTGGGGTGAGCGTAGGAGGTCATTGTGATAAAGAATAAAGTAAATAAAAAAGAACCTCGAAGCAAGACTGCATTTATTTTTGCATTCGCGTCAACAATTACTCCTTCGTTTAGCCCACCGCGGCTTATTTATTTATCGATCGCCAGTTAAGGTGCCTGCACACTGAACACGTCAAGCGCAGGGGGGTGCGTCAGCGCAGCCATTCATTGTGTATGTGCGACGTCGGCGCAAGAGCGCAACGCCGCGCAGAGAGCAGAGCGTCGCGCAAGGGTTGACGCCGTGACGCTCGATTTAAAACATTTTTAAATCGACATCTAGGCGCGGCCAATAGGAGAGCAGCCGGCTCCGGGGGGGGGAGTGGCCAGATGCAGAGCATGGCACCAGCTGTTAAATATGTGTTAAAACTTCTCTACATCGAACTGTGCCTGACAATATATGAACATAAAGCTGTTGTTTTTTCTCATATACATTCGGGTCGGGACGTTATCGCGTTGATTCGCATTTTATTTTACACTCATCTAGAGTCTAGACAACACGGAACGTACTTTGCACGTGGTTTCGGCAAAACGGATAGCGACGCACTGAGTAGCAAGCGGGAGGATGTTGTGTGCAAACGGTGGCACAACGAGATTTCGTTCCACCGCAGTTATTCAAGCCTCCGGTGCCGCCTGAATGCAAAACACCTAGCACCTAGTACGAGCACCGGAGGTAACGAGAACGTCAGAGCGCCGAAACCAAGCAGAGTCGCCAACCTGATACATATTTTTAAGCTAGTGTCGAGTCCCAGAACTCGGTGTCATATCAAATGTTACACTCGGGACACTGCGAGACAAGTTTTTCCTTCGTTTTTCCTCACTCCTGCTCTATCGCGAACTGGCGCCCCGCTCTGTATCGGGCCACCTTTTTTCAGAACCGGCTGCTCTCCTATTGGATGCACCGAGGTGTCGTCACAGGGCGTTGACGCCAGGTCTGCGCCTGCTTGCGCCTACTTGCGCCATACCCCGCGTCAGACCGCGTCAAAAACGCGTTCAGTGTGTAGGCACCTTTACCCGCAATCCGTGCTTTTATTTTGTAAAAGTGTGTTGCTGGCTTCTGCAGAACCAGAAAAGAAAATACTTTGTTCATATGGTAGAACATTAAAATAAAAGTGCACTATACACTTCTTTTAAATTCATTATTGGATTTTGCGTATACAGCTTGATTAATCGTGATTAATCAGGGAAATAATGCAATTAATTGCGATTAAACTCGTTACCTCATTGATCGTTACTTAATCGTTACCCAGCCCGTGTGTGTGTGTGTGTGTGTGTGTGTGTGTGTGTGTGTGTGTGTGTGTGTGTGTGTGTGTGTGTGTGAACATACATATAATTTATTGACCAGATGAATAAATTTGGGTGGGAACTTTATAATGAGGAAAAAAGGGATGTGGGTCCTGAGGCTCCACCAGTTGAGAACCACTGGTTTAAAGCAAAAAACTAAAGAGAAGGTGCGTGGAGGTGGACTGACTGTGTGTGGTTGCTCCGCTCCAGATCTGGGTGAGGAAGACGAGCGACAGCACCAAGATGAGGATCTACCTCGGGCAGCTGCAGCGGGGCGCCTTCGTCATCCGCCGGCGGTCGGCCGCGTGAAAGCGCCGTGTGTGTGTGTGTGTGTGTGTGTGTGTGTGTGTGTGTGTGTGTGTGTGTGTGTGTGTGTGTGTGTGTGTGTGTGTGTGTGTGTGTGTGTGTGTGTGTGTGTGTGTGTGACCTCAGCTGCACACCAACATTGCGGCCACTCACCTGTTACGAATCATTGGCCACTTGACGTCAATGGTCTCGAAGGATAGCAGCTGTAAAGGAACAGTTTTTGAATTTTACGTCCACGCTTTCTTACACAACCTCTTCGGCGGCATCCATCCATCAATTCACTATTTGAATTTCTCCTCCAAAGCCTCTCGTCTCGTCACATTGTTGAAACTGTTAAAAGTCAGGCCGTTTTCTAAATCAATACATCTGATTTCCTTAAATGGCAAAAACCATCATTTGGAATTCAAAGGATTTCTAGGGATGGTTGGTGCTGCAGCTCGCCAGTAAGGGGCAGTGATGATGTGTTGGTTTGTGTGCCCCCCCCCCCTGCCCCCCTGCCATGTCCATGTTAAATGTACAGCTGATACTTTTTTTTTTTTCTTCATGTGTTTGTAAGTCCTTTGTATTGATCAATATTTTTATTATCATTATTGCATTAGCAGTTTTGATGTTTCTTGTTTGTTTTTCTGGCTGTTCATGCAAACGCCTCCAGCAAGGAATTAATCTGGGATTTTTTTTGTGACTGCATTTGCATGTACAGCAAGTACTATGTTGCAATTTATTAAAAATGTTTTTTGCCTTTTTTTAAAAAACAAAAAAAACCAACAAAAAACAATTAAAGGTTTTATCATGTTTTTCTTCCAGCACACAAGTCATTTAACTGAAGCTTCAATTCACAACATTAGCACGATTCTTCAATTCACAACATTAGCACGATTCTTCAATTCAGTTAGATTGTCTGATAGAGAATTCATGAGAGTTAGCTGAGGCTTGAAGCTAAACTACAGTCACAGTAGTTGATGTTACAGCCAGAAGTGGTGGCAGTTTTGGTGCCTGCTATCATAAATCATTTTGACAATAAATCGCTCAACCTAACTGATTTTGGACCATCAGTGAGATAAAGATGCACCCACAAAAAAAAAGGTGAAAAATAGAGAAGACATGAGGCGTCACAGGCATAGTCTTCATTTGGTCTGTGTGATTTAGGCTTAAAATCCTAGATTTAATGACCCACTGTGTATGATTCAGTGGCATCTAATGGTATGAAAGACTTGCAAAAAAAAAAAACTTAATCAAATTGTGAAATTGCAATGAAATCATCATAGAACTTTTAGCAGAGCCATGCTCTTGTTAACTGTAAATACACGTTGGCTCCATTCCAGCTGTAATCAGTCCATGTCATACAATGTACTATTGATTCCTTTCAAAAACAAATCACAACTGATCCATGAACCAGAAAATGATCACTCTTACTGCCATACATGTTTTGGTGCCGTTTTGCTCTGACTGTGATCTGCAGTTGACTGGGCATCGTCCTGACAGGAGGTCGGACCCTCTTACTTCGCAGTACAACACAAAATGCACAAGTCCAGAAACTGTCGCCTCTGTACCGGGGATGCAGCGCAAAATGAGCTGATAGCGAATGTGACGCCCTTCTGCTCTCCTCATCGCATCCATGTCTGGCCTTTGGTTTCAGGTTCGGGCAGAATGCAGACTCGAGTCAATGACTGTGACACACGCTGGCGTCGGCCCTCCACACAGTCACTGTTTCATTTCCCCGGAGACGTGCTGTACGTTGAAGCTAATTTGATTGATCAGCAACAGCCGGTGATACACACAGGCTTCGAAACTGACGACATCCTCACAAAACGACCCATTTCTTGGATTGCATTTTGATCAAAACCCTGATAACATTTAGAAAGCCAATAAGCTGATGACCAAGTAGCTTTGATCCTTAATTACAAACTGCAGTGGGACTTTCTGCCTGCCACTAATTCAATGCTGTGCAACAGGACCTCATCTCTAATGTGGGATCCAATTTCCCTTTTAATTTGTGCAAGGTGTAATTAGAGAAAGTAGCCCAAGTCGGCACGATTTAGGGAAAATCACACCACAAAATCCCATAACTCTCCTTAAATACTCACTGACTGCACCAAGGCCATGAGCCACTTCCTGGGAGAACTGCTGGTTGAAACCATGGCATTGATCCCTCTAACCCCTGTAGAGAATTAATATTACATTATTTGACAGGGCTGTTTAATATTGTACATGTCACTTGTGTTTTATTTCTATATATGAATTTTAATTTAAATATGAATTATAGTTTAACAAAATGGTTAGAAAGAAGTAGTCAAAATTGCACTGCTATCTGGTAATCCTGTCATCTCCCCTCCAATGCTGATTGGAGGGGGTGGGGGGGGGGTGAGGCTAATGAGCTAATGCTAGTGACAGTTGGTTTTGGTGCAGTGGGATAACAACAGGAGTGCTACAGCTAGTTGACAACAGCTTCAACCAATCAGAGGCTTTTCCCTGTTACCGACCGTCTCGGCCGGAACCCTGATTGGTCCTCCTGGTCACCTATACTTTTCAAGTCTGCAGCGTTTTAAAGGTCACATCTTGCACCTATTTTTTTTTTTACATGCTTATTTTTCAGCAGGCTCACACAGTCGGTCTGCTGATCTCCAGCAAACAGCATGTTTAGCTGTCTGTTTACAGCTGCTTGTCCCCGACGTTACATTGCTAGACGAGGACGTGACGGGACTCAAAAACACAACCCCCCCCCACCCCCACCCCGCCTCCTTTCCACGCCCCGCAAAACCCTACACATCACGCCTGATCAGCAAACTGTGTTCGACACCTGTTGCCTCCCACTGTGAGCAGAACAAAAGGAGACGGAGGGCAGTCGTGCGCGTCAGGAGTCGCTGGAGCAGCTCGGCTGTGTCTTGCCCCCTGTGGGTGGCACTGTCATCCTCCGTGGTTGTTATTGCTTGCGCTCCAACAAAGTCACCCCGGGCATCGATTAAAAAAAAAAAAAAAAAGCCTCCTCTTTCATCTCCTCCTCCTTCACCCCGTGTTTGTTGGCACTTCCATGGCTGAAGGGAAGGAAGGCGGCCGCATCTCATTTAGCTGCTTCTGCTGCTGCTGCAAGCCAAATGGGATCCAGTAACACTTGCCTCCCATGTTCAAAAAAAGACGACGTGGGCTAATGTTTGTGTGTGTGTGGGTGTCACTCTCTCTCTCTCTCTCTCTCTCTCTCTCTCTCCCTCTCTCTCTCTCTCTCTCTCTCCCCGTGTGTGTGTCTAGTTTATCACTCTCCAGCAGTCTTCTCTGGTCTGACAGTTGAAATTGTCTTGATGGTGTTTTTCCCAGTTTGGGAATGGATGCGGCTTGGCTAAGTTTAGTTTCTGGCGCTACTGGTCAACTTGAAATGTTCATGTTCCTCAGCAGCAGCCGCTTCCTCTCACACGAGAATCAGGTCAGTGTGTGTGTCACTTTCTTGACACTTCTCTTGCTCCTTTTCCAAAACAACTTCAGTGTAAACAGATCCTAAATATTGCCATTCTGTTCTCAAGTAACCAATCTGGCATGTAGAGAAAACAAATCAAATGGCTCAAGTCACAGAGTTCTGCACATTATCTTTTATTAAATGGGTTTTTGTACTTGTAAGTAGTCCAACTTTCCATAAGATGTAAATATCTTGTTTGCTTTTTTCCCCTTCTTACCCTAAAAATATCCTTATTTTGTTTTATATTTTTTCTTCCCTTTGCTCTTTATTGTTGCTGTACTTATGTAAATTTCCCCAATGTGGGATTAATAAAGGTATTCTATTCTATTCTATTCTATTCTATTCTATTCTATTCTAGTCTTATCCAGAGGAAATTGCCAAAAGATGTTTGACTTTCTTTGATGCAGCTGCTGTTAAGGTTCTTTTATTGGGGCTTCTTATTAACTATTGAGAGATATTTGAAGATGTGTAGAGATGGGATAATGGGATGTTTCAATGCTTTCATTAGAAACAATAACAAAACAATGAACACATCATTTTACTTCCCCTTGAATTTAAAAATGTGCGTATTGCTGCAGCCGCCCTTCATCTTGCAGCTGCTTCCTTCATCTAATGTCCAGTTTTTCAGCCATTTTTCCTTCAAATTGCTCTTCAACTTGAGGGGCCTTTTATGAGACACAAGCTCCTCTTCATGACGAGACGTCAGGCAGGTGTTTTTTTTTTTCCGCCCCACGATTAGTGGATGTTCCTTCTTGCCTCTTGCTGCTGCACGGATCAGAATTCAGTCTTGACTGCTAATGAGTGCAGATTAAAAACGAGCACAATGAAAGCAATTTAATGAATATCGCTGATCTTTGCCTGAGCACCAGCAGCAGGAGCAGAAGCAGCAGTAGCAGCAAGCAGGAGCTGGAGGAGCCTGAGCAGCAGCAGGAGCAGGAGGAGGAGGAGCAGCAGCAGCAGGAGCAGGAGGAAATGGAGCAGCAGCAGCAGCAGCCGGAGCAGCAGGAGTTGGAAAAGCAGGAGCAACAGTAACAGCAGGAGCAGGAACAGGAGCTGGAGCAGCAGCAGGGGCAGGAACAGCAGGAGCAGCAGCAGCCGTTTTGTAGAAGTGCTGGCGACAGGGCGGATATTTCAAAGCTGCAAGTGACTCCGTCTCTGATCTGTACTGAGCATCTTTTCTCTGGTGTTATTGTCGTCAAGACAAATGTTCCTCATTGTTGCGGCTCAATTCCACGCTGCGCTGCACATCCACCATCTCAGATCGATCACCAGGACAAAAACACTCTGACAAATATTGGCTCTTTAAAAAAAACAAAAAAAAAAGGGTTTGAAAAAGGAGAACAAATCTAACACTGGACTCAATCCGACACACAGCTGAGGCTCTTATCACCGCATGGCTGATGATAGTGCCGTGACCTTTTGACCCCGCTGCTCCTCTCACTGCTCCCTAAATGGAGCATCAACATGATGCTGCCCTCTGGTGTTGTTTGCCCAGATGGAGCTCCAGACATCTCCTGCTTCACTGAGGGTTGCAGGGGAAGTGGGAGATGAAGAGGAGGGGTAGAGGGAGGAGGTTGAGGGGGAGGTGAGGAATCAGGAGGAAGAGGAGGAGGAGCAGGAGGAAGGGGAAGGGAGGAGGGCGAGGTGATTAAAGCTCATTGATTTGCTGACTGGTCTTCAGTGGCTGCCAACGTCTCATTCAGAGTGGAGAGGAGGTGATAATGAATCCATCTTGTCTTTATGATCCGTGACAGAGACGACGTGTCCGTGACTTGATGCCCACCCCGTCCCCCCTCCCTCAACCAATGGGTGAACTGTGCTTTGAGCAGAGGAGGATGTCAGACAGGCTCCCAGAAAGTGGAGCTGTGCGGGCACATCATCTGCCTCCATTAGTGTCATTAGCACAGAATGATTTCAATTACAGTTGATGCCCACACACCAAACTGACTTTGCATTATAGGACATGTTTCCACTGGCTCGCTTTGGCTCGGCTCAGCTCAGCTGCGCTCAGTTTGTAGGCATTTCCACTGGCTGCTACTTGGTTCCGAGGGTGACCATTTTGGTCCCTACTTCTTTGGGGTTTCAAGCGTGCTGACCAGGGACCATAATGGTGACGTAGCACAGAGCAGGGCACTGATTGGGTAAGAGTTTTGACAAAAGCCAAGTGGGACTCTTTGACAAAAGCCAAAACCACCATTTCTAAATGCCCCATGTGTGGATTTCTACATTTTCACATATTTAAAACTGAAATGCTGATGAAACTGTGCCATGGGCGAACGAAGAGCAGCGGATGTTTTTGTTCTTGGTGGCTGAAGAAAAATGCTTAATGGACGGAGTGACACGCAATGAAAAAGTCTTCCTGGTTTCCCAGCTGATGACTGCAGTACAGCAAAACAGTGTCGGGAGAAACTCAAAGAATGCTGAGTGACTGCCGAGCGACTACTGAAGAATCAAGGACCACAACAGTCGGAGTGGAACCAACAGAGAAAAATGTTGAAGGTTTGTTTAGCCTCATGGTTGCGATGGGTGACAAGAGAATAGTCAGCCACAGCAGTATTCGAAAAAATGTGTGATGACTGTGAGTGTATTGTGACCTCAGTAACTTTAGTTTTAAGGCTGTTTGCAAAGTACAACCGCTGAATCGTGTTGATAAACTGTTAGCCACCAACGCTAACTCCATGTTCTGCTTGTGTTTTGTGTTAAGAGGCATCGATTCTGCCTCTTAAGTTTCGCTCCTCATTGCAATTTTAACATTGCTAGCATGTTAACACCGGTTGAATAGAGCTGTTGGTGCCTTAATCGGAGTTCTCCGATTGAGACACCCAGATATTGCGATTGGAATTCGAATTTCTCCCTCATGTATATGTGGCAAGGTGAAGAGGGCCCAGGCAGTCTTTGGACCCCAGACTCCCGGGGAATAGTCATGCGCACTAACCCGTTGGCCAATTGGAGGCATAGTGACAGGACCCTCAACTGTCACATCAGCCAAGTTGGCGAGGTAAAGGTACTTAAACAAAATAATCTGCAAAAGTAATAATGACAAGCCACCCCAGGGGGCAGTGCACCCAGGGAAATCTACTATAACAAGGCACACAAGCACCTAAGATTTTCTTCTTTTTAAAAAAAAATGTTTAATTCGATAATCACTTAAAATTAACGCAGACAACATTCACACCAAATAAAATGAAACAATATAATAATAAATCAAAATAAAAGGGGTTTAAATAAAAAGGTTGGAGCTGAGTGAGTGGGTGATGACTGGTGCAGGGGGAAATCCAATAAGATAAAATAACAATAATAATCACCCCACACATGTGCCATACACACTCGCACTCTTTAGTGAACTCAAAAAAACTGCACCGAGTAACTGCAAACAAGACGACAGGGAACTCCAACAACTGAAAGGAGAAAAGAAATCAATAATGGAACAGCAAACAAACATACAGAAAAGGCCAAATAATCTACCAATTAACGTGTGGCGCTATTACGAGTTGCACCTGGAGTGGAATTGGCGCTCGTAGTTACTTCCTGGAGGCTCGGAACACCTTCACAAGTCCACAAAGCTTCTTGAATGATCTGTGCGTTATTCGGAAATGTGTTAAAAACGCTTTCATTACAGTTGTGTTTTCTACTTTCGTTTAAGATCACAGTAAAAGGGTGACGGCACAAAGTGTAGAATCGAAGACATGGTTGTGTTGTAGCCCTCCAAAAGCACACGGCGTTGTTGGCTGCCTCTTCAAATCGCCAATCACCTGTCAGCGTATTGTCGATAGATATTGTACTGAGTTTATCATTTGGTTGAAATGAAGTCCAGCTTCACGCAAATTTTGCAAATATTACATTTCCTCTTTTTTTAAAAAAAAATGTCATTAGTACATAGCGCTCACTTATGGTGATGGGAATTCTGGCTCTTTTCAGTGAACTGGTTCTTTTGTCTCGGCTCACTAAAAAGAGTCGGTTCTTTTGGCTCCCAAGGCTCCTGTGATTTTTTTGTTGCTTCTTTTATTTTATGAACAAATTATATGCTAAAATTAATCATTACTGTTCATGATATCAAAATATTAAATGTATATTATTTATACACTCAACATGGAACAGTACTGTAAAAATAAATATACCAAAATAAATACCCACCCTAATCCAACTATGTACAAGTGAGAGAACACATCAACGAACATCAAAATAAAAACAAAAAAATTGCAGAACAAACAAAAAGCAGCTTTCAGCTAAAAACTTTCAGTTTAGTCAAGATTGGCATTCAAAAAAACCTAAATGCCAATCTTGTGTGTCAGTGTGTATGTGTCATATGGTAGTCATTATTCCGTTCATCCTGTTTCTGATATAATTCTTTTTTTTGTAATTTCTCTATCCGCTAGAACACCTTCTATATTGCCAGCAACTCCGCGACTGGATATGGATCAACCCGTTTTCTGGTTTAATTCCGGGATGGATGGCATAACGTTTATTATCTGCACCTTTTCTCCATCTCTCCATTTCTCTCCTTTTCTCTGGCGCTCAGGGGTGAAGTGCTCAGCGCAGGTAGACAATGCCACACATCTTGACTAATCTTGTGCGGCTTTCTCAACAAAAAAAAACAACAACAAAAAAACCAAAACAATCAGCTGCCGAAAAAAAAAACCCAGACTCCCAGCCAATCAGGAGCTGTCTCTCTTCATTCACTTCAAAGGGTCGACTTGCTGTGGTAGATTTGGGCTTCGGCAGTAAAATCGGCAGTAATATGTTGTGTACGTTGACGACGGTAGTGAAGCCCATCCGCAGCAGTTCGTTAAGGAAACTCGTCAAGTTGAAGACAAGTACAGATATTACACCGGTGTTGTCATTGTGCGATAAAAGAGGTTAACCGGAAGTTAACACGCTGAGAAGACTCATATCGCCCCCTAGTGTGGGGGCGTGGAGGTGGACGCGTTGCCGTCAAAAATTCAGTTTTCTCAGCTGCATCCCGAATTATGAGCTTATTCAGATTGAGCTCTGCATGTAAACAGAGTCAGTGGTGCACGCATGCAGCTGGGCGAGGGCTGGTTCAGTGCACGACTGAGTGAAGCCAGTCTCCAGCTGGCATGGTGCTCGATGGTTGACTCTTTGGTGACTAAAAAGTGAATTAATTGTCTTGATGAATCCGCTGACAAAACAAGAAGTCTATACCAAGAGTTTAATATTGGCCAAACTTGATTTTTTTTTTATTTTAGATTTTTTTTGTATTTGGTTTTAAATTTCTGCCTGGAATTTTGTAATGGCATTTCCTGTGTTTTTGTGCCAACATGCTGTCTATGAAGAAAAAAAGAGGGTCTTGTTGTTGCCTGTTGCCTTTAGCCATTCGATGATAACAAAAGCTGCAAGTAATTCATCTCATGTGGCTGTTTGCTTTAATTGAAACATCTTCACAATAGTTAGTTTTCCTCTTCTGGCCAGCTACATCGTCAGAGAGGTGAGTCAACTGGGCCTGGAACCTGTTCTGATTTTAGTAGATTCCAAATTTTTAAAATGAAATGGGATTCCTCCTTTTTTCTAAAGTGTTTTTGAAGTGTGCGCCCTTTTTTAGAAGCAGAAAGGAGAAAACCACCTCTGTTCAATCTCTGTTCTGGCTTTTAAAAGAGCCTTTGATCTATAGAGCCAGACTGGACATCTCCAGCGGAGCCACGCCCGGGCTAACGGCGGCTCTGCTCAGGACACAAACTGTGGACCTGCAGAGCTTGGTCCAATCTGCTGGACCGGCTCTAAGTGACCACCAGACTGTGGGACGTGTGCTGGGCCTCCAGGCGGGCAGGATGGCTGAGAAGCTGCTACAGCTGTGAAGGGGCAGTCTGTCTCCTGGAGAGAGAAACTGCCTCACGCAGCTGGAATCAGGGACGGAACCGGACGTCACAGAGCCTTTCCCTGCAACGCAGATCAACCCTCCGACGGAGACAGAAGGCTCGCTGCTGGGGCCAACACTTCTTTGCCTCAGTCACACCAACAGGAAGAACCTCTACAAGGCTTGTGTCCAAGTTTTTAACAAAAAGACTGAAAAAGAAAAGAGCAGTTATGCGCTTGGACTGAAAGACTGGGAGATGCTACACATCACTGGAGGATCTTGTACAAACCGCCACTGAAGAAAGACTGGAGATGTACAGTGGCGTACCCTCCAAGGTGCAATTACATTTTGCGTTTATTTCGGTCATCAACCCTGCTGTGTCTAACCAGTGCCCCTTCTGTCACTCCAGGGAAAGTTTTTTTTTTCTTCACATTTTTAATGTTTGTAACAGACTCACTCCATTATTTACTCTTTTAACCAATGTTTTTAGTTCTTTTAATCAAAATTTTACAATCCCTAATTTTATGTATGGTACAGGCAACAACAAAAAAACAAGAGAATGTGGCAGCTCAATTTTTATTGTTGGGGAAGCAAAATGTCACATTTCAAGAAGAAACAAAATAGAAGATTTTTTTAAGTACTGATGCAACGATGGTGTGGCGCTGCAACCTTTTTTTGCAGAATCCAGTTGGAATTTTCTTTTTTTTTTAAATGTTGAAAAACCTTGAGACTTTCTCAGCAATGTGGCCACAAAAAACATTTTGTGTGCTATTTTAAATATGTATTAGGACTGTTTGTTTTTTGGAGAGTATCTGGACATTATAAGTATACAGTACACTGGACAGTATAAGTATGTAATTGTTTTGGAATGTTGAAGAAATGTTCATGTTGAAGATATATTGAAGATATATTGAATGTTGAAGATATATATATTTCTATTCTATTTCTATTGGCTTGTGTTCGATTGTTTTTGTTTATTGTTATTTATTACCTTTTTATTTTTGTTGTTAATTAATTTTTTTCATAATTTCATGTGTCTGTTAAAATTTGCATAATATCATGCTTGTTTTTGTAAATAAACTGTGGTTGTAAAAATAAAAAAAATTGTCTTCTTCATCCTTCTTCTTCATCTTTATTTATTTATTTATGTAGTTTGATTGATTGAATGGAAATGAGAGCGGCAAATAAATGTTATTTTTCAAAAATCAAAAAAATCTTCTTCTTCTTCTTCTTCTTCTTCTTCTTCTTCTTCTTCTTCTTCTTCCAGGTGATTGGTCCTCCTTGGCCCTCCTGCCTCTCACAGGTCATTTCAGGTGCATCATCCATTTCTGGACTGTTGCCAAGGCCATCTTCCCTGTGTAGTTAATCAAGTAAAAAGAAAAAGAAAATCGAGAATAGAACAAAACTTATAGTAATACATACTGTAATTATTATAGGTCAAGTAATGATAAAACCAAACGACAACAACAGTAGGCACAATGGCATCAACAATAGCTACAATCTTGCCATTAAAACGTGCCAGGGATGTCGACAATATTAATCATACCCTGATGTGAATGTGATGCGTGTCTTCACGCGACACTGAGCCCTTCAAGGCCTTCGGGATTTATGAGCGACGGAGAGAAGACGTAGCTGCAGTGGAGCAGCAGCAGCACCGATCTATTGTGCTGTTCACATTGGAGCTGGTGATGGCAGGTGCTTCACTTGACTCTGCCGGAAGTCAGCACTGGGAGTTGGCACTGAGAAGAGGCACTAGTAGGAGTTACTAGGAGGAGGCAGTTTGGGGAGACACTGGAAGGAGGCACTGGGGAAAAATATTTCTTTGGAGCGGCTGATAAAAGCTAAAGGAAAATGTTTCCATCTGGCCAAGAAAAGGGCGCATGTATGAAACTGCTGGACTGAAGGCACGGACACTACATCAAAAAATGAAATTGGGGAATATGGGAGAATTTGTCACACACCGAAGCGTCTCAACAACCTGCCATATCATTATGGAAATTTCCTTGAACGTGTTGGATGTGTTTTAATGTCTCCATGTGGAACGGAGCTGGTGGAAAACCTTTAGAGGAAAAGGAGGAAAAATAACCATGAAGGTGACTGACTGGACAGGGCACATTCAAAGTTGGCCAATGAGATTTACACTTTGCCTGGTGGCCCCTTGTGACATCACCACTGGCCAGCTCAAGCAACGGAGACAACATGGTCACGTTGGATGGAACCCTCGCAGGTGAACTTCCAGTGTATATTTTAATATAATTATCAAGACTTATCCAGTCTAGTCCAGCCCAGCCCAGTCCAGGCCAGTCCAGTCCGGTCCAGTGAAGTTAATTGACACGTGGTGACCAGTGAACATGAGGATGATGGTCTTTTAAAAAGTTGGAGGGAAAGAATCAACCATTTAACCATCCAGAATATGACAGCGTGTTCCTGCACATGCTTCTAAAATACAGTATTTCAAGACAGGTGCAATAAAACACTTTTGTGGATATGTAAGAAAGTGTATATATTTTTTCTTTTTAATTCACTCTTTGCACTGCACATGCTGCTATAACTATGCACATTTCCCCAATGTGGGATAAATAAAGGCATTCTTATTCTTATTCTTATAATATCCAGCTGATATCCGCTGATAGCTGGTGGCCAAAGTTGCTGGGGCCTGATTGGTTTCAGCTGCGTTTAATGAAGTCTAGATGACAGTCGTGGAGCATTTTGAGTCTCTGTGGTGTGAGTGAAAGGATGAGTGTTTAATCTTGCGAGAGGAACAAGGGTATCCGAGACGAGCGTGTGTCCGACACATTTGTTCAGCGAGCATCATGAGTACAAGTTTTTTATACCACGGAATAAACATGAGCATGAGATGAATAAACATGAGCATACAACGAGCAGATACACATGTAATTTTGTTGAACACCTCCCCAAAAATATCTGGATTTGCTACAGACACAGTGTCGCCAGGCAAAGATACAACCCGCTATCCAAGCTACTTGACACCTTCGTCAATCTGTTTTGGTCAACCTCACATAACCTTGGTGTTTAAAGCTTCCATGAGAGGCTGCATATACTAAAGTCCAGGGCTCCGTTGCACAAAACTAGGATAAGGGATTAAGCCGGGATATCTTGGTCATCCTGGATGAATTTATCCGTGATCCGGTTGCACAAAAGTAGCATAGGTGGAAGAGCAACATGTTATGGTATAAGTTACCATGGAGATTTATTCTGTGGAGTGAACCTGCTCCAGACCAGGCTAAATTCCAGGATCTATTTAATCTCACTCCTTGTCTCAGTAAACAGTCACCACCAACGGAAACCAATCATTATTTCACTTAACACTACACATAGTTATCACATTCAACTAGACCCACTGTCATTATTTCAACGTTTGGAATAATTTAATTATATTATTTCAAACTTTTGGAATCATTTAATTTCAATCATTATAGAGAAATTAGTTGAGATAATGTTGCAATCATTTGATCATTTGTTACATAACTTATACTTTCCCCATGCATCCTATATAAAAAAATACACATCCCATATAAACATGAATACACGTCAAACATGAGGTTCTTTTTGTGACAGGTGACGGTTCTGTCACTATGCCTCCAATTGACGATGTGCCTTGGCTACTTGGCCAAGGAAATATCTCTTTGGCCGAATGGTTAGTGTGCATGAGTATCACCTGGGAGTCTGGGGTTCCAAGCCCGCCTGTGCCCTTTGCGTCTTGCCAAGTTTATTGAGGTTTTTATTTACACCTCACGAGCTGCAAATGGTTAGTTCATTACCTCAAAGAATAGATATTTCAACTGGTCCCTCTTCTCACTTTTTAGTACCATAAAGTGTTTTAATATTTCTGAGAAGTTGCATTTCATGGTACATTAAGTGCCTTTCTTCTATCCTTATAAATTATGCCAGAGCCAACCAATCATAGCACTAAGGTAGGATTACAGATAAAAATGTTCACAATTTGAGTGCTTAGTGTCATCTCTTTTTAGGCCAAAAGATGCATACATGAAACAAACAGACACCATCATAATTCAATTGACCTTTATTTATTTTAAGATGTGTCATGTTCCTGGAGCTGGGAGAGGAAAGGAGAATAATAATTATTACTAGATTTGTGTTCCAGTCAGCATACAGTGTGCATTGAAAGCATGACTCACCTCCCAATCAAGTTTTTATTATTATTATTATTATTATTATTATTATTATTATTATTATTATTATTATTATTATTATTATTATTATTTCAAGGGTGAGTTTTCTTATTGTTTTCCTTATTATTTCAGACTCCAATAAAAGGTCCGCAGTCTTTCTCTTCTTGTATTGTATGCCCAAATCAGCCAGTTGCATTTGCTGCTGTAGATGCTGGGCAAACAATTGTCTGATAACTTATGAGTTCTGTTAACCCATGAAAATTAGCACAGTGGCAGTTTTGCATTATGGGAATTTCCTTCCATTAATTCCCACTATGTTGCCAGGATGGCTCTCCCCATACACAGCATCTGAGTCCTGTTACACAAATGACATTTTGTGTGGGCACCAAATGATGCTAAAAAAAAAAAGAAGGTGAGCAGGCACCTTCTGCATACAATGTACACCTGTGTATCTTAAATATTAGTTACACACACACACACACACACACACACACACACACACACACACACACACACACACACACACACACACACAAAAGGAACTTTTTTTTTTTAAGCTCAAACGGAAATTCAGCGAAGTCAGTGAACTCGTGTATTTATCAAAATTGTTACAATTAGGAGCTACATTTACACAATTTCACTCACATCTGCAATAAATTCCACCTACAATTTCAACTGGTTCATAATCGGAGTACGACTTTTTCGGATATGATTATTATTATTCATTATCATGATCGTAATTGCGATTGTTCCAGCGGAGGAGCGAGTTCGTATTTGTGCACTACCTACGCATTCAGACGGTCAGCGATACTTCGCCGCGCTTTTCTCTCTGCTTTAACGCTGCGGCGGTGGTGCCTTTCTTCTGTATTTCTTCTTTTACCTCCTCATAAGCCCCCATGGGGATTTCCGCCTCGGACGGGAAAAGGACGCCGCTCTCGTTGTCATGGCGAATCCTTGATTCTGAGCTCGATAACGGGGGTCTATCTGAGGGAGCCGCGTGCGCGCACTTATCCAGGATAGGTTTCACCTGGCTTGATGAATCCGTGCGGTCTCCTCCTGGATGTGTTTTTGTGGAACCGCTTAAACCTGGACAGACGTGTTGGGAATTGGTTGAGCGCGGCTTACTTACTCATCTCGGATGACGTCATCCGTAGATGTGAGTGATATTTTGTAAACGTAAACTACAAAAGACGTTACAATTTTGATAAATAGACGAGTTTACTGACCTCACCGAATTTCCGATTGAGCTTTAAAAAGGTTTTTCATATTGTGTGTGCATGCCTGCGCGTCTGTGTACACACAGATTAGAACTATATCTAATTTTGGTTTGTCTTGCAGTCTGCGGCAGCATTGTCATACTGTTGGAGCCACCAGCATCATCAACACCAGCTGATGCTGTTCCAGTGAGTACTAGCACAAAGGCCTGGCAAGTCTAGTCTACTGGCTTCATTATTGATCCTGTTAAATACGATAGGGTGAAGGCACCAGGGCAGCAGCCACAGCAGCATCTGACCTGGATGATGACGAGACCATCTCCCTAGGTTCCAGAAGGAATGAGGAGGTATCATGTCAAGCTTATTGAGGTTCTTTTCTGTCGATAACAGTGAGGCATCATGATTTGGTACCCACACTAAATTTCATTTTTGTAACAGGACCCAGATGCTGTGTATGCAGAGAGTCATCCAGGCAATATAGTGAGTATCAACAATGGAAGGATGTGTTTACAGAAGTCACAAGTCATCAGACAACTGTATGCCCAGCATCTAAAGCTGGCCGATGTGGGCATACTGTACAAAAAAAGGAAAATTGAAAACCTTTCCTTGGAGTCTGAAATAAAAAGGAAAACATAAAAAAAAAAAAAAACTTGAACTTGAAATAAAAAAACTTGAACTTGAGGGTCATGCTCTCAATGCACACTGTATGCTAACTACATTTGAGACACAAATGTAATAACAAGGAACAAGGTAGGCCTTGACCCTGAAATAAAACTCAATTGATCTATAATGGTGTGTTTGTTTGCCTACAAAGAGATAACCTTAGTGTTATGATTGGTTTCGAAGTTGAAACACCGGCATCATTAATAAGGTTAGAAGAAATTCACTTAATGTACCCTCAAATGCAATGTCTAAAAAATATTAAAACACTTAATGGTAATATAAAGTGAGTAGAGGGAACAGTTGAATCATTTATTCTTTCAGGTAGTCTATATCATAATGACAAAAGGTACCACGATAAACTAACCATTTGCAGCTCGTGTGCCTTGAGGATGTAAAGGTGTTTTACGTGAAGTGAAATTGACCAATAGTCTATATAAAGGCCCCAAATTGTCGGTTCCTTCCTGCTCTAACAATGGCGTGCCCATTTTTGCAAGACGTTGTGGACGAAGAAGCGCTTGTGGTCAGGAGAGCCTTGAGACGACAGAGGGTCCTTCGGGACCGGTTGGATCCACTGGCCTTTCCTGATGACCACCTGTACGAGAGGCACAGATTTTCTGCAGATGGCATTAAGTATCTGTGCAGACTGTTGGGTCCCAGGATTCGGCCCATGCACTGAGTGTGGAGCAAATGGTTTGTGTGACCTTGTGCTTTTTTGCAAGTGGGGGCTTCTTGTACTCAGTTGGAGATGCGGAGCAACTGAACAAGACCACAATTTGCCGCACAATATGTCGTGTGTGTGTGTGTGTGTGTGTGTGTGTGTGTGTGTGTGTGTGTGTGTGGCTATTAAAGCTCTGGCAGGTGTCTTCATCAGCTTTCCTGGCCACAGGAGACTCTCTGACATGAAAGAGGAGTTTTATAAGATAGCAGGTAAGAAAAACTACAAATTACAGAACCTCTGTTAATAATCATAGTAGGATACTTATTTTCTTTGGTGTTACAGGTTTCCCAAATGTCATTGGTGCATTGGATCGCACACATATCAGGATTAAAACCCCCTCAGGTGCTGATGAGGCAGATTTTTTTAAATAGGAAATCCTTTCACAGCATTAAGGTTCAGGTAAACATGATTTTTTAGATATTGTAAAAAAAGGAACATTGTACAATAATTCTGATGTGTGGTAATAATGTAATAGTCATTATCTTATAATTTCAGATGGTCTGCAATGCTGACAGTCTTTTCACCAATGTTGTGGTAAAATGGCCTGGGTCAGTCCATGACTCCAGAGTCTTTCGGTCTTCTGAAATATATCAGCGCCTATCACCAGGTGAGTCACAACTTCTATTAACAACCACTTTTTACAAGGTAGCTTTATTGTCAATACTACAATATATGTAAACCTATACAGAGCATTGAAATGTTGTTATGTCTGTGTGAAGAATATTGCTCTCATTTATGAGGTTGTGCTGATGAAATCTCTGGTGTATTGCTGGGGGACAGGGGCTATGCCTGCCAGCCTTTTCTCCTGACACCTTTCAATGACCCTCAGGAAGCTCAGCAGGCCCACAATCATGCCCATGCCAGGACCAGTGGCCTTTGGCCTCCTGAAGGCACGCTTTCATTGCCTTCATGAGTTGAGGGTCAGTCCTTTGAGGGCATGTGACATCACTGTGGCCTGCGCTGTCCTCCACAATGTGGCCTGCCTGAGAAAGGAGAGGACCCCCAGAGTGCTGGCAGAAATGGACTGGGATAACCCAGCCATCTTCCCTGACGACGAGAGTGGTCAGCTGGTCAGGGACCAATATGTGTTGAATTATTTTAGTTAATGCAACAGAAATTTAAGTTAAATATGTCCTGCATTGGCAGAAAAGTTTGTGTTTTTTATCCAATTTAAATTGATAGAGTATGTCTACACAAGTTTGCAGGGAGGCAACTGCATCTGTTCATTTGTCAATTTGTTGTATGGATTTGTTCTGCATTTATTTCAGTATACAGACATACGGGATGGATAGACATGTGTGTTCTATAAAATGCCTCGACATTTATCCTTTAATAAAAGAGCCTCATGTTACTCTTGTGTGTGTGTGTGTGTTGAGTTTGCGCTAAAGTCCAACGCTAAATGTTAGAAATTATCTGAACTGTTAAGCAATACCAATTTTTGAAATAATGCCATTGAGTCGAGTTGAAAGTGACAACAATGTGCAGAGTTGAGTGGAATAACGATTGGTTTCCGTTGGTGATGATTGTTCACTGAATTACAGGGTGATATTAAATAGATCCTGGAACTTAGCCTGGTCTGGAGCAGGTTCACTCCACATAATAAATCTCCATGGTAACTTATACCATAACATGTTGCTCTTCCACTTATCCTACTTTTGTGCAACTGGATCACGGATAAATTCATCCAGGATGACCAACATATCCCGGCTTAATCCCTTATCCTAGTTTTGTGCAACGGGGCCCAGGAGTAAAGGGCAGAACAAAGCAGAGCCAAAAGGTCCGACGCAAGAGGAGGGTAACACAGGGAAGGACCAACAACACCGGCAGCATGGGATGTGAGTTCGGATCCACGGGCTCTAACAGGTTAGACTGTGAGAAACTGTGTTCCTCTCAAGATTTTTAAAGGGGTCCTTGTTTATTTTTGGAAGAGTATGATGAATCTATTAAATGTGGAAATGGCCATAATCATAGGGCCCCTTTAAGTTGTCAAACCGCAATGCTATGCAACATGAAGTTTGCAAAACAGTCAATGAAATGTCACTCATACTTCCAGAGTTACATTCTATATTATATAGATATTCAGAGAAACATTTCTAAAGGATTCTCAGTAATGTGTCTGGATTCAGTTTATCAAACCTCACAGAAGTCTGTGTGAGAAGAAAAGGTCAATCACTAATAACTGAACCAAAGGACCTTACTGAGATGAAACATCAGTTTCTGTCATGGCCTCCAATCTCATGGTGACAGCTCAAAACTGCTTGAGTTCCATTGGCCAGCCACTAATCCTCGCGTTCTATGACACGAATGACACCAGGAAAAAAAACAAAACACACAAAAACAAACAAACAAACAAACTTGATGGCCATGGTTGACAGAAATAACCATCAACCATGAGACCCTTTAGGGCTGTCGCACAGGCAGCACATTTCTCTGTGAGTTGGTAATCTACGGACGTGTTTGTCAGTCTGCCGACTTCATCTGAGATGATTATAATCAAGAGTCGTCAGCACAGAAATACATCTCACTGCATAATAGCCTCGAGTTGGCTCCGCAGGAAGCAGCACACAGAACATTTCTATGGAAACTGCTGAACCAGATGACTGCTTGTGGGACTGATCAGAAAACTGCTACCTGATAGCTAGCTAGCTAACAGTAAAGAGGACACCGAACCGACATTTCTCTATAGGTTAACTGCTATTCTAACTGAATTTATGTTATGTTATGTTAAGTTATGTCATATTCAGCAGCAGCAGCTCTGATCTCCTTTTTTCACTTCAGCTCCACCTTTGGCCACTGGCTGTGAGGCTGAGCTGCGAACGAACAAATCACTCAGTGGCTCACCCGCCCACACTCACAACATGAACAAATAACTCAGTTGTTCTGGGAGTGGATCGAGCTCGTGTCTGAATATGGATTTTTGTCATTTGACTCAATGACTTGACAGGCCAATTCTCTTTGACTGACCAATATAAACTGGAGTCAGTTAAACGTTCCCTGTTACTAATGCAGTGATGATAAACTAGACCAAGGATTTTGGTTGTTTGCAGCTGTTTGAGGATTTGAAATTTGCTGTCATTGGCATATGTTCACCTCCCCTAGTTTCCAAAATCACAGACTTTCACACTGTAAACCAATCAATCACACTGTAAAAGCATTTTTCCGCTGAAACAGACGGAAAATCCACACCATGAAACGTCAGCAGCTGAAATGAGCAGCGTCTTCAAAACCCTTCCGTGTTCTTCTCCTCCACCGTCCCGTCCTTGTCATGAAACCACCTGAATAACAACAACAGACAGGAAGCATCCTCAGTCGTGTCAGACGCTGCGAAGTGAGGGAGTGGAAGTACGAAGAGCGCCGGGCTGTTTGTGAATCAGCAGTGTGTCAATGTGAGAGCGGAGGGGATGAAGATCCTCACGCTTGGCTGGCTCCTCACTCAGCAGGGCAGGAGGTTGGAAGCACCTTGGAGGGCAAAAAGTCAACATTGGTCATAAATTCTGCTGCTGAACAAACAGATGTGGATGCAGCAGTGTTGCTGCTCACTGTTGGTCAGGCTCAAGCTTTCAGCTGTTGCTGTTGGTTTGCAAACAAGTGGAAAAAACACAATATTTCATTTTTTAATAACTAGGTAAAATGTAAATAGATGAATAAATAGATTTTAAAAAAGGGTAAAATGGATTATAAGTTGTTAAAATGAGTTAATTTAAATGTAACTAATTTGAGTGTGGTGACACTCAAATTGTGTGTAAAAAAAGAAGAGACGATGATGTTAAAAATATATAATGTCTGTCAATGTACTACGTTTCTGACAAGTTTGGTTTCAGGCGTAGAGCGATTGTGTTTTTTTTCCCAACTGTCATTTATCTCATCCAAGTCTGTATATTGGTTGCTTGCGTTCGCACTGAAACTGTCATCCAATTGATCCAAGAAAGAGAGATGGGGGGATATCCGGAGAGCGAGGTAGACGGACACGGAGACTGAGACTGGGAAGAACGTGGAGAACTAGAAGAAGAAGAAGAAGACCTTTATTGATCCCACGATGGGGAAATTTGAAGAAGGGTATGCTGGAGTTGTAGCGTGGAGATAAACGCAGAGTCTATCAACCGGGTGCACGTGATGAAAGCATACTGGAGGTAAAAAAAAAAAAAAAGGGCAATATTAATCGTGTTGCTGTTAAGAGATGATAAACGTTATTAGTGATTAGCTCGTGCTAACACACTAGCACAGTATGTCTTGTAATGGTGTGTGCGTGGTATGCGTGTTTGTGAACTCGGTAAGATTTCCACTAAGTGCAATGTTGTTGTTACCTGTTAAACGTGTATTTGTGTGCTTGCCAGAGGACACGGGTGGCGTGTCCATCGGGGTGGCGAACAGCGGGGGTCGACAGTGTGTTGGGCCACGTGTGTGTCTCCTCAGCGTTCTCAATTTCCATCTTCAGTCACCATTTCTTGTCTTGTCTTGTCCGCAAAATGCCCTTAAGTTGTCTCTTGAGTTGCATCAGCTGTGCATGTCCTTCATTCCCAAGAGTGGTTGTTTCTACGTTTATCTATACGTCCTGCTCGACTGTGTCCTTTTATGGGCGACAATGGGGCAACGGGCACAGATGTTTAGCGTGGGACACACCAAAAAGCTGTATAAAAGGATGCACTGGTCTTCTATCTGGGCTCCCATCTCTACAGAATGCTCTGTGAGGTTGGGGGCCTTTGAGACTCTCTAATAAAAGTCAGCAAGCCACACTTCGATTGTTCAGTGAAGACTAAATTTCTGCCGCAATTGTGGAACTATGACAGAAGGGGAAGAAGAAGGAGGAAGAGGAGAAGGAGGAGGAGGAGAGGAGCAGCTGAGGCCTGTTAGTGTCGGCTGAGCCAATCAAAGGCAGGATGATGTAAAGATGAGCTGGTCGTCCTTCCTGCTGTGCTGCTGCAGGAGGTGCCAGAGGCAATTAGAGCCAACGTGTCTCTGCTGTCACGGCTGACATGAGGAGAACCTTCACTGTATCTATCAGCGCTTCCACGCAGCCTGTGACTCACCAGCGCCCCCACAGTTCATTTTGGCCCAGCCTTGGAAAAGAGTGAAAGAGAGGGAGAGAGGGAGAGGGAGAGAGAGAGAGAGAGAGAGAGAGAGAGACCCCCGACTCCCCCTGAGAAAACGTCTCCAGCAGCCTGGAGCGACAGCTCTAGAGACGGATTCATCCAGTTTGATCCGTCAGAGCTTCACTTAGAGCGTTTAGAGGACGTCACTTTGTCACTTTGTCAGTCAGTCAGCAGGGGACGGGGGGACGGGGGGACGGGGGGCTGTTCTCCTCCTCCTCCTCCTCCTCTTCCTCCTCCACCTCCTCCTCTGGTGTTTGGCAGCCCCTCTGAGAGGTAAAGAGGCTTCACTTTCCTTTTGACTCGTTCACGCCTGATCACGTGACAGTGTTCCTCCACTGATGTGTGTTCCTGCTCATGACTGAGTGCTGGAACCTCGACTGGATCTCACTTTCACCAGCGCTTTGTCTGTAGCTGGGAAGACGGGGAGACAACTGACGGACCAAATGATTCTTCCGCCAATGCGGTTGAAACATCAGAGCCGAGGACAAAGCAACGTCACCTGAAAGGCAGTGAGGAGATGACTTAAAGTCAAGTGTGCACTATTTGGAGATTTACAGAAGAAACAGCAACATCAAGTGGTTACATTTTAGATTGCAACATTCTTTTGCTCGCCCTTCCTCTCCTGAGTTTGCCAGTGAACTACAGTGGCCTGCGTACATGAACCTGTATACCTTGTCCGCCTTCTTCTTCGTTGGTTTATTTGAGGACTTGAGCGTTCACTCTAAATACGAAACATTATCCACACCAGGCTTCCATATATAAGAACCATTCTATGTGGAGGAAAGCCTTTTATTGTACTGCCAGTATACACTTTTCCGACTGTATTCATTCGCAGTATATTAAGCTTTCACCAATATAAGAATCTTAACTTGAGCAAAATGCTACAGACTGGACCTTTAAAGTCTCTTCAAAAAGAATATCACATAAGAAAATGTGAGGCCACAGAATATAAAAACATGTATTCTTTTTTTTTTATCTGAAAGCACCTACCTTCAAAAGAAGAAACAATTCAAAATGACTCAACTGATCCACAAATAAGCGCTCACGAATCTCTGAACGTGTTAAATGGTGATGAATCAAAATCATATCTGAGAAAGTCATTGTTCTTCCGACAATGATGTGTGTGTGTGTGTGTGTGTGTGTGTGTGTGTGGGGGGGGTTGTTTTTCTTTTCTTTTGAATTGATTTTGCTTTTATGGCAATCCAGGCGCAGCAGCGCCGCATCACAGAGATGTAAACAGCGGTCTGTTGTGTCGCTTTGCTTTGACAAATGGTTGTCGGGGGGGAATGTTGAGAGCCTCTGAGTCGCCACCATTAGTCACCAGACCAGTGAACATGTGGCAGTTGAGCCATCAAGACTGCTCGCTCCGCGGACCCGCTAATGGTTTCACATTGTTTTGGCCATTATCAACTTTTCACAAGTCTCCCTCATTATTTCCAGCAGCTCCTAATGCAGCAGATGCTCCAAGACTCATGACAGGAAAAGTACGCAGAGTGGACACCCCCACCAACCCCCCAGGAATAGATCAACTATCTGTCACTTTCTCATGTTTATTCATCCATCTGCACAAAGATTTTAGAAGAAAAAGGGAATTTATGGGGTACCTTGTGAAATTAAACGATCCGACTTTTGGGGAAAACATATTCTTCTATATATTTATTATTATTATAATTTTTTTTTTAAGTTTGCTTTGTTGTGCGCTGATCCAAGTCACTTGCAAGGATGCTGGATCGCTGGGACTCTGAAATGGTGCCAGGCTTTCTCAGTGGACTGGTCCAGTCAGCCTCCTGCTAGTTGAATCTCTGTGTTGGACCTGCAGTCACCTGGTCTGACCTCACCTCCACCCTCAGGCACTGATCCACTCCTGCACGTTGCTCAGCGACCCGTTGTGATGGATTGATGGATGGATGGATGGATGCACAGATGGATGGATGTCCAGTTTGGTGTCTGGTTACACTCTAATTGCTTTCAGTGAGATGTGCCAAGTGATTTATGGTCCGTCAGGTCCACGTTGTTCTGGCCAACTTGTGGAGGAACAAAAATCTCAGCAGGCAGAAGTTTAATAATAAAAGTCATAAGGGAGATCATCCAACAGTCTTAACCGGCAGCTAAAACACAGCCACAATGAATATTGTGAAGGAGCCACAATCAGGACAATGTCTGGGCTTATGAGTCAAAGTGTGTGCAGGATTCATCATCATCATCATCATCATCATCATCATCAATCTCCATTCTGCTTGACTCAAGTCTCCGTAGCTCAGAGTCTGAACATTTTGCCGGCCTGCTTGAAGACGTCATGAAGTAGAAGTGGATAAAAGTCATTTTATTTCTGGAGAATGAGTCGTCGGTCATGCAGTTCTTTAGGTTGAAAAGTGAGTCACAACGAGCCGGGAATAAAACAGAAGCTGAAATGCCGAAGAGAAGAAACGATGAAAGAACTTCAAAATAAATGTAATACATAAGATAATATTATTACTAATAAAATAACTTGTTGGACCAGTGCCTATTTATTATTATTAATTATTCCTAATTATATATTATATATTATTCATAAACAGCGCTGGAGAAAACGTGTCACAAACAAGGTCATACTGTTTTCATGATTCTTCGTCGGTTTGGAGGCATTCGATAGCAAGGCCGACATTCGCTGGCTGTGATGGAGAATTTCGAGGGCCGACGACAACCGGCTTTTTCTTCTGTGTCTGAAAGCTGCAACCTGAGGGGGTCAAAGGTCAGCCATCCATTCAGATACATGTACACAAGTAGCGCTGCAGCACGTCACTCGATTTTCCTTTTTTTTTTCTATGGCAGGGATTTTTTTTTTGGTCCCTCCTCTTGAACAAACCACAGATAACTGAAGGTTACTAAAACAAAGGCTGTAATGTTAACTACTACCACTAAGGGCAGTTATGTCATGTACTGATGTTTTGTATGTTTGATAATAAGTAAAAATAGACAAAAAAAACCCAACAATATATTACATTAGTGTACAAGAGATTTTCCTTTATTATAATTCTATGAATACAGTGAAAGTTTGACTGCACTCTCCACTCAGCCTGACTACATCCAACCCTGACAGCATGATCCCACCACTCCGTCAGTGTTTAGTCAATTATTTATTTTTAAAATGGGAGGGAGTATGTGAAATCTCTTCAACAGTGGAACAAGAAAATACAAGATCTCTTTCTCTCTGCCCCATCTGTCGTGCACCGTCTGATGCTGCGAGACAGAACGGAGGGAAGGAGGCGCAGAGGAAAAAAAGCTGTACCTGTCTGCGATGCTTTAAGCAGGTCACCGAGGAGGTTGTTGCTTTCAGCGGGAGCAGCGCCGCCACTAATGAGTCACTTGAAAAGGCAACAGCAGCCATGGCAGCCGTAGCAACTGGCTGACTCCACTGGCAAGAAGCCACAGGGGGAATCTGAAGTAGGAAAACGAGAAGAATTCAGAAATATGTACAAAACTATGATTATTCTACAGAAATGCCAACATAAACTTTCCACACTACTTAGATCAGGGGTGCCCAAACTACGGCCCGCGGTGCATTTTTAATTGGCCCACAAGAAATTTTATAAATAGAATAGAATATGGCCCGCACTTCAACTTTTGCCTGAGTGTATTGCACTTCTTAGTTTTAACACCAGGGGGAGCTACTGTTGATCAAGGCAGTTGCTCCACCAAAAAGGATAATCACAGAAGAAATTTACCCCAAGTTACTAAACATTGCAGAACCAAAGAAGCGAAAGGTAGGAAGTGAGTGCAGAAAGTTTCAGACACTGTGGGAGAGTGAATATTTCTTCAAAGGATTCAAGGGGAAGTGTGTCTGTTTGATCTGCACTGAAACTGTGGCAGTTATGAGAGAGTATAATGTACGACGTCATTATGGAACCAAACGTCAGGCCTATGCATCCTACACTGGTGCTGAGCGAGAGCAGAAAGTAAAGCAAATGGTAGCTATCCTGCAGGGTCAGCAACAGTATTTCTTTCATGCTCAAAAAGTCCAGGAAAAGGCCACAATAGCCAGCTATGAGGTCGCCCAACTCATCGCAAGACATGGCAGCCTTTTTCAGATGGAGACCTCATAAAACACTGCCTCGTTGAAGTCGCTGAAATAATGTGCCCGGGAAAAAGTGCAGGACCTCAACAACGTCAGCGTGTCCAGAAATACAGTACGCACGAAATACAGGCGCATTGAAGACTTGTCAGCCAACATTAAACTGCAACTGTCTGATAAAGCTTGTGCTTTTGATTTTTACTCCATCGCATGCGATGAGAGCAATGATGCCACAGACACCGCACAGCTGCAGATTTCTTTGCGAGGAGTGGACGAGAACTTTGGAGGAGTTACAGAGGAGCTGCTCGATCTTAAGAGTCTAAAAGGCACAACAACGGGTGTGGATATTTTTGAAGCTGTGTCAGACTCCATTGACAAAATGGGACTTAAATGGGACAAGCTGTTTGGAGTCACAACAGACGGGGCTCCAGCTATGGCAGGTGCACACAAAGGAATGGCGTCTAAGGTGAAAGAGACTGGAGGTGAGGCTGTTCAAATGCACTGTACTGTTCACCAAGAAGCCCTTTGTGCCAAGACAGTCCATCTTGGAAATGTAATGAACACAGTTGTGAAAACACAATTCGAGCAAGAGGACTGTACCACAGAGAATTTCAGGCTTTCCTTTCTGTGGATATGTGTGTTATGTGGATGCTGAATATGGGGATCTACTCCACCACTCGGAAGTGCGCTGGCTACGGCGCCGTGCTGAAGGGTTTTGACTCCCTGAGGTCAGAAATTGACCAGTTTTTGAAAGAGAAGGACCGACCTCTTCATGAGCTCAATGACCCTCTATGGTTGGCAGACCTAGCATTTTTAGTTGATCTTACTGATCATTTAACCACCCCGAACAAGAGCCTACAAGGGAAAGAGCGGCTTGTACCACAACTTGATGCGCACATGAAAGCATTTTGTGTGAAGCTCAATGTCTTTAAGACACCACTGCGCAACTTCAACGTTGTGCACTTCCCCACACTGTCCGAGATCAGAACTGCTTATCCGCAGGCCAACCTTTCTGCTAAAAAAAAAGGGAAATATGTGTCTGTGATTACAAGTCTCCAAACAGAATTCAGACAGCGCTTCCAGGATTTTTCTGTCATTGAAAAAGAAATCAAGCTATTTGCGACTCCTTTCTTGGTGGATGCCGAAGAAGTGGAAGGGAATCTGCAATTAGAACTCATTGGATTCCAGTGTGATGATTCTCTGAAGAATCAACATCAGCAGCTTTCCCTACCCGAGTTCTACCGGAGCTTGGAAAAGGAAAAGTTGGAAGGAAAACTGATGAGAAGCTGCGCGAAAAGAATGATCAGTCGATTTGGCTCAACATACATATGTGAGCAAACATTTTCTCTGTTCACACTGAACAAAAGCAGAATGAGAACCAAAATTACCGACAGCCATCGCCATGATGTCCTTCGCATCTCAACCACTAAGTTTACTCCAGACCTGCAAGCCATCCTTCGGTCCAAAGCGCAGCATCACTGCTCCCACTGAGTGCAATGCCGTTCCCACTTTAGGTGAGTAAAAAATGTATTCCATATTACCCGTGTGTTAATAAGCATGCATGTGCAGGTACACACGCGACAAATATCAATAATGCGCATCAATTCTGTCATTACCCTGCTTTTGCGCACCACTTTGTTATATGCGTTTTTCTTGTAAACACACAGAGTGCACACTGCTGTGCACAGCGTACACACGCAAAGTCAGCTGATCTCATCTGATGCAGATTTGCTCCTTGATCGAGTGACATTTGTCCGGATTTTTGGCACGAGTGGCGTCGGATCAGCACCGCAGCTGGATGGCCTGATTCACACACCCAGCTGATACTCACCAGAATAATTTACTAAAATTATATGCACTCCTGTTATTAAGTCCAGCAGGGACCCATTTCACTGCAGCACACCAACAACACAGTGCGTGTACAGGAAGGTTTTGAGCCGAGAATGGCTGCCGGCGAGAGCTCTCAAAGCGAAGCACACGTTGTTGACCCAGAGGAACTAATACCAAAAAGAGGAGCCGCGTCTGGGGTTTGGAAGTTCTTCGGCTTTAAAAGGTCGGACGTGGACCAAACAACCATCTTTTGCAAATGCGGTCGAGCAAAAGGGGTAGCCGGCGGTGGTAACACTAGCAATTTGCTTCACCACCTTCTATTAATATTATTTTGTTGATGCAAATTGCCGTTTGAAAGCTTTTTTTTCCTTTGGTGGTTTACATATTATTAAGTTATTGAAAGGTCAGTTGTTACACTTGAGTTGCACTTTTAATTTGGTAAATACTTGAATATTGTGTGATGTACCTTCTCAAGCAACACAGTTCCTGGAAGTTGAAAACTATTTATTGTTCATTTGTTAAGATATTGTGTAGCAATGGAATGGAGGGTCAGTTGAAAAGACTTTTCAATATTAACAATGTGTGCAATGTTTGTTGGTCTACAAAAGAAAGAAAATATGTTTGATTCCTTTCCTACCCTAATACCAGTTGAAATACCTCATAGGATGTTCTATAATAATGATGGTTAACTGCACTGATTATGCAAACTATGTTAAATATAAATGTTCTATTTTGACTGCAACCACTGTCATTCTAATTACTGCCACCCTGTTGGCAACCATACTTTGAAGGGGTCATGCTTTTACCTATGGATGGACATGAAAAGAATCACATGATACAGCCCTTATGACAGTAAAATGAGCTATTTAAAGGCAATCAACTGCATTAATTATTTCCCTATTAGAATAAAACGTGTGGAAGAACACTTGCATGAAAAAATACCGTCAAATACCGTGAGACCGATATGATTAAAAAAAAAAAAAAAAAACATGATATGAAAATTTAGTCATACCGCCCAGCCCTACTTTGGATGACCTGGCCCCATATAAAGTAAGACCAAAAAAGCAGGATAGATCAGCGCCTTGGTTTAATGTCTCTACCCGTAAATTAAAACAATCTTCACGAAGACTAGAGAAAATTTGGCGTTCATAAAAAATGGCCTTATCCTATATAGCTTGGCAGGATAGCTATAGGTCCAACAAAAAGGCCCTGCATATGAGTAGAACTACCTATTATTCTGCTCTTATTGATGCCAATAAAAATAATCCAAAATTTATTTTCAGTACCATAGCTAAGCTGACAAGAAACCACAATTGTGTTGAGCCCTGTTTTCCAATTGGTCCATCTTGTGATGACTTCATAAAGTCTTTCCTGCACAAAGTAGAAAACATTAGAAACGAGATCCAGCATTCCTCTTCATCCACTGGCCCTATAGAAGAACAGCTTCATTATAGCAGTGCTAGTATTCATTTTGAGAGTTTTCAGCAAATTGGACTCTCTGAACTTAACTCTCTTATCTCCTCTGCAAAATCGACCACTAGCCTGTTGGACCCAATTCCAACTAAACTTTTAAAGCAGGTATCACCATTACTTAATAGTGTCACATTGAGAAAAATGAACCAGTCGTTATCCACAGGTTTTGTCCCTCAATCCTTCAAGGTAGCTGTAATTAAACCCCTTATTAAAAAAAATGAATCTGGATACAAGTGTCCTGTCCAATTATAGGCCAATTTCAAACCTTCCATTTCTGTCTAAGATTTTAGAGTAAATAGTTGCCAGGCAGCTCAATGACTATTTACTAAGGGTGTCAAAGTTAACGCGTTATTATTGCCGACAATTTTTTTATCGCGCGATTAACGCACACGGTGCTTTTTGAACCTTTGGCCGCTCCGTAGATTGTGGAAACGGGAAATGAATTGACTCACAGCACACAGTCACAGGCTTGCAGCCGGCTTGTAAACACAACCAAAAAAGAAAAAGACACTGAGCGTAACTGAGCACTAGGAAGGACTAACATGGATAAGGCGTCAATTGTAAATGGAAAGTTCCACTTCAAAACCCTGCCGGATGGCAGTCTTGACAGGACAAAAGTGATATGCATTTACTGTAAAGATATATTTAGTTTCCACCGGAGTACGAGCAGTCTTACGTTTCACTTGTCTGCGAAGCATACAGCTGACGCGGAGAGCCCTCCGCCCCCTTCTGAGGTAAAGCAAACCACGTTGGATGGTGTGGCACGGAGACCACTGGCCGCGTCCGCCACGCGGCAACTTCCAACAAAGACCTTCCTCTTCCATAAAGCTTACAGTTAGTATCCACCCATTGTCAGTTATGCTGCTACAGGCCTCGGCCGCTGAGGGAGATCTTTCTCTCCCGTTAAAGGGATTGTCGCTCTGTGCAGGTGGAGCTTCTATCGCTTTTTCCTCTCCACCTGTAGTACCGATTATTATTTGCATGATACTGCTGCAGCCTCTGTGTGACTCCAGCAGGTGATGACCGTGACGCCCGGAGCTGGAGAGTGCGGTCCTGGGAGTCTCGGTGCCGGCGCTTCCACTTTGCCACCAGGATCAGGACGAGGACTGGATTTCATGGCAGATTATGGACCATTTTGTACTCTTGCCCTCCCCAACACAGACACACACAACACATTCTACATGGACAGCAAACACAGACAAACACACTCTACACGGACAGCGGCTGTACCACCCCACCACTCAACATTTGGGCCTATCTAGATTCTAGAATGTTTTGATGTTTATGATACAAAAACATCCACTTATATATTTTAATTATTCACTCTTATATATCTGCATCTACGGTTTATTGTGAGAGCTTTAAAGCAACTCTAGGTAACTTGGACTCATTACTACTCCCTGCTGGTTGAGAACCGCAAATACTCTTTGCCAGTGTCGTAAAGAGGAAAAATACGAGTCCTTCACGTGGGTTTGTTGACACAGCCGGCATTCTGAAGAATCGCTTGGAAATATGTCCACCAACAAGGTAAAGTAACATGTGTTACATGTTTGTTTGTTTGTTTGTTTTAAATATTCTTATATTGTTCTTTTGAACGTGACAGACAACTACAATTACACAAACAAGGATAACGTATTGCTTAGACAGACGGCAATGTTTTGCGCTTGGTTCGCATCATTCTCGTTGATGAAAATTGCTTGGAAATTATGTGGTGCATAATGGTTATAATCTGGTGGTCTGAGAGGCTGCAGGCATACAACTTTGCCACACAGTTTACTTTACTACAGTTTTCTCCACCCTGCAACTTCCCCTGGATCGCCTGCGCCCCCCAACAGGGAACCCTCCGTCAGCGGCACCGTCCTTGAGGAGCAGGGTGGCAGAGCAGCAACAGCGCATGAAGCAGCGGTTTGACACGGGCGAAACCCCCAGCACTCACAGTGTCAGACTGGGTGTGGATTCACCGTCTTGGTCGGTCCCACAAACTGTCCTCTTTCTGGTCTGCACCATGGCAGACCACTGCACAGCTAGTGCCAGCTACCTTTCACCTGGTCGACGAGTCGCGATGGCACGCTAACCACCTCAGGAAGGTGGCACCGCCATCAGACTCTGACCAGGCAGCCGCAATCGAGCGCCGTCATGCCGATGTTGACTATGACGTTCCGGAAGCACGGCCTGAGACCCCAGCTACATACCCACCTGAGCTGGATGCACCAGCTGAACCGCTGCAACTCGGGCTGTGCCCGGCATGGGCCCACCAGAGGCCATCCTATCTCAAAGACTATGTCACAGACTTTTGAAATTTAGCTGGTGCATAGCTTGCCACGTGGCAGAATAACCCACAGGGCTTTGCAGGAAAACCGGTAGTCTACTTGGTGTTGTCAGGCAGGTCAAGTTGTTAAGGAGTTATTTAAAGGGGGGGGTAACTGTAGTGTACGGCTATGCGCCAGATTAGAGCCTTTACGACATGGCATCAGCCGTAAAGCATCAGGTGACGAATATTCAAGGTGAGGGTTGTGCGAATAAAGCAGGCAGAGTGCTAGCACGCAGTCGTTGTCCGCGCCTTCTTAAACACAGCAAAGCACTGCTACCGAATCAAAAGCTAGTTTGAAGCAGCAGACGCTGCTCGTTAGTTTAAGAAAAGACAAGTTAGCTGTGTAAGCCATGAGCTGCTACACTGATTTAACTTTATTTTGCTTAGAAAAGCAAAGCATGGATTGATCTTTAAAGCAAACAATCCAATTTTATTTTGCAATGCACCAAAAGAAAAGTCTGAATCCACTGGATTCAGTTTGTTCAAGGTAAGAGAAATCAGGAAAAAAATCGGGATCGGCAATGATTTATCCTTAGAAAAATCGGGATCGGATTGGGACCGAAAAAATGTGGTCGGGACATCCCTACTGACTACTGATCTTCCTGATGCTCTTCAGGACTGGATGGCATTCTTATATACAGTAGTATAAAGTACAAATAATGGCTATGAAGGCAGTTGTTGGTGAAAGACATTTTTTTGCTTACAGGCACGCTGGGCAAAAAAACCCCTCATTTGTCCACTTCAAAGGACTCACAGAGAGTTCGCCCAATCACCTTCTTCTTTCAGACGTTTTGTTTTCCCCTTCAGGTGTCAGAAAACCATTCATGGAACAGAGAGTGTGAAATTTCAGGTTCATTAACATGGGAAGAGAGACGGAACTCAGTCACTGCCTGCAGCGTTGTGAACATGTGAATTTCCTTCCAGTCAAACTGTGAAAGGAATCGACAATACTGAGCGTCCACTCGCAGGTCATGACCCCGGAGAAACAAGTGGAAATGTCTACTGACGAGAACCCAGGTGTACATGTTTTATTTTCTTTCCTCCCCCGTCTGGATCCATTGGCCACACAGTTGGAGTCCAAATGTGAAATTAGCTGAGCGCCTATCACAGGTTCACAGCTGAGCCACTATTTTTTTTCCCCCCAACCGCCCCAACCGTAAAGAAAAAAAAATAAAAATAAAAATAAAAAAGGTTCACAGCAGGACTTGACGCTCAGGTCTGGAGGAGAGAAGCTTGTTTGTTGAGGATGTCCCAGAATCCTTTTCGCGCTCCAATTCAATCCTCCGCTCAGCTCAGAAGAGAGTGTGACCAAAGAAATACTTCTTTAATCCTCCAAGTGGACAAAAATCCCTCTGAGCTGCAATGCTGTGGTTTTCTGACCCTTTGGAAATGGATGGAGAGTCACTGGTGGAGGAGGTGGAAGGGGAGGTGGAGGATGGAGAGGAGGTGGAGGAGGTAGTGGGGGAGATGGAAGAGGAGGAAGAGGAGGAGATGATGATGAAGAGGGGCTGGAGAAGGTCAAAGAGGAAACAGAAGGGGGGAAGAGGAGGAGGAAGAGGAGGGGAAGAAGGTGGAAGAGGAGGAGGAGGTTAGAAGGAGGTGGGGGAGATTTAAGAGGAGGAGGAGGAGGAGGAGCCCATCAGGTGATGAGTACAGTGCTGCTGATTGGTTCTCTCCTCCTCCGACACTTTCCTCAATCTGCCATTCTCCAGCTTGTTTGGCCACTTTGATGATGAAATCAAAACCGGAATTGTTTCCTGAATTATCATATTCCTGTTAGGCCTCATTTGATTTGCTTGCTGCACCTGTTCTCCAAGTGTCATTTGATTTGAATTCATTACATACGACTCATTTCCTTCCCTTGATTTCTTTTCTCTCTCCACCCATCGCAATTTCGTGATGCTTTTTTGTTTTTTTTCCCTTCCCCTTTGCAATCATTGTCCCATCTTAATACAAAACATGTTGCTCTCCACTGCCTCCTGCCTACCACTGCAAACCACACCTATGCCGACACTTTGCCTTTTTTTAAAAATTTTGTTTGCTTTTTGGCGGCCAATAAAAACAACAGGAACGGGAAAATGATGGCCGATAGATTTTCTCTCTCTCTTGCTCTTGAACCGAATCAACAACAGTGTCTTCTGTATAGCATGTTCACCTCCAGGCATGACATATGACTTTCACCGACAACTCGAGGCAACATGTAATGCTTGAGTGCTCGAGGGCTAAGGGGCTGGAGGGGCAAGGGCTAGGGCGGTGGGGCAGTAGGAACCAATCACATCTGAGACACACTTCCAACATCATGGACCTGCATGTTATCAATAAATAAATCAGTCCATTTATTTGTCAACCTTCAAACTTGTTTTTCCAGCTTTTAGTGACTGGAGTTTATTTATTTGTTAAAATTGGAATCTATTTATTTCTCTATTTATACTCCTGAAAACCAAAATACATAAAATGTAAATATTTTACTTTAATGCGAAGTGATGGAGTCATTGGAATTATTCTCTATATAAATTGTCCTTGCAATGTTTGGAATGTTCACAGTGAAAAGTCCTGGCCTTCGTTCTGAGAGGAAGAGATAGAGAAGCAACAGAGGGAGAAAGAGAAGGAGGAGGAGGAAGAGAAAGAGGAAGAAGAGGAGGAGGAGGAGGAGGAGGAGGAGGAGGACAGTGAAGGCATCACAAGGGCGACAGGGAAGAAATGCAGCGAGGCCGATGCAGCAGTTCGGCGGCGGATAAATGATGAGCCCGGCTGATCCTCGGCTGGCTGATCAGCAGCTTCAGGTCAGTGTCAGGCTGCTGTGTGAGCAGATCGATCCTCTCACACAGCAGCTCCTCCGCTGATGAAGCTCCAGGTGGAGCAAATCCCCCCAACAGGCTCTGCGACTGGAGAAAAAAGAAATCCCACAAAATGCTGAAAATCCACCTATGTTGCATTCGAAGGTACGAAGAGACGCTTCACCTCAGCACCGTCAGTCGTTCAAAACCTGTGTAGTGGGAGGAGGTTGATTGATTCATTTAATCGATCACAAACGGGACATCAAATAGATATGAATAGGTTTTGCATGCAGTTCTTACCCTGATCACCAGAGGGAGTCTGTGGTGGGTAGGAAGGGCGTGTAAAGAAATGAATATTTTTTTTAATATTTATTATATTTAATATGATTTGATTGGGGCACCACCTGCTTTTTGGTTGTTGACGTCAGCAGGAAACGCCAGAATCCGTCTCAATACCGTTTCACGTTAGCGGGGAGTTCTTTGCGATACGCGAGGGATTTGAACCACACTTTAATAAGTCAGTCAAACAACGATATCAGTCTTAATGTGCATTTATTTGTGTGAATAAATAAATAAATAAATAGATGGTTCACACCGAGCAGTATGACATGAGTGTGATCATGAAGATACAATCAGCAACGAACTGTGTGTGTGTTGGGCGTGTGAGTGTGTGCATGTGTGTGTGTGTGTGTGTGTGTGTGTGTGTGTGTGTGTGTGTGTGTGTGTGTGGGTGTGAATAAGACTAAGAAAAGAAAACCTAAAGTTAAGCTAAAAGTAACAAAATAAAAGAAGAAATATAAAAAGTTTTTTGTTTGTCTACTAGACTTGTTATGGCTGACTCTAGCAAAAATAATTCGGCCATGTTATTGGCTTGATTGATGCAACACCAAACTCATGGGACAGCAAGCGAGTGATGAGGGCTTACGTTGGATGAGCTTCTTCCAAGGTGGTCCTGGGTGTTTGAACTGTACCGTTCGGGTCCGGTACCGTGCACTGACCGTTGAGGTTGAATAGCCTGTTCTGCTCTGTCCTACAGGTGGCTTCACTGGCGTTTTGGCATCAGAGTAGAGTCTTTCTTCGTAACCGATTGTAATTTCAGTGATCAAACGAATTACACGGTTACTTGGAAGGAAAAACTGCTTGGCTGGTCCAAAAAGAAAAATGATAAAAATCACGATCTCGGGGCTGAGAATTAGCCAGTTGAGATCGGGCCAAAAAATTTTTTTTTAAATTAAATATAATGGTCACTGGACAAGGATGAGTTGTCTCTGCTATTATCGTAAATGATTAAAATTGGCCTTTTGCCAGAAATGTAAAAGAAATGAAGTTGCCGAAAAATAGAATCAAGAAAAACGACGGAGACAAAAACTAGACCTCACACAAGACAAAAACTAAACTTAAAACAAGACACAAAGAAGACTGAAAGAAGACTGAAACTAGACAAAACAAGAATGAACAAAGGAACTGAATTCACTGGTATTAACTTGGAGAAGATGGTGGTCTTTTGAACTCCAAGAACCAATGAAAAGGCTGTTCCAACACTAAAACTGATGGTTCGTCTTACGCTGTAGGCATCAGATGAATATGTACATGATGTCGGGTTCAATCCTGATAAAGAAATGAAGCAACAACCAACAATGAAATAAAACAACAAGATGGAGAAATAAAAACCATGTGATCTTTCGTATGGTGGATACCTTACAAAAGTTAGGGAACAGTCGGGGAAGATGCAACGTTTCATAGCACAATAAACCTTCAACATATATTTTATATCTAAATATATATCAACCTATCTAAGCATGCATACAGAAGCAGAGGGAAGTTTATTTAGATTCAAAATATAATTAGAAGATTTAATAGATTAAACATTCAGGCACTTATATGGGCACATATACAAATATAGTTATATATACTGATTTGAATATATACTGTATATGTATCCGTGGCTGTCAATACAGAAAGGGCATATGTATAGGTTGAGGTAGCAGTCGCCTAAGTGTAACGTGGAAAACTAGAATGGTAATGATAGGGATTATGGAAAAGCATGTGACATTGATATGAGGAAAACCGATGTGCAAAGTTCATACAACTTTTGATCAATTATTTAGGAAACACTTTCGTAACCCCCGAGGGGACACCCTTGCTCCATCTGAAGCTTGAAAGCCACCAGGCTTCCTTTAGGAGGAAATCCTAAATCAGTTAATTTTGAGGTTAGAAGAGTGATTCGAAGTCCATTAATGCTTGAAATCTTGATGGTGGTCACAGGTATGTGACTTCCAGATGTCTGTCTCCATTATTTCACAAAATAGCTGGAACTAAAGAAGTATTTCATCAATGTGTCATTATTAATTTGCCCTTCTCCACTAGAACAGGACAAAATGAATTTTTAACTTTTTTTTTTTTTTTTTAACATCAACTCCATAAAATAAATTTGCTTAATTTTTTTTTTTAACCATTAGCAATAAAAGTTCATGAAAGTGTATTGAAAATTAAGTGTTGTTGTATTGACATTTTGGACGGCCTGATATGTATCTTTCATTCATCATTGCGCTTGTATGTTTACATCAAGGTTGACCTTGTGCCTGCTGACTCATCTGTAGATTCCTAATTGCGTGATGAGACGACTCCTCCTGACATCCAATCAATCAATCAAGTGACTGAGCTTTTAATCTTGTCTCAGTGCTCAAGAGAGGAGTTAGGTCATCATCATTGTCGTCGTCGTCATTATCACCATCACCATCATCATCATCCTCATCATCATCATTACCACCATCATCATCAGACAAACAATGCTCCATTGATGCTCCAAACCTGTGATAATTCACCAAAGTGACGGATTGCAGGCTGAACGTAAACAAGGAAAATGGCCTTGTCTGCTCTGCTTCTCTTCAGCATATATTTCATAGCAAGCAAACAAATAAAGTGCTGCAGCGATTTATGAGCGCTGACTGGCACCTCTGGGCTTCCGCACAACATCTGGTCCTGTGAAGTCGATTCATTGTTCTGTGGAGGAGCCGGAGGACAGAGAAGAAGGCAATAAAAAGGAAAAGAAAGGCAGAGCAGCCAGATGAGCTGGAATCCGCTGAGAGCAAAAAAAAAAAAAACTCTGTCGCTGTCCAAGGTGCTGCAATTACAGCGAGCGGCTCAGCTGGAGAGGGCAGAAGTCTCTTCTTCTTCTTCTTCTTCTTCTTCTTCTTCTTCTTCTTCTTCTTCTTCTTCACCTCTGTGTGGCGCTGCAATCTTCGCTGCAGGATTACTCTCCATTTTTTTTTTAATCAAGAAAATATTAGAAAAAAATGATCCGATATATGGTGCTCCAGTAACATTCTGTGTGGGATTTTAAATTATGACTTATTCTTTACTGCTATTCTGAGATGAACTGTTGTACTTATTAATGTATTAATTATTTTTTTAGTTATTAATTTATGTTAGCATCCGTATATATTTGAGTGTGTATGTGTATATTTTTCTTTCATCTGTGTGGTTTTATGTATTTACAAATCTTGTAAATAAATGAGTTCCTTATTTTTCTTTTTATTGTGTCCCAGTGAAATTGTAATAAAATTGTGGTAACATCTTCTTTTTCTTATCCCTTCTTCTTCCTCTCCTTCCTGCCTGCGGTGAGCCACTCGGAACAGATCTTGTGGTTCTCTTTGATTTGACTGGAGGGAAATGTGAGGGAAAGTCTCACTTCACTTTGTGCCGTTACCCATTTTCATGCTGCCTGCTTTTGTTCCCGCATGATGCTGCTGTTCAGAACAAATCCAGCACGCAGCCTTGAATCATAGATTAAGCAGACGTTGAGCTTCAAGGCCACTAAAGCGCTGTTGGAGTCACGCCCCCCCCACCCCCCCCCCCCTTTTTATTTTCTCTCGTTTTTTTATTCACAGCCTTTTTTTGTGTGAACATTGTTATGTGATCTGAGACTGACGTACGACCTTTTCTTTGTGACTTGCTCCCTTCTTGCTCCCACCCTCCCCACCACACACACACACACACACACACACACACACACATGCACCTTACACTTTAATCAGCTACAGCTTGTGCACAACCCGAAGTGAGAATACCAAAGTAAATAGTAAATATTCTTCACCCCCTTGCAGAAAAACTCAATTCAATAAAAGGCCTCATTTTGAAAATGTATCCCATAAAATTGATGCATTTGATTCATATATACATGATGTGACTGCTGGCAATATCAGACAATATTGGTAGAGCTTTACAAATGGGTTTTCCCCCTGCATATGTTACAAATAATTTTAGTCGGTTTGTATTTCAGATGGTCTGTAGATTAGATAATATATGCAGAAAAATGAAATAATTGATCAAAGAATATATATTTTTTATCATGCTCTTATGGAATTTTACAGTGATGGCAGTTCAGTTTTTCCTCTGACTCAACGGCGTTTGCATCCAATTTAAAATGTGTTTTTCTGTGGGTTTTGTGGGTAGGTGGCGCCGACACCCTTAATAAGGACTGTTTCCATCACTCAGCCTGACATTTTCAGCCTCTGACAGGCTTCATGCTAAACAGTGACGTCTGGAAGGGGACAAATATAATGAGGACACCGACTTCCATGTGTTTGGAAACCAAGATATGCGGCAACAAGTAAATCCTGCAATGATGCTTGTTATAAAAAACAGAAAAAGTTTTTTCTTTATGATTCATTTTTTTGTAACCTGTGTGCGGTGAACTTCTCCTGCTCCCTGCTGGACTCGGTGGCGTATCCTGTGTGTATATGCGCAGCACACATATAGTGCTGTCAACCCCAGCTGGACGTCTCATCAGGGCCCTGAAAGCAAAGTCACATGATTTAAATTCGGTTTTCCCTGCGTAGCATGTATGTTATGCTAATTTAAGATATGTCAAGTATGAGTTGGGCTGGGCTCAGAAGTCTAAGACTGTAGGAGTGGAGGAGAATGAGGGACTGCACACAATTCTTGCTTTGAATAGGACCATATATTGTAGAAACACAAAAAGAGCATACCTTCGCAGTACTACGAATGACCATGTATGGAACATACAGGCCCTGTTTGCACTTGGTCATTTCATGCGTTTTTCGTATTCCGATCGGCAAAAAACACACAAAGTAACCAAGTGCAAACAGTCCAAATCCGTTTTGTCATCCGAATACCAAAACCACCTGGTTGTTTTTGGTAGTAGCATCGCATAAAAACGCATTCGTCACGGACGTGCGAACAGAATGCGAGCTCAGTCCACATTAAGGACCGCCTACTCCGCTCACCTCTCCCGTGTACGTACTTGGTCGGCGCCCCACCTCCCGGCGTCTTCATTATAAAGTTACAAACAAGAAGCGAAAACAAATAATTTTTGTTTATTAGGATGCTAATAAATTTCACTCCGCATTAGCGTATTTTGTCAGCGGAGCAGCGGTCGCAGTTTCCCACATATGAGATTAAATGTGCAACGTTGCATCCGAAAATTTTCCAGCCACTGTTGATCCGAAAATAAAGTCGTCACCACTCTGTCCCACCAGTCGTTACTCCTCGTTCGGATCCATACGCACGAGCTGCAGTAGAGTTAAAACGAGTGACTTGATATATTCCGCAAGCAGGAAGTTGATTCTTATTCGCTGTCATGTAAAACTCGCCGTGGTTTTGCGCTTTACTGCCCCCAGTCGTTAAAAACGGAAATGACGCATGTTGCATTTGCATAGGTTTGGCAGGGGCGGGGGGGGGGGGGGGGGGGGGTTGTAATGCGATCACAAATGGCACGCTCAAGACGCATGTTAATGCTACGTGCGAACAGATGCTTCGAGATCCGTTCTCGTGATCCAATCCCCCAAAACAGTTACAAGTGACCAAGTGAAAACAGGCCCACAGACAATTCATTTTGGATTCAGAAGATTCACAGCACCTGTTTCGTTGTTCGTGACCCCATAAAGAAAGTTCAAAATTCAGGTTTGATGGTATGATATGAGCTTGCTCTCAGTTCAATAGTTGGATGATTGTGTGTGTCCAGGGGGAAAAAAGTCAAAGTGCCAGGACGGGATTGTGTTGAATAGAATGGGCTGGTGCTAAGTGGTGAGGGCAAAAAAAAGTAAGAACAAAAAAAAAAAAAAAGGGGCGGGAGTAAAAGAGGGGTGGCTGCGTTCAACAGCTTCCTACCAGCCTGACCGGAGCAGGGAAGGTTCTGTGGAGATTGCTCCCATGTTTTCAGGCTCTGAGTCCAACCAAGGCTCCTGGCTCGCCATCCAACCTGAATTTGTTTCATTGTACTTGACGACGCAATGTTTGGAAATAGCAGTATGACCTTCCCCCCCTATCATGAACCTCCAGAACCTTTGTTTTTGGCATGGGGAATAAAAGTAGTCCCTCTCAATGATGTGTTCAAGTACCTGGTTACTTCCATTTATGCTGCAATGTTGTGATGAAGCCAATTGACTGCACTGGTGTTGTTTGAAAGCTGTTTGGTTAATCGGATGTGTTTTGAAAGCAAACATTTACATTGGGGTAATATCATTGACCGCATCTTCATGGGGGCGAATATTTACTAACACTCAATTATTCATTATATTTGATAGAAAGCAAGCTTAAAATGTATTTTGATATACCAAAATGTACCAAAACCTTTTCATATCACTGGTGAATGTTTGATGATATAAAATGTTATCAACGCTTAGGTAAATGTTCCAGTTTATCATAAATCAGAGCAAATTTGTCACATTGGACCTTTAAAAGATCTGGACATCCTGCGGACATCTCAGAGGAGTTTGAGGGGTCTGAACTCAGGATGCTTCTCATGCTGGACATCTCTTTTCACACCTGTGAGCTGCGAGGGCCACGTCGTCTCCTCCGGCTTTGACCTTCTGCTTATTTCAGCCAGTGTCTAAAAAGAGTCTGGGACGGTTTTGAACTGGCAAAGCCTGGCAAGTGTTCGGAGCCACTGAGCTATCACGGCCGCTCCAGCTTGTCAGAGGTTTGACCTTGGCTTCAGGGTGACGTCTACAAAGAGCCCACGACGGACTGGAAGAAATACTCGAGACAGGAAGGAAGTGGACTGAGGCTGAGGTAATGACTTCAACGGAAAGTGGTTGGAAAGTGTAACACAGGATTTTGTCCTTGGAAAATAAAACAAAAAACCAAACATGATACTTTTTTATCAAAACTTGGACTTTTAAAGGCAGTGTTATGACCCATGGGTGGGTCTAGATGTCTCTCTCTTTTTCTGTGTGTGTGTGTGTGTGTGTGTGTGTGTCAATGAGTGGATGACGTGTTGCAGTTTTGGATCTAAAAAATGTTATTTTTTTAAACCGCCAATTGCCGTGAGAGATATTTAATAAGGCTTGAGAGTGGGGGAAGGTGTCCAACATGTTACGTTCTCGGTCCCCCTAGACGGGACATAACAGCAGGTTCTGCAATATTTAGAAACAGTGCTGAAGAAGGGATTGGAACTGTCAGAATTCTGAGCTGAAGTGTCTTGTCAGAGGTCATGACCTTCAGATGTTGGTTTTGGTCCATGTGGTTGTGGGTTAAAACATAACGCAAGCCTCTTTCCTCTCTGAGCCAACAGTGCATGTGACCTCATTGATCCAACTGTGAAGTTGCTGCCCTGATATGGAGACGAAGTCTCAGTCAGAAGAACTGATGTTTTTAAATTGTTTGGTGTTGTGTTGTGGGAGAAAACTATACATCGGCTGTCACGTAGAGAGAAATTGTCATTGGAATTATTACCATTATTTGAAGTGAGTGGTGCTGCTGTCACACCTCCGACTTGCCAACGTCCCTGCCCAAGTGTTTTCTCTTGGCAGATCAGGAGGCATCGGCCTCTTTCAAAATGAAAATTCTCTGCTCCGTCACAGTAAAGCCCTCCACGTGACGTAAAGTAGGGCTTCTCATTTTGCCAGATGTTACGGGTACCATATTTTAGGTGTGTATGTTGGGGGCGTGGGTGTGTTTCCAACTCCGTTCGCCAGGTGGTTCCCCGAAAATCAGCTGGAGCAACGTCATCGCCTGGGGGGGGAGTCCCTGTCTCCGCCCACTGTGATTCGCTGATCGCCGCCACCTGCGCACCAGCGTGAGACGGAATCCCTCACAGCCATGAAAGCTGCCGAGATCCTGAATGCAGGGCGGCAGTCTGATTGTGTCTGTTAGCCCTCGTAATGTTTTGCAATGTAATGCAAATCCGTATTGTGCTTAATTCGTGTTTGTGCTAGTTTAGGTGTCGCACTCGTACCCTTACTGTTCGACGCTTGTGTTTAGGTATTTGTTCGTTGGCATTATTGGGCTCTAGGTTTAGTTTTGGGTTTTCTTTGGGGTTTAGAGTCAACCTTGTTTTCTGTAGACTTTTTGTTTAGGCTTATGGGTGGCGTCCCTTTTTGGGAACGGTTTCCCGTGTCTTGTCTCAGTTAGAGACCACTTTGTTTCTTTTAGGTTATTGATTTGGCGCCACCCGCTGCCCTTCCTCGGATGTTGTTGCTGTTGTCTGTTGTTATTTCTTTTGTTAAAGCCATTAAAAACACCTTAAGTTTGAACCCTGCTCCTGGAATGTGTTTGTTGATCCGAACTTTGTAACCATTTCCCCTAGACCTCGTGGTTCGTAACACCAGATGACAAGATTTCAATCAAACGTCATTGACCACTGCGGTTTCCTTGGTGGTCGGAGACGCCTGTGGTGCGTCACCGTGCCACTAATACTACAAATTGCACAGTTGCTAAATCAAAGAGCTCTTAAGTGCCCTTTTGATGGTGGACAAGTCCATCTAATCACATCTCAACTTTTTCTTTACCCAGAGAGGAGTTTTTCATTGATCAATGTAATGTAAGCATGGATGAATTTAACTCTGAGTCCATTATCCAGCTATTAGGACATTAGACATAACGAGGGAGGAAAAAATATTTCGCAGAAGTCACTGGAACGATTTTACCCTCCAACAAACAAAGTCACAGATTTGGACAAAGAAACGATTAAACGTCCTGCTGACTAATGACAAACTTCTCAAGTATCCAGTTAATTAGACGGTTGGAGAAGTGAGTCAGTAGATGAACAACAACAACAATAAAAAAAGTCGGAGTTTTGGATTATGCATAATAGAGGCATCAGTTCCTGCATGCAACTCAGAGAGCTAATTATGGATATTAATAGATGATATAAAAAAAATCACCTGCAGACTCTCAGAACAACCGAGTCCTTCCAAACAAAAACTCCTCCCTACAAACTCTAACCCTGTCCACTGGGGAGCGCTGGGCTAACCGGAGGGTCAGCAGCAGTGAGGGAGGAGATGAGCACGGCGACCCCTGGGGGCCGCGTTACTCATGGCTTTAATTGTGGCCACAATAATCTTGTGTGACAGGAGCTGCAGGGAGGCAGTGTTTGTTATGGTGGTGGGTGGGGGAGGGGGGACGTGACCGGGGTTATGTGGGGGGAGAGGGAGGAGGAAGAGGGGTGGAGGTTAAAGGTCGGCAGGAGATCAACAGTGCCTTCCTTGATGCCGACCGCAGTTGAGAGTTTGATGCCTCCGGATGGGTTCATTGACTCTTCTATTAAACTGGAATTTCAACTTCCTCTTAATTGGCCCTTTCAGTGATGCGCCAAAAAAAAAAAAATTCAGAGATGTTCATTCAGATGAAATGTTTTTTGAAAAAACAAAAAACAAAACCCAAATTGTCACTAGCAATCAAGTCCGTAATAGTTAAAAAAAAGAAGAAAAGAAAAGAGAAAAGAGAAGAAAAAGCTGAGAATCACATGATTCCTCAGTAAATACAGTTGCCTGTATTTACATGTAATTCATGTTCATATCTTAATTGTGTGTTGTGTGCCCTTTGTATGCTTTATGTATGTATATAAACATAATATATATATATATATATATATATATATATAAATATTGTGGTGGAAAAATTATTGTTGAATCATGTGGTTTGTGACAACTGGACTTGTCGAGACATTTCAGCAGGCCTTTGGTATATGCAGCCTCTCTAACACCAATGTTAGGTCAGGTTGACCAAAACAGATTGCCGAAGGTGTCAAGTAGCTCAGATAGGGGTTTCTATCTTTGTCCAGCGACACTGAGTCTGGAGCGAATCCAGATATGGTTGGGGAGGTGCTCAGCAAATTACAAATGGATCTGCTCATTGTATGCTCATGTTTATTCCGTGGTATAAAAAACTTGTACTCATGACGTTCGGTCAACAACTGTGTCGGACACACGCTCGTCTCGGATACCCTTGTTCCTCTCGCGAGATTAAACACTTGCTTTTTCATATATGTATATATATATATATGAGTGTGAGGGAAATTAAAAAGAAAATACCGAGCGACTGCCGAACAACTACCGAAGCACCAAGAACCACAACCGTCAGAGTGGAGCGAACAGAGAAAATGTTGGAGGTCAGCCTAATGTGGATGTGATGGAACACTGGCCCGAACGGCAACGGGAGTGAGACGGACTCAGCTGGTGGACGACGAGAGAATAGTCAGCCACGGCAATATTTTGAGTGCATTGTGACCTCAAGCAACATTAGTTTTAAGACTATTTGCAACGTACAACCGCTGAATCGTGTTGATAAAATTTTAGCCACCACCGCTAACTACGTGCTCTGCTTGTTATGTGTGTTGTGTTCGCTGGCAGCGATTCTGACTCGCAAGTTTCGCTCCTTATAGCGATTTTCACGCCGCTAGCATGTTAACATCGGTTGTATAGAGCCCTTCCTGCTTTGTGCTTTATGTGGACTTCAGTTGTGCAGATAATAAATAATAAACGACTCTATGACTGAAGTGATTGTTTCAGCGTCCATATTTTCTCTGCTAGGACAGTGTTTTGATTCAAGTCAACAGTATGAAACAAAATCATTCTGAGCCCTATTAAAATGTCTCGCAAAAATACAAAACAAAAACACGGTCAGTACACAAAGTAAAATATATTTCCGGGGACACGGGAGGCACAAAAACGTCCAGGGACCTTCGGTCCGCCTTGCGGCCGTAACTCAGCCCGCGCTGGTTCCGTACGAAGCTGGATTAGCCGCTAAACAGCTGCTAAAGGGTGAAGCCTTCTCGACGGTAAGTGTTTAAATTGTAACGTTTCATAAAGTTTGCCGTTTACTCTCAACTCCCGCACCGGCAAACTGAGGAAGTGTGGCTCAGCAGTGACCAAGAGTGTGACCAATCACAGCGGAGTGGGCTGGGCGGGAGGCGTACACGGAGGAGGCCGGGGGTGGAGTGAAGTAAAACAGAGCGTTTTCGCGGGGTGCAGGAAATACGAGGAAATGATGCAGCGAGATACACAGATCTACAAAGCTTTCACTGTGGGTAATCGAGTGTTGCTGCTCTGGAGGGGCCAGAAATCAAATACAAAGGCCCGGAAATTAGTTTAATAGGTGACTTTTGAGTTACATAAAGAGCAGGGTAAAAAAAATTGCTATTCATTTAATCAGGACACTCATGCGATTAAATAGATATATGTGTGTGTGTGTGTGTGTGTGTGTGTGTGTGTGTTAATGCATTTGTCCTTGTCATAAATGTGTGTGTGTGTGTGTGTGTGTGTGTGTGTGTGTGTTAATGCATTTGTCCTTGTCATAAATGTCCATCATACTGTTCATACCGGAACAGAACGTGAGATGTAATACAACATATTTGCACCAGTTACACATGCAGCACCACGAGAGACTGAGGTGTGCTTTCTACTGATACTAAGATGAAGCACTAAACCACCTTTGTGTGTCCGTCCTGCTGCTGCTGTTGTTGCTGCTGCTGCTGCGAAGATACCTTGTGCATTATGAGCCTGAACGCAGAAGCTCCTTTAAACAGGAAGTAGCGATGAATGTGAGCTGAGGTTCGGCGTTTATGAATGACACTTCTGCTACTCTTCTTGTTTCTTCAGCCGAGACCTGGTTGGTGGCTGACAGTGACAGCAGAGACACTGTTTGAATGTCAACACTGAAATACAGCAATAACTCTATTACAGGCCTTTTTGTTTAAAAAAAAAGATGATTTTCCTCACTGTTATACATAATTATTGGTCATTTTACATTTATTTTGTTATAGATTTTTTAAGATGTATAATCATTTGATTTGTAAAAATTGGTTTAGGTATTCTTCCACTCCCAGGTCCCCCTCATATTATCTTGAGGTACGTGTGTGTGTGTGTGTGTGTGTGTGTGTGTGTGTAAAACACAACGAGTGTAAAGAAAAAGAACACAGGCGATGAGACAAAGGGACCAGGGAGACTGCAGACAGGAACAGCTGCAACTCTCCGTCCTCCTTTTTCCTCCCTGAGGCACAAGAAGTCAGTGCCACAGTGAGTGGAGTGGGTGAGCGGAGGGGGGGGGGGGGGGGCTGAGAGGGTGAGAGATTAAAGCATGAGGGCGTCTTTGATGCTGGCGCTGCTCTGGTGACGGACAGCTGGATTGTTGTTGTTCTCGCTACTTGAGCTGTTTTTTTCTTTTTTTTTCCTGTCGCTGCACAAACAGCAGCTCTTTCATGGTCCCTGCCAGAGAATCAGCTCTAGCTTTATATACATGTTCCTGCGAAGACTCTGCAGAAGGATTCAGAGGCCATTCTGAATCCTTCCTTCTGTCCAGATAGTGAAGGAGTAGCAAGTGGAGGGAGAAGGAGGTGGAGGAGGGAAGAGGAGGAGGAGAAATAGGAGGAAGAGGGGGATGAGTAGGAATAGGAGGAGAAGGACGAAGTAGTAGAAGGAGGAGGAGGGGGAGAAAGAGGAGGAGGAGTCGGTAGGAAAAGAAGGAGGAGGGAGAGGAAGAGGATGAGGAGAAGGAAAAAGTAGGAGGAGGAGGACGGGGATGAAGAGGAGGAGGTGAAGGAGGTGGAAGAGAAAGAGGGGTTGGGGAGGAAGAGGAGGGAAAGGAAGAGGAGGAAGAAGGAGAGGATGAGGAGGAAGAGGAAGGGAACGAGGAGGAGCAAGAGGAGGGACAGAACGTGCGTCTGGGTTTTATTTTTATGTCTTTTTTTTTTAACACTTTTAACTGGTTTTGCTCTATCTTCCATCTCAGCCCCTCACAGGCTCACTTCTCTTTGTTAATTCATGTTGAAGCCCTGCAGCATTATTAGCCGTATCCATCATTCTATTCATTCAATTTCCTTCAAGAAAAGCCTGAGGTCATAAGTTCCCATCCCTATATGATTGGATGGGTCACAAACTTTATGAAGGTCGCAAAGGCAAGTCCTATGTTTGTCCACTCTCTGCTCACCCAGAGTCACTGTTGATGAGACTTAATGAGTTACACAGTCTTGAACACCCCCAGGGCACTGGTCATGATCAGCAAATAATCATCAAAGCACTACATATAGCAACATTCAATACATTTATACATTCAACTCAATACAATAATTCCAACATAAAAATGTAATGTTACCAATATAATAGCATGATATGCAATGATGCATGATGTTAAAAAGCTGATTCCAACAACCTGAAGGGAAAATCTTGAGGCAAATTGCGTTTGGGATTCTCAGCTTTACACATTTGACTTATTGATCATATTCAGGGTCTAAATTTATTTTGTTTTCAAATATCAGAGTGTCCACTCATTTGCGTACAGGGATTATTTTAACAGCATATTTAACAGGTGAAGGGCCATATTTGATAACCTGTTATGTTGATCTCATCATAGAAATGACAGCTACTATTTTCTTGCTGTCAGTTCGCTCGAAGAGTTCGAAATCCTCAGTTACACTGCGCAGTGACTCGCTTGCTTTTGCGCTATAGCATCAGGTGCATCAGTCAATCAATCTGCTGTTCATGGGGAAAGGAAGCTTCCTTCTATAACAAATACGTATGACCTCATCAATTGAACTTGATGTTTGCTAAAAGACCAAACATGGAAAAGTGAGAGATTTCCCATTGAGTCAACTCAAGCCCTGTGTGATCATCTTTAGTTCAATGTCCTACGTCTCGACGTTAGGGTGACTGAATGCTTATCAGCAAACGGAAGATTAATGTGTCTTTTTTGTAATATCGGCGACTGATGAATGTTCACCATCACTGTAGAGGTGACGTGTGTCACCAGCAGTTTTTGTGCCAACCAAAGTAATGAATGATGTCTCAAGGAGAAAATAAAACTTCTCTGTGCCACTTTTCAACTCTGTCCCTCAAAAAAAAAAGGAAAGAGGAGGGGGGCGCTAGAGAGCCCAAGTAAGATGGCAGCATAGTGCGGCGGCTCCCTACAACTTTGCACATGAAATAGCCCCAAACTTTTGAAAACCTGGTCAACTTTGTGACTGAAACTATGCCTCAGAAAGCCAAACCCCCAGCAGCAAAAGACTGTGACATCTTCTCGAACGCTCGCAAGACAAGCTCACAAACCCCCGAAAACAACACCACCAGACGAGACCATCGAAGCTTGTAGCATGGCTAATGTTGCCGACATGCTAACCGAGCTTAAGTCACTTCGCTCTGAGTTTGGCTCGAAGCTGGACGGGATCAACAACCAGCTGGGGGAGCTGAGAAACACTGTTTCGGTAATGGAGAATAGTTTAGGTGAGATCACGTAACAGCTAATGAAAAATGTATCGAGGAGACCGAATCCTGCATAACCGCCACTGAAGAAGCGTTAGAAAGAACCAAGAGGGCTCTGGCTAAAGCTAGCAAACGGCTCGCATACATGGAAGAAAAGACGGAGGATTTGGAGAACCGTGGCAGGAGGAAAAACATCCGAGGCCTTGGAAACCCAATTAAACGGAAGAGAGTTCTTACATTCTTATCTCTTATTCTTATTCTCATCCTTCAGGAAACACATCTGTCCAATGAGGAGCACAAAAAACTTAAGAAAGATTGGGTCGGACAGGTCTATTTCAATAGCTTCACCAGCAATAAAAGGGGAACTGCACTACTTATTCATAAGAAGCTGCCTTTCATATTTTAGGAGCAATCCAATGATTGTGAGGGCAGATACATATTCATTCGGGGGACGCTACATGGTCATGACCTGACGCTGTTGAACGTATATGCTCCAAACGAGGATAGCCCCAAATTCATGATGGATATAATCACCTTATTTAATCAACATGATACAGGTTTTGGAATAATCGCTGGAGACTTTAGCTGTTGTTTAGATAGTAACTTGGACAAATCCTCTTCCATAATATCTAACCGCAACGCTTCCACGACTTTGAGATTAGCCTCGATGGATATAGGCATGGTGGATGTCTGGAGAGAACTTAACCCTACAAAGAGAGATTATACTTTCTACTCAGCCAGACACAAATCTTACTCCAGACTAGATTTATTAATTAGGGGCCAGCCAATTTCTTACACCGCTGCAAAGAAAAAGTCTTTTACTAAAAAAACAGAACAGCTTAAGAGAGAGTTAATCAACCTGGAACAATCCCATAAACATTCCCCATACAGAGGAAAACTTGAGAAAACTGAATGTTGCCAGAACCAATCTCAAACAGAACATATTAAAAAACTCCTGTTCTTTACTAGTCAGCAATATCATGAATATGGTAATAAGCCCAGCAAATTACTAGCCTATCAACTTAAAAAAAGAGCGCACACAAAATACTATTAAGTGTACACGTAATATGGCGGGCCAGGTGAAATATGATACACAATCAATTAAGTCCTCATTTCTTGATTTTTATACTCAGCTTTACACATCAGAAAATCCCTATGAAATAGATATACATAGATTTTTGGAACAAATATCCCTACCCTCTATTTCAGATGACCAAAAGGAGTAGTTAGGTGCTCCATTCACATCAGAGGAGGTACTTCGAACAATTAAGTCAATGCCCTCCGGGAAAACTCCAGGTTTAGACAGATATTCCGTTGATGTTTTATAAAACTTTCTGGGAGCAAATTGAGCCACTTTTCATGCCCATGGTTACAGATTTTTTTGAAAATGGAGTTATTCCTGATACTATGAAGTCAGCAATAATATCATTAATTCACAAGAAAGACAAAGACGCTGCAGAGTGTGCATCATTTCGCCCAATCTCATTACTTCCAGTTGACTTCAAGATACTGTCTAAGTTAATTGCACGCAGACTAGAAGACCTGTTGCCCCAGCTTATAAATCCTGACCAGTCCGTCTTCGTGAAGACATGTTATGCATCTGACAATATCCAGAGATTATTAAATTTAATAGACTACTCGACCCTACACAACAAAGCAGCTTTACTAATTTCACTTGACGCTGAAAAAGCATTTGACAGGGTCGAGTGGCCATACCTGTTTGCCGTGCTAGAGAAATTTAATCTTGGTGAAAAATGCATTGGATGGGTCAGAACCATGTACAGCAACCCACAAGCCCAAATATGTATTAATGGCACCCTCACTGAAAAGTTTAGTTTGTTTAGAGGTTGTCGACAGGGATGCCCATTATCTCCATTTCTGTTCAACTTGGCTATTGAACCACTGGCAGAAGCCATACGGGCTTACTGGCATTAATATTGGAAAAACAAAGAATAAAATATCACTATATGCTGACGATTTAATTTTATACCTAACTAACCCTGAACAATCAATCCCAGTATTTTTAGACTTTATTTCTAAATTTGGAAAAATATCAGGCTGTAAAGTCAACCTAACAAAATCCAACGCTTTATTAATCAATTCATCAGTGTCTAACAGACTTAAAACCATCTCACCATTCACGTGGGCTCAAGATAGAGAATAAATGTAGTTAAAATGAACAATCTACCCCGTTTTAACTACTTATATCAGTCACTGCCTTGCTACTTAGACAAAACATTCTTTAAATCTATAAATAAAATGATAACTGCTTTTATCTGGAATAATTCTTTGCCAAGAATAGCTTTTAAAACTCTAACAAAATCCAAAGAGAAGGGGGGGCTGGCTTTACCAGATTTACAAATATACTATTGGGCAGCCCAGATACAGGGCCTGATAAGCTGGATACAAAGACGTAAAGATGCCCACTGGATTGATATAGAAGAAGAACTTTGTATTCCTTATTCTATATCCCTGCTACCATTCATCAACAGAATAAATACACTACATCAGTTGACAAAAACATGTAATTTATAATACCCTTTGAGCTCGGCAAGATGTAAATACGTTTTCCGGACGTTTTGGTAAAACCTCTAGGCTCGCTCCCTTATCCTTGAACCCAGATTTACCACCATCAATTGGTCTCACCTTACTCTCAAATTGGCGAGAGAAAGGTATATATCAGATCCAACATTTGCTTACCGAGAAAGCACTCAAATCCTTCGCAGACTTATAATCGGAATATGAAATTCCAAAGCGGGACTTTTATAAATATTTACAAATTCGCCATCTAATAAACACCCTGAAAGGGGAACAACGTTTGTCTTTGAGATGAACAAATCTTGAGGAGATCTTGGCAAAATCTAAATCATTAAAAGGAAAAATCTCTACAATGTATAGTGCTTTGATAGACCATCACAGCTCTTCCTTGATGCCACTTAGGAATATTTGGCAGAAGGACTTGGGATGTGTTTTTGATGAAGACCAGTGGGATGATATATGTCGGAATGCCTTCTCCTCATTGTCTTGTAATAAAAGAATCGAACAAAATTATAAATTTATGCACAGGACGTACCTTACTCCGCTCCGCTTAAGTAAAATGTTCCCTAACTCTTCGCCCAGATGCCATCAGTGTAAAATAAATAAAGGGTCAATAATGCATGTTTTTTGGGAATGCAGGAAACTAAAACCTTTCTGGAAGGAAGTACATGATCTGACTGTTAAGGTTGTGGATACCCCGCTGGACATTACACCGATACGGTACCTCTTCGGTACAGAACTGGACACGACATTGGACAGCACACGCAAGAAGAGGATTAACATAGTATCCCACATAGCAAAGAAATCTATTCTGCTTAACTGGAACCACCAAACCCCCATCATTTAATCTGTTTAAACAAATCTTAAGTGAAACTCTAAGATTGGAACAACACACATACATCCTAAAAAATAAAGGGGAAGTCTTCAGGAAGATATGGGAACCTTTTATGAACCTTTGACACTACTATATCACAATGACACTCGACATGCCTACTCAGAAGGATGAACTGTGACCATGGACTGATTTGATTTAATGTAGTATTTTGTTTTTGTATTGTTGTTTTTTGCTGTTTGTTGTTTTTTCTTGTGGGTTCTCTTTTACGCTTCGTCTAATTTGTTCATCTGTCCCTTTTCTTTTATTTAGGAAAGAAAAAAAAACACTTCGATTCCCACATGTCCACATTTCTGTGAAATCACAAAGGCAGGAAACATCCAACTTGGACTTTGTAAAAGTTCCATGTACATCGTGATACAGCCGATTCAGTCCCGGGAGCAACTGTGCAGAGAACATTAGCGATTAAAATGCAAACGATGACTTCTATTAACCTGGCAGCTGGAGGGGAAGGAGGTGGGGGGGATTGGAGCAGCTCCATGACAGGTCGGGGACTGGCTGGAGGCACGTCGGTGCAGTTCAGTCACAGTTCACTGTGCGGAACTGCTGGAAACTGGGACACCCAGTCAGTCACTGCTGAGGACTGACAGGGTTCCTGCTTGTTGGCCGATCAGTGTGTGCAGCTGGTTAGATAAAGTGTTCACTTCCTGAAGTACTAGACCAGGGGTGGGCAAAACTTTCTGGCTGGTGGGGCCACAATGGGTTCTAAAATTTGACAGAGGGGCCGGAGCGGTAGCAGATGGATGGAGTGTTTTGGCGACCCACCAAAACACCTCATGCTTGGTGTAGACCTATATGATAGTGAGTTTTATTTATATCCACTGTAAAAACAACACAATGGTGATGCTATTGTTTTGAGTTTGATCCTTCTTCTGGGCATAAAACTGCAGGATGGTTACCTGGATGGCTCAGTGTCTCCAAAACCTCCATCGACAAAGGGATGGAACCTCCCGTCCCCTGCTGAGTTCACCTGTTTGATATTGACAGCTGATGTTTTGACCTGTTTTGAATTTGTTTAGGTGTCTTTGGTGTGAATCTCCCGCACACCCTCCCCTCCGTGGTGTGCACACCCATTTTCTTTCTTTGTTTGCCTTTTGTTTCTGATCGCTGCTTTGATGCATCTGTATAAAGATCACTTGGGACTTTTCTTCTGGGTCAGTCTTACTGTCTCAGACCCACTCTGTCTCAGTAAAACTCACTGTACATAACAGCAATTTTAAATGAGGACTTGAGATTTTTCTTCAACAGACTGTAGTTGTAGGGAAAGATGAAAGCATCACTTGAAGGGCTCAGCATGCTCTCTTGCCATGCTGTTCGTTTTAAACATTGGAATTGTCCCAAAATGTGAAAAGAGGGATTTTTTTTTATTTTTTTTTAGCTAATTCCAAGACTAACAGATGCAGATATTTGTGCAGATATTCTGCACAGCGGTGCTGTAATGCTAGGTGGAAACGTTTGGCCCATTTACACCGGATCAGCTACTACATATAAACCTTTCACACCTGTGTGTGGTCATCTCTGCTGGTTGTTTCACATTGTTTAATGCAACTGGCAGAGTGCTGAGTGGATGACCAACGGAGAGCGCTATGCTTTGGTAATGAAGCCCTGTAGCTGTACCACATTGGCATCTTGAATTCTGCTCCGTTGTTGGATTCAGCCCTGCTCCGGTGTCTCTTACTCTGGAAGATTCTGGGGGCAGCAGAATGGCACTCAGAGCTGCAATCACCCTCAGCTTTGTTGTTGCCAGTGTTTATCTGCGCTCCTTCCTTCTCAGTGGCGACAGTCTGGATGGGCGTTCCAGTCACAGGAAATTAAGGCCATCAATGCAAATGGCGTGCGGCGTGGCTGATTGCAGAATCCCCACATCGAGGAGCTGAGTCCATTATCATTAGTTATCCAGAGATATGAGGAGCTTAGAGACTAGACTGACAGAGAAAAGGGAGGGGGAGGAGGAAGAGGAGGAGGTGAAGAAAAAGCAGGAGGAGGTGGAGGATGATGATGAGAGACGCAACGGGAGGAGGGGGAAGAGTAGGAGGAGGGGGAATGAGGGAGAGGAGGAAGAAGATACATTGGAAGAGTAAGAGGGGTAGTAGAAGGAGGGAGAGGAAGAGGAAGGTGGTGATTGCGGTGTCTGAGCTCCAGAATTAATGTTTGACTGGTGCAGCTCCAGTCGACTCCAGCCATCACTGCTACCCCTCCAGTCCTTCCTCACTCTTCTTCATCTCCGCTGTCCTCAGTGACATTCATCAGCGGCAGTATTCGATCCATCACCGTATCTGGTAAAGAAGGTGACAAACAAGGGGGTTCAGAGAGTCAGTAGAGGATCCATCCAGATGAGATGATGGTGATCCATCACTCCTCTCACTCCGTGTGAGTTGGAGGTTTTTTTTTTTTTTTTTGCTCTTTTCTCTCTCTGTGAAATCAGGGATCAAAGTGTGTCCCCGGTTTTGGAGTGGCTCCTCCTCTGGCCACCAGGTTGGGTTAGGGTTAACGTTCCCTGTCCCTCAGTTGTAGTCTGACTTGGGGGCCATTTACACAGAGACAGATTCTTTTGAAACTGCACACTTTCCAAAACGCTCTAGAAAAAACAAAGCATTTGCACGAAGCCGTATTAAAAAAAAAAAAATCCCAGTTTACACGGATGCGCTGGAAATGCCTGAAAATGATGTACCTATGCCAGGCCTGGAGTGGCACTGCACGTTTACTCCCTGAAGGTGGAAAACAAAGAACACCTGGAGCACGCCGTGTTTAAAGCAAGTGTCTTTGCGGTGTATTGCATTGTTTATCTCCAACATCAGCGGAATAATGAAAGCTGCTCGGAAATTCCCGTCTCCAACTTCCAACTACAGTCGTTTTTTTTTTTTAGGGCAACAAGGAAGTCACACGAAGGACATTTCCTCTCGCTGCAGGACGTGATGACATCACAACACACTACACAACATCACTGGAAGGCCGGCACTGACTCAGAAACTGTCAGGCCGGGACTTGAGGCAGGACCCAGACGCAGAGGTATACAGGAATCAAGCAACTTTATTCCACAAGCAATTGATCTCTGGTCAGAGCGATAAATAAACAGGCTGTGAAACTCCTAATCACTCAAGACTATAGGGGATAAGCCTTGAGAAAAAAAAAAAAAAAAAAAAAAATCACTCGTAAGGAGGACAAGGAACTAAAGTCCAAAATAATCAAACCTTAATCTATTCTAAGATGAGAACAAAATCAAAATCACTCGCAAGGAGGAAAAAGACTGACGAACAAACAAAAGCCTACTCTAATAACAAAACTTAGCATAAAAAAAAAAACACTCGACCTCGAGGAACTGTTTTACCTTGAACTGTTTTGGCTGTGGCTGTGAACGGGTTCAGGGCTAGACATGACAGACGAAGACACTCTGGCACAAGACAAGGGGAACGCAGACTATTTGAACACACAAGGTAACACGGCACAGCTGGAAACAATGGGTAATTGGGTGAGACGAACAGGTGGAACATGAGGAGAGGTTGTGATCTGAAACGCGAGGAAGTTGTCAAAATAAAACAGGAAATGACGAGACAAAACCCCAAGACAAGACAAAACCACACGAGCAGAACATTCTGAGAGAGGTTTCTGCTTCAGGTGCAGGACATACATGAACTGTTCAACTGCTGCGCTGACAGTCTGGAGGTTCCTATTCAATCATTTTATTGCAGGTTTGCTTCATCCCTGGCCGTTTGTTTGACTTTGTATAGTGTCAGAGCAAAACACCCACACGGATGCACAATGAGTGTGTTGATTAATTGCTACACACTAATTTCCAAAAGCCTTTTTTTTAAAAAAAGAAAAGAAAAAAGAAAAGGCTTACGATGGTGGTACGCATAGAGAATGTCTGTGATTGTGTCTGAAATCACCCACTGGCTCCCTCTATAGGCAGTTCTGTGTAGTCACTATATAATGACTCATTCGCCAAATTAGAAAAAAAAACAACTTTGGGACACTCTTGGCACCGTTGATGATGTCATTGCGGTCTCAGTATTAAAATGTCCCACATCAGGTAGTAATAAATATATTACTAATTAAATATTTATGACTGGCCTCACGCGGGCCGGACAGAGACACACAGCGGGCCGAATGTGGCCCGCCGGCCGTACTTTGTCAAGGTCTGCTATATAGTGACTGTAGGGGGCGGTGGAGGACCCAGCCAGTGTCAAAAAGCCTTTTGTTCGTCCGCTCTGGAAGTCGCAGTTATTACACCGTCTTTTCACCAGTGATCTTTCTTTCTGTGATCTGTAGTACTCATGTTGTAAGCGAGCAGCAAAGTCGCAGTTTGACTGAGACGACCTTCGGCATTCTGGGACGATGCTGACCGCTGGCTAGAGAGGAGAAGATTTGAAGGATTAATCATAAAGTGGCCTGGAGACAAGCAGACCTGGATATGTCACTGTCGCAGGTAATTTTGATTTCGTAACAGTGCCACTTTGATTTTCTTCGCCTGCCTGCGGTGCCTCAACTGAAGAGGTGACGTTAAGAAGAGTCAGTGAAGTCATGAAGACTGGATTTTATTTCAATGTCAACTGGCATTAGATTGTTTTTTAAGTAGCGTTCATCGTGTCGTCTTTCAACTACAAGCAACACAAACGCAGCATTAAAAAAATATCAAAGCTTCTTTGTTTTTCGCTCAACTTCAATTAAGTACAAAACCCCCCCTAAAAACATTTTGTCGTCCCCTGAACGTGTTTGCCTCTATTCCCTCCTTTTGAAGACGACTTGCTGCACTGGGACTGCCAACACTGATGGACTCCCACGGAAATGCGGGTTGTATTTTCACAATCTGGAAAATGAGAGAAAGCCTGAATCCTGGAAGCGGGTGAAACAGCTGCTTCTCCTCCTGGTCACAGATGGTTTGTGCTCCTGGAAAACCTGCGCTCCTGCGCGGCAGCCTTCTTGGCCGAAGGTTCTTCTTGCTGCAAATCAAGAGTCTCTGGAACGTCAACAATCCAACGCTACGGGAACTGTGACTGGCTGACGCTGACAGCGTCACATGACTGGTTCTGCTTCAAACATGAGGGACAACGACAAGGAAGAAATAGTGATGTGCTGAATGTTAGCAAACTTCCTCAAGACTGATGAGTTGGAGAAGGTCAAACAGGGAGGTGGGGGAGGGGGGAGGTAGAGGGGGATGGGTAGGTTGGGGAGGGGTGAATATCACAGGATGCCGCCTGGCTGACATTAAGTCTCTGAAACATATTTCCCAGTTAATGGGAACTGATAAGAGATCAAATGAAAAAAAAAAAAACCTCAGAGGTGAGTGGAAGCAGGACGCCATCGATTTTTTTCTCCCTCCGTCTCGCCGGGCTGGGAGTCTGAGAGATCTGATGGAGATTTGACTGCTGCGATACGGAGGAGAGATGATGAAGGAGCCTTATCTCTTCGCTGGAAAACTCCCGGCCAGTCCCCTGTTAGGAGGGAAATCTCTGGCTATTCAGCTCCAGTTCTCGGCGCACTCACTGGCCTGTCTTGGTGGAGCCCCGCAGGGAGTTGCTGGAAACCCGTTGGCTGGTCTGGAAGGTGTTGTGTTGGGATGCCTGCCAGAGGTAAAGCTCCTCATGATCAATTCATTCATGAATTCAGAAGCACACAGTTATTTATCCCACCACCAAAATACTCTTTGTTAGTCTCCAGAAAACCAAAAAGGCCCGGTCCCAGTGAGTGTAACCACCCAAGGGTTTTATTCATAATGCCCCCTTAAGTGACGTAGCACACCATCCTGGTCAAATTCGGTCCAGCCGTGACTGGATACCGTGTGTTGCAATAGGTGCAAAGGTGCTCCTGAATGAAATCACTGTTTGTTGTCTTCCTTCATGATACAAAAAAACTTGATGTGCTGAGAGTTTACGTTGAGCCTCACAACCCAGTCCACTGTGCAACATTGTTTCTCTCGATCCTGGAACACCTAACATCACCCTGTTGGTAGATTAGGTCCATTTTTATAGTTATGATTACATTATAATTAGAATTTCTAACAGCTTCATGATAAGCATCTGGTATCTACAGAGACCATGAAATGATGATGTTGTTGTTTCTTGTGCTCAACAATGACTGAACAGCAGGGGGCGACGCCAAGTGGGCGGCTGTTAATTTGTGTTCAACGCTGTTAAACAAACATCACGTGTCCTTTTCTTTCTTCTCAACATTACTGATCTGTTGCACCAAACACTCCACCACAGAAATATGAAAACATAGGAAGTCTGTGGGAAATATAAAATTTTGAATTTTCTTATTCTTTTCTTTTTTGCAGACTAAAACAGGGGCAGGATATTTGCACAACCAGTCATTGAAATCCATCATTTAATAACTGATGTGGCATGTCTTGGAGGTCAGTATAATGCAACACAACTAATATAATGTGCAATATTTTGTTTCTATGTGATGCCTTCACTTTCAGCTGGAGTCAACTCATTTCCTCACAGATGAAACTAATTCAGGTTTTTAAAATTTGTCATCACGGTGTTTGAATGAACGTCTTCTCAGATGTTCATTCAAATACCACGTTTTATTAACAGGAACGATCACACTTCCAGTCTGTGCACGTCAGCGTGTTTGAATTATAAAATCCACAACTTCTCCCCTCGGACTGCTTATCGTTTCCCTCAAACCCTGTGGCTGGTTGCACTCCAGGTTTGTTTCCCTCGCGATCAGATACCAAAGGCAAAATTAGTTTCTGTTAAAACAACCCAAAAAATACCATTGGTTAAATTGATGTGTTGTGTTTAATTGTGTTTCAAATGGATGGTTCCTTCAGTCATTTATTGTTCAGAAGACTGATCATACCCTATGATAAATACCTCAATTTTGTCAGATTCTCATTTATTAGATAAACAGATGGTTATTTTAGCTAATGAAGAGATAAAATCGGTTCGCCCGCTTCCTCCCACACTCCAAAAACATGCATGTGAGGTCTATTGAACACTACATTGTCTGTAGGTGTGCATGTGAGTGTGAATGGTTGTTTGTCTCTATTATGTGGCCCTGCGATGAACTGGCGACGTGTCCAGGGTTGTCACCCTGCCTTTGCCCAATGACAGCTGGGAGAGGCTCCAGCAGACCCCCGTGACCCTGAGCTCGGGAAGAAGCGGGTATTGAAAATGAGTGAATGAATAATAGTGGGAACGTGGGGAAATTACTTGTTAAGGCTATTAAACTATTAATTTTGTTTAGAGCTCAACCATGGATACTCGACTGCGAGAATTTTTGATGGAGCACAAACTGCCAGATGTGATACAGAAACTTGAAGATGAAAATGGAAGCCTCCCCAACTGGTGTGTGTGTGTGTGTGCGTGCGCATGCATTTCTCTTTCTAAGATAATATTGACTGAAAGTTTGGTTAGAATATCACACCAGAACAGATAGACTCAATGCACAAATTCAGATTAGCCTGCATTTAGTTTTCAATTTTTCTTTTTACCAAGTAGCAAAAGTATGCACTCTCAAAAATGTTACATTTTAATTTAATCAAAGGCATATTAAATACGCATGTTAACACAGAAATTTCAAATAGTTTTCATTCATCTCAAGTTGGAAAAATATCTGCATCAGTATTAAGTAAATCTTAGCAAAAGTACATCACACGAAAATAAATTGATGTGAATACCTACATGTAGCACTTGTCTGTACATACATACATACAACGATTTAGCTAAATAAAGTGAGGCCAATGTGAGGCGTACGTAGTGCTCGATTTTAGACTTTGCTTAAGGAGGGAGTGGAGACAATAGGCAGTTTTGTAGTTTCATATATTTATGTATTAATAGTGGTGATTGACAAGGTGAAATTATATACAGTGAGCAAAAAAATTATTTTACTGTAGCCCTGAGTAAAATCAGGCATGTTAAATAGACAGTTAAGATAAATAAATAAATAAATAGCAGTTAGGGCTAAAAGGAAGCAGTTCATAATAAATAAGTTCATGATTAAAAGGTCACTTCAGAGTAAAAGTATGACGGAGTAATTCAGCGGTAGATTGTGAGTTCGGTGTAGTGAATGTGTCTCCCAAAGAAACGGACCCGTTTAACAAAATGTATTTTATTTTGGAGAAGCTGGTGTGAAGGCGTGGTTGAGGTGAGCGGAACGGGAGAGAAGGGAGAGAGCGAGTCGGAGGAAGAAAAGGAAAAGGCGCATGGTAAAACGAAAAAGTAAATTAAGTGTGATAGAAGTCCGTCATTACAGTCGTTCTAGTGTTCGACCAGAACTCTTCTGAAGGATTAGTGACGAACTTCTAGCGAGTGTTGAGTGGAGAACTCAATAGCTGCTGACCAAGTGGCTGCTAACCCGGAACTTGGCTAACGAGCTAGCGGCTAGCAACCTCGTGGGTCGAGTCGGAGAGAGCAGGCGCGCAGTGGAGCTGAGCCGAGTTGGATGGTCGTCCACGGTGGAGCCGAACCGAGTTGGATCGTCGTTCCCGGTGGAGTCGAACTGAGGTGGAGCCGAGGTTGATCATCGTCTGCGGTGGAGCGAGCTGGGGTGGATCGTCGTGGTGGGTCGTCGTCCACGGTGGAGCTGAGTCGAAGAGGATCGTCAGCCACCCGGCGGGAGTTTCTTGCCTTCCTTTGGAGCCTCCCTTCCCCTGCTTCAGCGGCTATTCTTCTCACCTGAGGTACAGCTACCTTTTTGTTTTGGCCTGTAAGGTGAAGCAGCCAGTCGTTTTAGGCTACCACGTACCCGAGCTGCAACCAGGCCTGCTACGGTAACTCAAGTATTGCCGGCTATTTTATTTTATTGGGGGCCCCACAGTAACAGTGTGTCGTGTGTATGTGAAATATGTGAACAAAGTCTGTTTACAAATGTTATTATCTTATTTTATTTTCCATTGAAACAGTGTTGGTGTTTGATTTCATTGTTTTACAGTCATTAAGGTAAATGAGAAATGTTAAAAACTGGTTGAGCAGACACATAAGATACAAGGTGTTTCAATTCATTTTTAAAATGTGTGTGTTTGCTAGGTAAAAATTTAAAGGGTCACACAGTAGTGGAAACCATTGATTTCCATACATTGAAGTTCCTTATAGAAATCTTGTTTGTTATGTTATATTTCAGAAAGAGCTCAGGTTAGCCACCTCTCCAAATGTTAAAATACACCAGAGAGGCGCTACATTACAAAAACAAAACAAAAATTGAAATGTCCATTTAAACAAATACAGAACAAGAAGATCAAGAAACCATCAGACAAATTGTCAACTGTTCAATACCAAAATTAAGACAGCCACTCAAACCACAACCCTTCAGCCCACCCACAGTTCATGACAGAACAGAACCCACGTCTGGGTTTGAGGTCAAGTACAGCAGTTAGGGTGAATATGGGGGAATAAGAGTTTGATGAAATCAAATCATCAGGTCACAGGCAAGGCAACAACACAGCCTTGTTCAGCACAGGTTGGCGCGGTGGAAGGCTCCTACAGGTCAACAACCCATTAAATGACAAACATGCTTGCAGTACCAAAAAGATTTCTGGTGATAAATCAGAACCAACCTGTAGCTCATCTCTCATGCAGCTTCCCCATTTCCCGACTGAGAGCGAGCCACAGAGGCCTGATATACCCACCGGCCGGTGGTGATCAGTCACACTGACCCACCTGACCACATGACGTCACACACAGGTTTGGCATTGTTTGGCCACCTCAACACATGTGACCCCATGATGTCACACGAGCGTTCACAATCATTGGCCACCATGACACAAGTGACAACATGATTAGAATGATGCATGTGACAAGAGACAAACAACCAAGTTCAGCAAAAGACAGCTTATTACCTGGGTTACATACACCCTTTATAGCTCTTAACTTCCTTTAAATATCCATTGACCTTATATATTATGCATTTGGATGTATTAATGCATTTATTTATTGACTAGTGTATCTTTTATTTTTTCAGACTGATGAAACTGTCATTCCGTTAATGACAGAGTGTGACTTGGCAAAGAGTCTCTGCTGTGGCCTTCTGCAGAGGAGCAGCACTGTCACAAAAATCACTGGAGAACCAGAAGAATCCATACTTTCAAGGCTACGACAAAGACCGTCTGAAGCTGAGGAGATGCCTCCAAAAAAGAGGTCATCGAAGTGGGCAGGAAATTCAAATGCCAAACGTAAAGCGAGACGAATTAAAGTTGGCTTTAATGGATTTTGATGAGGAAGGGGAAAGGTACAAACAGGTGAAGTCTGTAAATGGTGGAGGAACCAGGCATCTCTCCATTGATAAAAATGAAACAGTGGCAGATATCAAAATTATGGCTGAAAACTCTTTTTCTTCCCCAAAGGCCATTCAAAAAACAAAACAAAAGTCTTTCACACTATTCAACTCATATTGAGGGCTCACAGATACATGTTGATGTGTCCAATACAGTATATGAGCTGTATAGCGAAAGCAAGGTGAAAATACTGAGACTTTTTCTGTGCACCAAAAAGAAAATGGGACAGCAGCTCCCAGTAGGAGTGGAGGGCGATCATGGAACAAGCCAGCATTCAGTCGTAGATCTCACTGACAATGAACACCATCGGGCCGTTGAGGATGAAAACAGAAATTAAGAATTGTCACACCACCATGCAATCAATGATGGAGCTTCCACAAGTGGATATTCGGAATTGAATGAATTGAGTTAGCAGACAGAGGTCTGCTAACTCTAAATTCTGATGCAGTTGTTATTCTAAGTGAGGACATGCTGCATGTAACTGAGGATCAACCAAATCTTGAAACAGTCTTTCCAGAAAAGGAGGATGATGTGCCTTATCAAATGGTGCATCTGTCACTGTCTGCTCCAGTGCTTGCAGAGGAGGCAGATGTTTCAGCCCAAGCACTTGCTGAACCACAATCTGGCCCTGTAACACTGATTGTAGGAAGAGGTCACTGTCTCACCGACTTAATCAATGCCTTCAAAGACCCAAAAATGATTGCATCTGAGGTCTGCATCAAAATACGTCTACAGAATGGAGAGCTTCAACAGGGGGAAGGAAGTGGCGTTTTGCGTGACTGCCTGACTGAATTTTGGATGGATTTCTATGAAGGCTGCACACTGGGAGTTGAATTGAAAGTCCCCTTCATCAGGCACGACTTTCAGCAGGAAGAATGGCCGGCTGTAGCTAGAGTGTTTGTAGTAGGGTGAAAACAAGCTGGTTACTTCCCAGTGAAACTTGCAATACAATTTCTGGAGGAGGTGCTATACGGCTCAACAACCAGTAGTTTCAAGTATTTCCTTTTGCTGTATGCATCACAAGAGGAAAGATCTGTCCTTCTGAAGGCTTTGGAGGACTTTAATTCTGTGGACACAGAGGAATTGCTGGATGTAATGGATGCACATGAATGCGAGCCAGTCCCTACTGAGGACACACTGTTCTCTGTTTTGGCACAGATAGGACACAAAGTATTCATTCAGGCCCCAATGTATGTAATTAAGTGCTGGCGTCCTGTTATGGATTCTGTAACTAGTTCACTCCCACCAGAAGGACTGCATCATTTCATTGCACAGCAAAAACAGTGAAGGTGCTTCTAAGCTTTCCAGAGGAGATGACAGCAGCCCAATCAACAGTTTACCATTACCTGAAAAGGTACATTGGGAAAATTGAACTCAACCCTGTTGTGCCTTTTTGTTTTATTTCATCTGCTTTTAAAGTGGTTGCAGAAGGGATAGTTCAGAGGGTTAGGTGATTGGATGTAATTCAGCTCCAGTTCTGCCTGTCCGTTGCACAGAGGAGGGGCTTCACGGACTATCTAACACAGTCTATTTAAATGCCTCTCGCTAATAATGAATTTGTGCATTGCCAGGCTTTTCAGAATGTCTGTGTGGTTCATCCCGAGCCTAAAGTAATACTCAATTATTATACCCTGTCCATCGTGTTTTTTTATTTTTTTAAAGTGTAGCGCTTCTTACTCTGTTCCTTCTCTTAGTATCAGAGAAGCTGCACTCGATTTGCTTGCCCAGCTGTCCAGGAATCATGAATAATTAACATTTAGTGTAACGTGCGCACATTATACTATTTCGTGGCCACAAATTAGTATTTCTTGGGAACTAATTAATATTTTGTGGGAACAAATTTGTATTTCGTGTGAACAAAGTAGTATTTCGAGCACACTTATTATTACTATGTCTGGGGCTCCATAGAATCCTGAGTGTTTGAGGAATAACCAACTAACATTAAGATCAGGGGCCTCATGTACAAAGACGAATGTGGATTTAATCCTAAAACCTGATTTACGTTTAAATCCAGAAAACTACGTTAGACATAAATAATCAGGATTTTCAAAACATTGCGAATGCAGAAATCCATGCACGTTTCCTTTGAACATCCCAATCATCATGGAATTGATCGCACATGAGCATGAGCCCCGCTCCTCCCTCGGAACGCCTCCATATACATATGCATATCCATCCATCCATCCATTTTCCATACCTGCTTAGTCCCGAGCTCAGGGTCACGGGGGTCTGCTGGAGCCTATCCCAGCTGTCTTAGGGCGAAGGCAGGGTGACACCCTGGACAAGTCGCCAGTTCATCGCAGGGCCACATAGAGACAAACAACCATTCACACTCACATGCACACCTACGGACAATTTAGAGTGTTCCATTGACCTCACATGCATGTTTTTGGAGTGTGGGAGGAAGCCGGAGAACCTGGAGAGAACCCACGCAGACACAGGGAGAACATGCAAACTCCACACAGAAAGGTCTCAGGTCCGGGCCCCGGAATCAAACCCACCACCTTCTTGCTGTGAGGCGGCAGCGCTAACTACTGCGCCACCGTGTCGCCCATATGCATATCGATCGAAAAAAACGATGGAAACACTTCGAAACAAAGAAGAAACTTGAAAAAATATGTAAATATCTCTGCAGACAGAGTTAATTAATGGGCTTCATCATATCTCCGTTCTCCGCCGCCCTTCGTCCGCAGCGTCATCAGCCATGTCTGCCAAAGGAAACCACGGCGCCAAAATCAAGTCAGTAAACATTAGGCAAGTCTTTAATTGGTGTACTTGGGGCTGCTTAACACACAAAGAAATTGGGGCTTTAAAAAAAAGAAACAAATAAAAAAAAAACTTTAGAATTTGTAGTTTGACCCCACAAAGGACAACTACTGTTTTATTTAAAATTGCAGACAATGAATGAATGACAGTCCGAAGAGATGAGACTCATGTCAGTGCGCTTCCAGCTAGTTTTGATTTGTTTTTTAATCATTTATTTTCAAAGGAAAAATAACATTGTGAATATGTTTCAAATAAAGCTAACAGCTGCACGATATGAATTACTGGCAACTTTTCTTATAAAAAGCCTAAAGGCAACGGGCAACAACAAGCGTCTCTTTTTTTGTTCAGAGATCAAATATTGGCAGAAAAACAAGGGAAATTGCGTTACCAAATTCGAGGCAGTGATATAATACCAAATACAAATAAAACATAAAACCAAAAAAGCAAAGATAAGTTTGGCCAATATTAAACTCTTGACATAGTCTTTTACTTTTGTCAGGGGATTCATCGAGACAATTAATTCACTTTTTAGTCACCAAAGAGTCAACCATCGCGCACCTTGCCAGCTGGAGACCGGTCCACTCAATCGTTCGTTAAAGCAGCCCTCGCCGCAGTACTAATATAGCTACATGCGTGCACCACTGATGATCTACATTCATGGAATGAAATGAAAAAAAAATGAAATTACGTATTTTTATCGTTTAATGGCGCCTTCCTGGCAATGTCTGTGCAGTCGATAGCTCTGATTACGTTTGGAAATCAGCCTCTCGCTGCAAATTGTGCTTTAAAGGGGACCTATTATACTAATTTCTGGGCGTTTGTATTTGATTTCTGTCCCCTCCAGAGCAGCAACACACGATGAAAGCTTTGTAGATCTGTGTGTAGCAGGATGAGGTCTGCTGACATCTTCTGCCGCAGTGGTCTTCCTCTTTAATTATCTGGCTCGCGGCAGCTAATCGCTGCCAGGAGTCTGCTATAAAAGCAGATGACAGGCAGGGGAACTATATTTTAGAGTCTGAGGATAGGGACCCACCCACCTGTCGTTTCACTTCCTGTCGTGCTGTTTGCACCGGCTGCAGGTAAGGTGGCGGTCGCCACATTGTTTGTCCCAACAGGTTTGTTCGCAGTTTCCTCACCAAGAGGGTGGTCTTTAGGGCTTGCTTCAGGGTTAGTCCTGCAGCGACGAAGGCACTTGCAAATTGCAACGGCCGTTCCTGTTGTGCTTAATGCTGGGAGTTGTGGATGCTAAATTGTAGCTTTGATAGAGACACTGCTGCTTTGCCTCTGGTTGTTTGTGTGGAGCCTTTCTAGTGTATTTAACTATGATGAGAGGGTTTCTCTAATAAGCTTAAATGTATACTCTAAATATGTGTGAAAATCTATTTTCTTTCCGGGCCTGGGACCTTTCTGTGTGGAGTTTGCATGTTCTTCCTGTGTCTGCGTGGGTTCTCTCCGGGTTCTCCGGCTTCCTCCCACACTCCAAAAACATGCATGTGAGGTCAATTGAACACTCTAAATTGTCCGTAGGTGTGCATGTGAGTGTGAATGGTTGTTTGTGTCTATGTGGACCTGCGATGAACTGCCGACTTGTCCAGGGTGTCCCCTGCCTTCGCCCTATGACAGCTGGGATAGGCTCCAGCAGACCCCCGTGACCCTGAGCTCGGGACTAAGCGGGTATGGAAAATGAATGAATGAATGAATCTATTTTCTTCAATACTGTGTGACCATTCCTTTAAAACACATTTTTAAACATCCACTACAAACACTTTTACAATGAGCTGGAACACCTTTTTGAATTATGCGTCTTTTTAAATGTATTATTCACATTGATGAACTCAAAATAGCAAAGTCAATGACCACCTCTGTTTTAGTGAAAATAAAAAATGAAATATTTACTGAAAAATTAAATTCAGAAAGTAAAGACTTTTAAACAGACTTTTTTCACATGGGAAACATTTACACTACACACCTTTAATGTATGGGACCCCCCAAGAAAATGAAATTGCAGGCAACAAGAAAGAAAAAAAAAAAATATATATATATATATACTCTCAAATACCCAGTTTACAGATGCAGGCCTGAATGCAGCTCGGGTGCGAACGTTGTGCTTCAGTCGCGGCGTCCGTGTCCACCGATCATCCGCGCTAGAAGGTAGAAGCACAAAGATCAGTCCACGGAATGATGCAGTGCCGACTTACTCGTCCGGTGAACTCGGGCAGACCGTCCCTTTCGGCGGAATATAGCGAGCGTTGTTCTCGTTGTTGCAGCGTTCGTCTTCACGAGCAGCAGTCGGCAATCTTGCTTCCTAGTTCCGCCGTTATTCGTCCGCTTCTCTCCCCGTTGTACTCCTTTTAGCTCCCTCCGCCAATTGCTCGCTCCTGTCAATTACACCTGGCGGAAAGAACAAAGCTGTCCCCACGTGTCCGCTACTTGTCCCCTCCTAGTGTCCAATCAGGACTTCGAACCACCACCCGCGACACCCCCCCCCCCCCCCGTTTTTCTGGTGGACGCAAGCCAAAGTTACTCCGCCGTGAGCGTCGAGGGTGAGCGCCGATTCCACTGGTGCCTGCGGCTGCATCGCTGATTCTTTCTTCAGGCTCTGGGTCGGGGCCACTAGATAAAGGTACACTAGGTTCATCCTGATTATAATTACCAACATCACCAGAAGACAACTGTGTAAGGTCGGGCTCAGGAGAGTTCGTGCCTGCATTAAGGAAGGTTTCAATTTGGCCTGAATCTACGTCCATGGAGACAAAAGAATTTGGAGCACTAATTTCTAGTGTAGTTTCCGAATTGACCGGGCAGGAGGTATCCGATACGACTTTGGGACTGTCAGGGGTCGTGGGGGCTAAGTTACAATTAACTGGTGCCCTATGCCAAGTTAATGGTGAAGGCTAGCTGAGTCGGGCAGTGGGGGATGTGCACCCAACAAAAGGCCTTCCAGAGGGTGGCGACCTTGGGCAGAGTTCTCGTCGCTGACTGACAAGGGGGTAGTTTGCGGATCAAAGGTGCACAGCCGCAAGTTGGGGCTGCAGTCCCAACTATGCCGTGGCTTGTACTTTGTGGGACTCAATCTGGGAGACTGCAGCTAGGGCTCTCGTTGTGGCGGCGTGATCCCGAAAGGATGGGGATTACACAGTCTCACTGGAACCTTCCCTCCATGTACGTAGGAGATCGTCCTTGCCACCCTCCATTCTCTGTCCCCATCCAAGTCCTCGGACAAGTCCTCTACCAGCAACAGAGTCTCTGCAGAACACATTGTTGGTGGGACATGGGCCCACACAATCATCGCCATTTTGGGGGGGATGGTAACTGGGGCTTGTTGGTGTAGCCTTGCGGTGCTTTGCATTTGGGGCCAGAGGATCCATCGCTTGAAGCCGCTTACATACAAACGCTCTCTCCCAGGCTTGGCCTGCGCAAGGGGAGAGAGATGAGCGAAAAGCATGCTGACCCGGGTGACCCGTCTGAAAAATTGTTTCCCAGCACTGGGAGATCACATACATGCCCAGTAGTACGCATTCTGTATCCATACAATCGTCTTGCACAACAATCACACCCTGTTTAGGTAACATGATCCCTCCTATAGCCATATCCACCACGGCGTAGCCCACATAAGGAATCTTCAATCCATTAGCAGCCTTCAGGACCAACCATGAGAGGTCGTCAGGGTTCTTGACTAGATCAGCCCCAAAATGGTGATGGAAAAGGGAGTGGCTAAACAGGGTAACCTGGGAACCTGTGTCTAGAATGCAGGGGATAGTTTTTCCACAGATGGTGACACTCACCTCTGGGAAGCGACCTACAAATGAGGGCTTTTCAGGGGGATCTAGACCCACCCCAATCCCGGCCACCTGCCCTACAGTGGCCAGCGGACCTGAAAACCCTAAGGCGGTACTTTTCTCCGGGGGCTGAACTTTTGAATGTGGCCAACTTCTCCACAGTCCTTACAAACATCCCACTGAAAGGGACGAGTGTTATGACTGGTTACAGGCGGGTGGTCACGCCATCCAGATCTGAAGGAATTAGAAAAAGCAGACATCTGGTCCTGAAATTCTTCTGTGATTGCCTTACCAAGTGATGAGAATTGTTCCTTAATTTCCTGTCACATCTCGGTCCGGAGAGTCTCCTTGATTTGTTCGATATTTAAGGCTTGAAGATGGTGGGGCCACACGTGCTTGGCAGGGAATCACGTCCTCCCCTCTCATGAACTCCCGCTCCAGAGCCAACGCCTCCTCACAGGCTGCTTCGAACGACAAGGTTGGGGATGCCCGTCGGAGTTCTCGCTGCAGTTCACGTTTTGTTGGGCTGTCCCTCAACCCTCTAGGAAATTGTGCTCGCACAACACTATCTGCAGAGCCCATGTTGACTGGATCACGGCTCCGCCACCTGTTGAAGGACTCGCGAAGGCGTAGCATAAAGTCCTCTATGCCCTCCCCTGGTAATTGCTTACAGTCGAAGAAGTCTACCCTTAGCTGATCAGATGAACTACTACTCCTGTACTTCCTGGTCAAAGGATTTTAAGTTCTGTATCTCGATTCTCTAATGCCAACAGCATAATCTGCCTGCGTGCTTTGCCATCCAAAGTGCTCAATATAAAATCTACTCTTTGTTGTACATTAGTTTTGTGCCCGCAGGAATGCCTCCTTCATAAGCATCTACTCCACCCTCTCCACAAAACTTAGATACCCATGAAGCACCCATATACCAAGGAAACATGGCTGTGTATACAGAATGAGGATTGGGATCACTGTGATGGTGAAACTCTCCCTGCTGGCTTGCGCCTGCCTCAGTGTGTTCGTTACTCATACCTGACGAATTCTGTTGGTCAATTGGGGGTCCTGCCAACAACGCCAAAAGATGGTTGCGGCGCCCCTTCCTGTGTGCTGTGCTTGGCTGTTCACCACACCTGGTTTTTCTTTAGTTCCACACCCAAGTGTGAGTGTGCGTCTGCGTGGGGTGATTTTTCTTAGGGTTCCTGGCTGCCCTCACGGCCCAGTCCCCGTCACAATTTAAACATTTACCGTCGGGAAGGCTTCATCCTTCAGCAGCAGTTTACCGGCTAATCCAGCTTTGTACGGGCCCAGTGCGGGCTGAGTTATGGCCGCAAGGCGGACTGAATGTCCCAGGACCTTTTTTGGGCCTTCCGTGTCCCCAGAATCATATTTTACTTTTTGTACTGACTGTGTTTCTGTTTTGTAATTTTGCGAGACATTTTAAAAGGGTTTGGAATGATTTTGTTTCATACTGTTGATTTGTATCAAAACACTGTCCTAGCAGAGAAAATATGGACGCTGAAATGATTACTTGATTCATAGAGTTGTTTATTATTAAACAAGAGTATCTGCACAACTTGAGTCCACACAAAGCACAAAGCAGGAAGGGCTCTATACAACCAATGGTAACATGCTAGCAGCGTGAAAATCGCTATAAGGAGTGAAACTTGTGAGTCAGAATCACTGCCACACAAGCAGAACACGGAGTTAGCAGTGGTGGCTAACAGTTTATCAACACGATTCAGCGGTGTACTAACGGGCATACGTATCCTTTGCACATGAGGTCCCAGGTGTTTTGCTTCAGGAGGGTCTAGGAGAGACTTGATCAAAGCATTATTTTCGGGTGGTAATTCATACGACTTTGTAGCCTGTTGAATGTAATGTCTCACTTGTAAATATTTGAAAAATTTGATTTTGGAAGAGAGGATTTGGACCGAAGTTGTTTAAAGGAGCCAAAATGTCCGTCAAAATAATGATCTTTTAGACTAACAATACCCATCCTGCTCCACTCTCTGAAGGCTATGTCTGTAAGAGATGGTGAAAAAGCATGGTTCTGCCAGATTGGAGTGTTTACAGAGGCATCTGGAAGCCCACAACCTTTTCTAATTTAATTCCAAATCCTCTAGGTATTTGACAGAACAATATGATCCTTCCTGTAGACTGCAGAGGGCCTCGGGGGAAGAGGAGAGCAGGGAGATAAGTCTTGCCAGTTAGGTTTTTTTCAATGGCAAACCAAGGAGGTAGGATGAACCTGTCCAGTCTCTCAAAGCCATACTGCCAGTACACCATAACTCTGACAGCCCAGACCCAGACCCTCACATTCCCTTGATTTTTGAAGTTGCCTTTTAGAAATCCTATGTTTTGTACCCCCAAACAAAGGGCAAGATAATGGAGTCGAGAGGCTTAAAAAAAAAAAATTAAAACAGGGATGTTCTGAAATAAATACAAAAATCTTGGTAGCAATGGTAGTCCTATTATTTAACCAATAATGTGCTCTTCTGTGCTTCTCATCACCATTAGCCTGCATATTGTGCTATTAAATTAAAAGTCAATTGTGTTTCCCGATAAACTCAATAATAATTTCCACTTCGTCTCCACTGTGTGACCTTTTGGGCTGGAAGAAGAATCTTCCGGTGCAAATTGGAACAGGAATAGTCGTTCCACCCCCTCAACCCCTCCCCTCGCTCCCACACCCCACAGTCACAATTACAGATGTGTGCAGTAAATGCTGCAGTAATACACGCAGGGCGTGTCGCACTGTGGGCGCTGGTATCAGGCGATCTCCTCATTCCAGAGAAATACTCTACCACCTCCCAGAAATAATAATGCTGCCCCCTGTGTTAATTGCATATTAAGAACCAGAACTATATGCCGGTTGAGACTGAATAAGGTTATTTTCCAGCAGCAACGTGAATATTAAGTTTGTTCAATGTGGGCCTCAATGTAGCTCATCGCACCGCCTCCGGTAGCAGGAGGACTCTCCACGTCACGCAGTTTCGTCTTTTTTTTTTTATTCTTTCTTTCTTTCTTTCTGTATCATAACATTTTACTTTAATCTTAGAGCAAAATCTTGACCAGTTTAAAACAAACAGCAATGGTTTGGAGGTAGCACGTCAGGTGTAAAAAATATAAACAATCATAAACAATTAAAAATGACCAATTGATTTTTGTTTTAACTTTTACTTATTATCAAAAGGAAAACAGAAGCAAAAAGACCCCAAAGTCTCCATCTGCATGACGCTTCGAATCACATCCATGCAGTCCAAAAATTAATGATGATGATGATGATTTTATTTTTATTTGTCTTGAGTCTTAATGTCATTTTCATATAGATCAAATTATGGTACAACATAAAACACAGATCACCCCCCATCAAAAAAAAGCAAAACTGTAGCTCACTCATTTTCTTGCCCTCCCAAACACAGACAAACACATTCTACATGGACAGCAATTGCAGACTAACTCACTCTACATGGACGGCGGCTGTACCACCCCACCACTCAACATTTGGGCCTATCTAGAGTTTTGAATGTTTTGATGTAAATGACACAAAAACATCTCTTTACAGTATATACTGTACATATTTGAATTATTTATTCTTATATATTTACATCTATATTGTGAGAGCTTTGTTGTTAACCCTGCAACTCACTCTGGCCTGTCTGCCACTCTGGCTGCTTCTCTCTCTCTCTCTGTCTCTCTCTCTCTACAAGTTTTGTATTTCCTTCTCACCCCGACTGGTTATAGGCAGATGACGGCCCTCTGGAGTCTGGATGTGCTCTAGGTTTCTTCCCCGAGAGGAGTTTTTCCTGGCCACTGTTGCTCTTTGCTTGCTCTGGGGGCCCAGTTGGTTCTCTTCTCTAATTGTACAAAGCGCTTTGAAACGTTTCTGGATGTGATTTAGCGCTGTACAAATAATAGTTGATCGATTGATTGATTTTGCCCAATGACATTAAATCTTTCTCTGTTACGGTCACAAATAGAGAAAATGTCATTGTTTAGCGACTACAGGTGAATTTGATGATAACGAATAGCATAGTCATCATAGCATTAGCTTATCGCCTGGCTCTGTGGTTGTCACACCCTCTTTTATTTTGAACTTCTTGTCCTTTCCTTTATGTTTCCTTCTGGTTAATTCCCTCATTTGTTCCACTTGTGTCCTCTTGTCAGGTTGTGCTGCAGTCACTTCACTGTCACATCAGCTCACTGGTCTCCACTGGTGAAAGCTTATTAAATGAGTGATTGGTGCTTTTTTCATTAAATGTTTTGCACAAAAAAAAAAAAAAAAATCCCCATTCCAACCATCTGCATGGTTTGATTTGAGAACAGTTTTTTCCTCTGTACAGGCTGGTTTTGTTGGAATTTGTTTCATCAGTACCAGAGGTACATTTTTATTATTTATTTATTTTTTTTTGCTTTGGCGTTGAACGACAATATTAGTGTGGGCGAGGGAAACTGTTTGACATTCAAGCTGTGTTGATTTGTGGGCTGTTATTGAGGTCTTTTCCACTCTGAATGCAAAACTCCAAAATAAACAACACGCATTAGATTAAAATGTAAACATAGAAGTAAAGAAATTGTATTGGAGAGTTATAAAGTGCAACTTCTGTAAGTATAAATCAAAAGGTCTTAGTTCTCAAAGATGCTGCCTGACTCCTTCAAACCAACATGACATTACTGAGGTTTTTAACTGGTTTGGTGCTTTGTGTGATTCGTTTTTCACTGTCCAATCAGGTGTCTGTAAAACCAGTGGAGCCACTTTCCGCTCTTTCAACGGTCAAAGTCAGTCATTAGAAAACAGAAAGCTCTACCTCAGATTAACTGTTGCACTCAACCAAAGTTCCCTCAGCTGCGTCTTTCTGTTTAAAGTCTGGTCAACTCATATTCTTACCAGCTGAAGGAAATGCTCACAGCCGTTAATGTTACCATGCCAGCGTTTGTAAAATGGACTGACTGCAGATCAGGTTCTGTAACTGAGTTGAGTGAAAAGAACCAGGAACAAATGTGGTGCTGCTGTAAAAACCAAAACCAAAACCAAAAAAATCAAATACGTGGCTATTGCAAACTGTAGTGCTGAAGCTCACAGTGTGCGATTGCCGAGGATGAGGAGAGGATGGGGCTGCCTGCCATTGGCTGATTCCCCGTGTCCTCTGCTGAAGTCTGGGGAGTTTTATCTCCCCCTGCATTCGCTTCCACTTGGACACGTTTCATTTTCATTTTTCATTTTCTCTCCCACGTCAACTTTTAATACAATCAGACCGGGCGGAGTGGGGGGAAGGCCACCACCACTGCCGCTGGCATGCGTTTGTTTATCTGCATGGTGAAGGTCATCTGAGACGCTGTTGCTTGCAGTCAGAGGGAAGTTTGAAATAGTTTTTTTTTTTTTTTTAAATCAAATTGAATGAATCTCAAATATCCAGCAGCGAGATGAGCGCCATCTCTGCACGGCTGGGTTCCTGCGTCCAAGCCAAATTTTCTGACAGCTGAAATGTGTTTTTGACGGCCTGCATAAAGACAAATTTGAGGCTGAAAATGAATCTCAACAAATGTTTGAGTCTTTGAGCGGCAGACAATGACTCCCTGCATGGGCTGGGTTTGATGCACGCTGGTGTCTTCAGTCTGGAGAAGGTGTGGCGCTGGTGGACATATCTCCTGTCTAACAAGTATCTTCATCTCTGTGTGAACCCGGGGCCATTTAAAAAATAAGATTCAAATCTGTTTTATTCAAAACAGAGGGTGGGGAAGCTCAACTCAGGCAGGGAGGAAAAACCTCCAACACCACCAGATGCTGAACATCAACAGATCTTTTGTTGCATTTTGTGCTGTTGATGACTCTCAACTCTCGGAACCAAAATACTTGATTTATAAAATAAAGGTTTATTTATTGCACTTACTTTGCCACCCGTCAAATTGCATGACTACAAATTAAAAGGAAAGGTTTATTCATCTCAACGGTGAACTCTAATTAGTTTTTTTTTGTTTAAATTGACCTTATAGTTTATTAAAAGTTAAGATTGTTAATAACCATGAACTTTGTTTTTCTTAAAACTAATTTTAAATCAATTTACTTTTACTTAGCCTATTCTGTAATACAACTAAATTAGGTCGTTCAGTTAGTTGCACACCGGGCAATCTGTGGTCGCCATAACAGGTTCGACAAGTAAACTAAGAATTAAATCAAATATTATTAGAATATTTTAAAGTTTCGAGACACAGGGCAGAATTAATATGTCATAAGGTTTATAACATAATAAAATATTATTATTTTTTTTACAATAACCTGGCTTCCTATGCATTCAAATAAATCAAACTAATATCATAAAAATGAATCAATGGCACAAGACTTTATACCAGCATACTGCATCAGGCTTTATGAAGCTGCTCTAAAGTTAAAAAGAAATAGATCAAATAAAACTTAAATTTGTATCCCAGCCAAAATATATACCTAGGTACATTAAATGACCCATGTCTATTTCTAAAGAAGTGTAGGGTTCAAAAATAAAACACAAAAACTCCTTTTGCAATAGCACTTTATTTCTCTCTCTCTCTCTCTCTCTCTCTCTCTCTCTCTCTCTCTCCCTCCCTCTCTTTCTCTAAAGGCCTCTAGGCCATCAGTACAAAAACCCCACAGTCGTTACTTCTGATCTGGCGTGACCAAGACCAGTCTTCTCTGTCCATGTCCCAGGGTCAATTTGCTGTGCAAGATTTCTTTAGGCAAACATACATATATTGACAGAAGAATACTTTGCTTTAAGTACAGGCTATAGGACCGTAGCCAGAACTTATTGATACAGGCTATAGGGACATAGCCAGAACTTACCAGTACAGGCTATAGGAACGTAGCCAAAACATAACTTTAAGTGAACTCTGCATGCAGAGTGTCTTATCTGGCAACCTAAACAGGGCTCTGTAATCCGCATCGGCAAACCCGTCCAACCTGGGTTAAACAATGAGGGCTGGCAGAATGGGCAGTGGTACAAGTCGACACGTGGCGCATCTTTGCAGCTCTGGCAGAGAGCTTCCTTATTGTATTGTGATATGCATCTGGAAAATAAGACAGCCCAATTGGTGAAATCTAACATGTTTAGATGATTCCACAGAATTATGTATGGCTATATTAATAAAACAATGAGGGTTTTTTTTTTTTAAATAACTGCAGTCAAAAATAATAGGATACCATACAATGTTACATGTTTTTTTTCCTGTACTTTTTAAAGCCACGTAGAAACAAAGAGGGTGAACATTAAAAATAGAGCTACCGAGAAAATAACATTACACACTTAAAATTCAGCATAAGCACAGATACATTTAAATGTAATATTCTCTTTAAGCTGATTATTTTGATCATGACATAACGTCACAAAAATATATGGAAATGGTAAACGGACTGCACGTATATAGCGCTTTTTCCAGTACTTTCACGGTACCCCAGAGCACTTTACAAAAGCATCTCATTCACCCATTTACACACACACACACACACACACACACACACACACACACACACACACACACACACACTAAATACAATTATTCTATCTTCATAGTTATAATATCCATTCATTATTTAACAACTGGACGTGCTAAAATATTCCTACTTAACTTGAAAATAAAATGATTTGGCGGTATGTGTTTTACCATCAAGAAAATGTGAGTGGAACAGGTTCGTTTTGCAGGGATTCAAGCTAGCATAAAGTTTACATTGATGTTAACGGACTGAATACCAAAAAAATCTTAATACGTAGCAATACAGTAAAAAAAAGAGCCATTGCATCGCAGATCGATAACTCCTGTCTGTAGCCACAATAAATGCCTTTATTGAATAAACAAACCAGGGGTGAACAAGTCTCCTTCTACTGCAGCTACAGCTGCGACACACATAAAAAAATCAATAATAACCTCATAAACGTGCAATATTGTGCATATTACGTGCAATTTTGGAAAATAGCAGGATTTTACTCACCAAACATTTGTCCATTTGCGCCTTGTTGCCGATTCGTATGAGAGACCAACAAGACAATAACGAAACAAACTGTTGAACTGTTAAGTTATTAAACAAGTGAACATGTTGGTGCAGCTTGCTGGTAATTTGGCAACTAAAACTTCATTTTCTTCTTCAGCTGTTGTGGGTTCGCCGTAGTGGCCATAGACATGGTGGTGGCAACCGGATCTCTGAGTTGAGTTCAGTGTGCAAGGTTCTCAGGTTCTTATCCTTGTTTTATAATGCGCTGGTTGGAGCTGTGCTCCCAATTTCGTTGTGTGCATGGTCATACAATGACAATAAAGGCTACTACTACTGCTGCTGCTACTGCTACTACTACCAGGAGAAGTTCATCCATGCTTTTATCTCCAGTGGACTAGACTACTGTTATGGTCTTCTGATGGGACCGCCCCAAAAGAGCATTAAACAGCTGTAGCCCATTCGGAATGTTGCAGCTCGGGCTCTTACCAGAACAAAGAGATCAGAGCATATTACTCCAGTTCTGAAGACTTTACACTGGCTCCCTGTCAGCTGTAGAAAAAACTTTAAAGTTCTGCTACTGTTCTCAGAGTCCGAGGCCATGGTTCTCAACCGGAAAAATGTAGCGTGTCTTCCCCCGGTCGTTGGAGAGACCCTGCCTCAGGTGGAGGAGTTTAAGTATCTCGAGGTCTTGTTCACGAGTGAGGGAAAGATGGAGCGTGAGATCGACAGGCGTATTGGTGCGGCGTCTGCAGTGACGTGGTCCCTGTACCGGTCTGTCGTGGTGAAGAAGGAGCTAAGCTGAAGGGTGAAGCTCTCGATTTACCAGTCGATCTACGTTCCCACCCTCACCTATGGTCATGAGCTTTGGGTAATGACCGAAAGAACGAGATTGCGGATACAAGCGGGCAAAATGAGTTTCTGCAGGGTGGCTGGGCGCACCCTTAGGGACAGGGTGAGGAGCTCTGTCACCTGGGAGGAGCTTGGAGGAGAGCCGCTGCTCCTCCGCATCGAGAGGAGCCAGCTGAGGTGACTCGGGCATCTGTTTCGGATGCCTCCTTGTGGAGATGTTCCGGGCATGTCCCACTGGGAAGAGGCCTCATGGAAGACCCAGGACACAGTGGAGGGACTATGTCTAGACATAGAGATGGTCGGCTGGTCCCACTGGATGAGCTGGAAGAGGTGACTCGGGCCAAGAAAGTCTATGTGTCTCTGCTGAGGCTGCTGCCCCTGCGACCCGACTCCGGAAGGAGAAGAAGAAGAAGAAGAAGTCTCCTTTTGTTTTTTAAATGCTTTTAAAATGTTTGAACTTTTAATCATGTAAAGCAAATTGTGTATGAAATGTGCTATATAAATAAAGCTGGCTTGCCTTGCGTTGGTCAGACTGGCCTGTCCTCAATGACCTCTGTGCAGAAGTGGGAGTAGCTCTGGACTGGGTTAAGCCTGGTTCAGAAATGGTCTGAGCACATTATAACAGTGCTATTTCAGTACAAGCTACAGCCTTCGATACATTACATTGGCTGGCACCCAACAATGCAAGGAGGTACCTCGTGAAAATACAACATACAAGGTCATACAATCATGTCTTCCTGCTGCTGACAACACTGTCTCCCACTCAATTCTCACAAACTCTGCAGTTGATGAGTACATTATCATGTTTACAGTTAAAGTCCTTACTACCAGACTCAACCTTTCTCTGTGGTGCACCAACACCTTTTCATCTTATTGCCTTCATCATAACCACAACACTGTCACTGAAACACTGTCCCAAATTCTGAATAGCTGCTATTTTTTTTTTTTTTAACAGAGGAATGTACATTGCGAGGCACAACAGAATGGTTGCCCTGAGAGTTAAGGAATAATACCATAAGTTCGATCCTCTGTAAAGGTTACTCCACACTCCTGTGTTCTACATTCCATGTTTGAACTGTCTGTTAGTCAACCCAATGTTTTTCAAAATATTACTGCTAACACACCAGATGCTCTTGTTGTTTCCGAGGACAACAGAGAGGTCACCATGCTTGAAATGGGATGCAAATTTGATCACAGCTTGGAGGAGGCTTTCCTTACCAAGATTCTAAAGTACCAACAGCTCAAGACTGCAATTACGCAGCTTGGCTAACAATGTAAACTGTTAGTTTTCATATTTGGAATCCTAGGTTTTGTTCATAAGCTAGTGGTGAGTGTCCTACAAATGGCAGGAATGCCCAACCCCAATGCTATGGCATTGGCAAAGTTCTGTTCATTGTATGCAATAATCGGAAGCCATCACATATGGAGGAAATAATGCTTTCTGTATCCAAAGACTGTCTACTATGTGACTGTAATGTAAATCAGTCAGTGAGTATCCAATGCCTTGCAAATCTGTCATTGTGTTCAGACTACCTGTATTAATGTAAACATAATATAATACAATAAAGTCATTCAAATGTGTGTGTGTGATGTTTTTCCTGCTGTTAGCTCTTGTTTGACTCGGCCGGTCCCTTGTGTCCGTGTGTGAACCTGCAGCGTGGTTATGAACTTAAAAAAAAGAGGCTCCAGTCTGAAGGGACGTCGAGATGGAGTTGAGTTGCAAACAGGTTGACATTTCCATCTGAAGCTGAGCTGTTTCCCACCGGAGTGTCTGCTAGCGGCAACTAGCTGACAACTTTCCATCCCACTCCACACATTGTAGATGAAGCATACAACCGCTTTTGCAGTGCCATCTACAAGGCTGCACACACAGCTATTCCCTGAGGTTACCGACCCCTCTACATCCCATGCCTGGACGAGGGAAGTGCTGCCTTCCTGCAAGCCAACAAAGTGGAAGTGTTGGAGCCTCACCCATTGCCAAGGAGCAGCACAGAAACCACATACCCAAAGCTGATCTTCTGTCACTCCCAACCAAGTTGCATCCCATCTGCTGCAGCCTTTTGAGACTGCTGAGCTGGAGAAAGTCCAGCAGGGTCTGAAATGTGGAAAGGCAGCAGGATGTGACAACATCTCACCAGAGTTTATGAAACACCTGGGCCCTCAAGCTCTAACCTGGCTGACCCAGTACTACATCAGGGCAGTGTCTCAATTCTGGGTCTGCATCCTTCGTCGGCGGGGTCCTGCTCTGTTGGCCGGTTCCTTAGAAGGACCTGGCCGACAAAAGACCCGCCTCCCCGGTAACCAAATGGGACGGTCTAGCCTTCAGCGTATTTCCTGGTTGCTTCACAGTCGTTCCCCACTACTGGGCAACACCGGACGTGTTGTTTTTTATAGCATCAATCTAACCATTACTCAGCATTAACAGTCACATATTTTAACTGAATTTTGGGGTTTTGGTTTCACATACTGAATATGGCATTGATTGTTCAAATAATTAAAAACCCTACCGTAAAAACTTTATATAAACATTTTTTTATATGAAATTTGAATACTTAAATTTATATGCCATGTCTCTGTCAGTTGATACCACCATTTCAACTGACTTCCCAGGGTCCCATGATGCTTTGCAGCAGCCCACAAAGCATCCTGGGATACAGGAGGCTGCGAAGGATAGTAACGGTGCATTCTCCGAATCAGCTAAACGGAGGGTGCGGATTGAAGGCGGATTTGGAACATCCTTAAAATTTTAGTGAATTGGGAGAGGCCTCGAAAACGGCTTTGAGAACAAACTGAAGATAGGTTCTGTGTTTCTCGATCTCACAGCTGCCTATGATACAGTCTGGCTCAAAGGCCTCCTACTGAAACTCACAAAGGTCTCCCTGCCTTGGTAACAGCAACCATCAAAACCCTTTTGACCAACCAGAGGTTCAGAGTTCACCTCGGACAGAACACCGGCATATGGAGAACATAGAAAAACAGGCTCACTCAAGGCTCAGATCTAGACCCGACACTGTTTAACCTCTACATAAATGACTTACCCAGCACCAAAGCATTAATCTACGCAGATGGTAAATGGTAAATGGACTGCACTTATATAGCGCTTTTCTAGCACCTTTGCAGTACCACAAAGCGCTTTACAAAGGCCTCTCATTCACTCATTCACACACACATTCACACACCAAGATGACATCTGTCTGGCATTCCAAGCACCAGACTTCGACCAACTGGAACAGGTACTCACTGAAGACATCTCTAAACTGGACCAGTACTGCAAAACTTGGCATCTAAAACCAAGCCCAGCAAAAACTGGAATGATGGAATAACGTGGAGACCCATGTTATTCCATCTCCACAATTCAAAAGCTGCCAGAGAACTCAACATCCACCTGAACGGGTCCACACTCAAGCATGACGCAAATCCAACCTATGACACTTGACAGGACCCTTTCCTTCAAGGAGCATTTAAAAGGAACGGCGGCCAAAGTGAAGTCCAGGAACACTTGCTCAGCAAGCTTGCTAGTGCAAAATGGGGCTTGTCAACCTTCTCACTACGAACCACAGCACTGGCCCTTGCATATTCAGCAGCAGAATATTGTGCCCATGTTTGGTCCAGGTCATCCCACACACACCACGTGGACACCCAGCTCAACACAACCATACGAATCATGACAGGGACAATACACTCAACACCACTCCCCTGGCTCCCTGTTTTATCAAATATTGCACCCCCACATATCCAGTGTGCAGCATCCACCCAAAGGATGCTTCAAAAGGTTGACTCCCCCCACCTACCAATCCATGGAGACATTCTCAACCCACCCTCTGCTCAACTCTCATCAAGAGCCCTAGTCCACTGTGTGCTGTGGAGAGGAGCAGACAATGGAACACATCATTGAAGCCTGCCCTTTCCAACGACTGAGGGGAGGATTGGTCACTCTCTACACAGCAGACCAGGAGGCAACTGCTTGGATGAAGGACTTTGCATTCACTAAAGCTCTGGCCCGTCGACGCCCCAGGGCCTGCAGCAGGCCCCCCTCTGGTCTCTCATTATTTTTTCAGGAAGTTCACAGGTGAGACTTGATTCTGTCTGTCATCTGGAAGTCAAGCCAGCCAGGCTTAAAACAAGTCATCTTGATATTCATCATATCAGCCATTAAAGGAGGAAAAAAATCTAAAGAAAAAAAAAAAAACACTTAAAGTTCCTGGTGCCCTCAGAGAACAAAGAGGCAATCTAAAGCTAATTATGATGAACAGCATGCAACAAAGACATTAGGGGGGCTTTTTTTTCTTCTTCAGCTAAAACTTACCATGGCAACTGTAGCTCAGCAGGAAACACAGCAGTCACATTCCAGATGCAGCATTAAATCCTGAATATTCATTTTCCTTTATGCGTGCAAAAATATTTGCACCCTGGCGTCCTGATTGGATGGTATTTACGCAGGTGCCTGAGATGTTGAGATTTTACTGGCCGAAACTTTGAAGCTGAAAAAAAAAAAAAAAATACTTTCACTGTTGCTTCCTGTGAACTAATAATAATAATAATAATAATAATTTGATTTGATTTTGGATTTTATTTATTTATTTCGAACATGTAAGAAAGGAAAGAGAATTAAAAAGGATACAAAACCAAAATACACAAAAGAAAATTAAGATAAATAAATAAATAAATAAAACAGCAAGGTAAGAATAAGTAAGCAGACACCAGTGAAAAAAAATACAAGAGAATAATATTGTTCATGTTCGAAAGGGGGTGGGAAGAAGTAAAAACGTATGTATACCTACCCCTAGACGCAAATAAAAATACAAACTTATGAACTAAATTAAGTTTATATAACAGAAAGTAGATAACAGAAAACAACAGAGAACAACTCTAGCAGGTCTCAAAACGTACACATACATATACTTGTATAGTAATAATAATAATAATAATAATAATAATAATAATAATAGCAGTAATAATAATGATAATAGTGATAATAATAATAACAACAATAATGATGATAGTAATACTACTACTACTACTACTACTACAACTACTACTAATAATAATAATGATAATTATTTTAATTTAATTTAATTTAATTTAATTTAATAATAATTTATTAATTTACAATATCATTGTATCTACAGAATTTTAAGATATTAACATTTGTTAAACAATGGGTTTTTGGGGACAGTGCCCAAGTTCACATTAACAAAGGGAGCTCATTAATCAAGCGCATGTTGGACGCAGTGGCAACTACTAGAGTTCAAAGCCGCCTTTACTGGAAGTAGAAGTAAAGGTGGAAGTAGAAGTAGAAGGGGAGGTAGAAGTGATTGAAGTGTTGGGAAGAACACTTCCCAACACTGGAGTGTTGAACATGCTAAACGTGGTCGTTGCTGCTGTTCGATTGTGTCACATCCTTCTGCTTGGATTTTCAGCACGGCCATCGTTTGGCCCTCCCAGCGGTTGATGTCCGGGGTCATAGATCATAGGTCAGAGGTAAAGAAAATGTCATCTTCAGCCATCCCTAATCCTCTTTCATAGTCGCCAATTTGCAGCCTCAACTTTCTCTTGCTTCTTTATTCGGCCCAAAAGACGATGAGCCGAGTCCTCAGCGGTCGAGTCACAGCGACGAGAACGTTCTCGTCATTGTGTGGAGCGAGCACAGCGATTAGTGATGTCTGGCGGGTAACAACCCTCTCCCTCTCCCGACTCTCCCTCTATTTGCCGTGATGCATGTCAGGGAGGCTGGAGGAATAAAAGCACATAAAAGTGATTTGCCTTCAAATGATTTTTCTTACGGCGCCATCTTCTGCCCGCGTCCTCTCCTATTGAGCTCTCTGCCATGAGAGCTCCATTACAGTGATTTAGGCCGCACTTGAACACGAACACACACACACACACACACACACACACACACACACACACGCTTGCTTCAGGGCAGAAGCAGCCATCATTTAAAGTGGCTTCAGTCAAGTCGTCATCATCTCCCTCTTTTTTTTCCCTTTTCTCCCTCCCTCCTCCCCCTCTGTCTCCACCACCTACTCCTCCTCCTCCTCTTCATCCTCCTCCCTGCCATGGAGCAGCACAATACGGACTGACGAGCCCTCTGAGCGCTTCTTGAAATCTGGAGCACTTGTGTAAGAGTCTATTTAAAAAAAAAGAAAAGAAAAAGACACGGAATCCCAGCATTACGGCGCTAGTGCTGGATGTTGTTCCTTGCTCCCCAAGGTGTTGTCGGGACGGATGAAACCAACAGATTCGGATAGCGTCCAGCTGTCCGTCTCGCTGTCTGTCCAGCTGGCCGGCGGTGGTTTTCACCTTTGCTGTTGTGTCTCAGTGCGCTAAGCTGACCTTGTGCTTTCAGGTGTCAAGAGAAGGATGCTGTTGTGAACGGTACTTTCTCTCTTTTACACTCAAACACACACACACATAAAGGCAAACTCTCCCTTCCCTCTTGATTCTTTGATCACAAGCCGCCGCTCTGCTGGAAGGTCATCAGAAGCTCTTGCTTAGTTAGCTTTATTTAGCTTAGTTAGCTGGTCTGCGGCAAAAATATGAAACTGGCGTGAACGCTTTCGGTATAGGATAGAGGGTGCTTTAGTCGTACTGTATGAGAGAATGAACATTTGAGTGTATTTGCAGCTCTGCTCGGTGCAGGAAGGGGGTACAGTGGCCGGGAGGTGCAAACCATCATTACATCACTTTTACAAAGTTTGAGACAAATTTGCAAGGGGTCATGGACCTGCATCGGCGCCTCGACAGCCAACGCAACATCTCTATCCGACGTGACAGGGAAAAATTCTGAAGCAATCAGGTGACAGTCATGGAGACAGCTTCCCAAAACAACAATATGCGGCAACTTTTCAACCTTCCCCGCCAAGGGAAAGCGGGCCCCCACCAGCGCTGTTTCCTCATCAAGGACGGGGCTGGCAACGTCCTCTCAACTGATGCCGACTGTATTGGTTGCTGGCGTGAGCATTTCAGCGAGCTCCTAAATCCGGGGTCTGCAACATTTATCATCAAAAGAGCCATTTTGCTCCCTCTTCTGCCAAAAAATACTCCAGAGGCAGAGCTTATAAACGATCAAAAGTTTTAATCTTTTTTTTTTTTTTTTTTCCCCTGTTACAACCACTGATTACAACAAACAGAAGTGCATTGTGCATTTGAAGGCCTACTTTGAAATTAATGAAACTGTAAACTATATGCAGGCCTATTTGGGTCTTTAATCGAGGGAAGCGTTAGTTCTGACAGGGCACGACGTCAGCCTTATTAGTATTCGCCGCTGTGCGACCCTAATTAGCTGTAGGCTTACGTCACTTCCCTCAGCTCCTATTGGTCAGCCTCTTTAGAAGCACCCCTTTTAAAGCCACCCCAACTGATCATCTTCCTCTGCTTCTTCACTGGCGATCAAACAAGTTGTCTAGTAAGTTCGATGATTATCTTTGCCTTTTTTTCTCACCTGAGCTGCCTCTCGCCTCGATGTCTTCATACTATGCCGAGGATCGGGAGCAGCTCGTCTGCGCCCAGAGTCGCCACAAAGCTCCGAATCCGAGGCTATCATCTGCGATGAAGGCACTCCTTCTCTTTGCCAAAGCTCGCGGCTCATAGGGAAAAGATCTCCGGTCCCTTCCATCAACGAATGGCCAATACCGCCGCCAACGGCGTCGCCGCTCCAGTCAGCGCTTCCCATGAGGAGTTGTTCGCTCTTTTTCTGAGCTGCCCCGGCATCCCGCATCCACCTAGCGAGCGTTCTCCCTCCGTCGCTCGAAAGGCATCATCGAAGCGAAAAAAACCCCACCTGTTAATCCTCTTCGGGATCCAGCATGGTTCAGATCTCCAAGAGGACGAGAACCCCCGATCCGGCGTCCAGCTCCGCAGTCCCGAACGACTCCATCATGGCCGCACTCTCGCCCATTCGACTTTCCCTCTCGAGCATGGATTCAAGGATCCAGTCTCGAGAAACTTCCGACCCACCGCAGGTCCATCTTCGCGAGCCGATGACATCACCACTGCTCCACCCGACGACGTGCTGATCCCGCGCAGAACCTTGGGAAGTGCAGTTCCGTTCTCTACCGGCGTTCCCTTCTACCCTCCTGCTGCCGCCATCTCATCCAACCTCAGGAGCCAAATCCTCGCAGGTAACAACGTTGTGACGGCCCTGAGGCCTTTGGGTTGCCTGTCTGTCGGTGTCTCTGCGTGTGTTTCCCTCTGTTCCCTCCCTACCAGATACCTGAGGGGCGGAGCTCACCAATCGGGAGCACCTGAGGCCTGGCTCTCAAGGCTATAAAGGAGGGCTGGCCTACTGGCTCGCTCTCTCTCCCTGCCGGCACATGGACACTCGGCCGGCGCCATTTTGAGCTCTTTTATTCTGTTTATGCCTTAATTGCCTGTATTCCTTGGTTTTGTAAATAAAAGTCACACTTGTCAATGCTCCGTCCTCCGTTCAGCTAATTCTGTTGCGGTTAGTGAGCCGGGCCGTAAGAACGTCAACCTTGTGAAAATCCTGCTGCGCTTGGATTCTAGTGACAAATGCGTCGTTGAATGTGGAGATATGTTGGTGTTATTAAAGGGCAGTGATCCCAAGCTGTACAAGACTCTGGCTTTGGCAGAAGTCATCGTGGTCTTTGCCGATCTCGCTATGACCTACGGCGGAACCTTGTTCTCCAAATACCATAAGTCATTCTCAGCTAAATCTGCTATGTTTATTCAGAGATTTAACCAAAGGCTGGTCTGGTCCGTGGTCGATTTGGGCTCTAATTAGTCGGCACTGCACTGGCCGTCAAGCACTTTCCTGCTCTATTTGCGCTTTCTTTGCACATTCCTCTAATCTTTGCCCCAAATCAGTGTCTGTTGTTCATCCTCTGAAATGCTCAGAAACGGAAAACATGGTGACACCCTTTTCTACTCCAATATGCTTCAATTTTAACGAAAACGTGTGCAGATTTGTGGAGTGTAAATATATTCATGCTGGCAGCTTTTGCAGGGACGGACACCCCAAATCCGTGTGCCCGAGACGAACAAGCCTTGGACGGCAGAAAAAAATAAAGCCTTCTACCCCTGTCAACGTGCCAGAATTGGGCAGGGCTTTGAGAGATCATCCCAACCGCTGCTTTGTCAATTACTTGATAACTGGACTAATTCATAGTTTTTTTTAGCTGGTCTGTCTTGGCTTCCTTTAATCTGTAAAAATGTACAATCGGCATCGAAGGAGCCCGAGATAGTTGACACTTTGTTGGAGAAAGAAGTGAGGAAGGGTTTTATGATTGGGCCTTTTGATGCTTCTCCTTTTCCTATCATTCTTGTGAACCCCTGAGGCGTTGCTACCCGTAAATACTCTATAATTGACTCCTCTGCCCCGCACAATGATGAAGCTAATAGTATTAATAGTCTGATTTGACAACCTGCATTTCTTTCTGTGCTACGTTTCCATCGACGATGCTATTCAGCTTATTAAAAAAAAAAAAAAAAAAAAAAGGTCGGGGCGCATGGTCATCAAAAGCAGACATCACCAACGCTTTCAAAGTCATGCCTCTGCACCCCTCTCAGTGGCATCTCTTTGGTGTTAAATGGCGAGATAAACTATACTCGCAGTTCGGCTCACCTTCGGGTGTCGCAGCAGCCCTAAAATTTTCAACACTCTTTCCGAGGCTCTGTTGGATCCTTTTAAATAACTGCAAGCTACCATTCGTGCTTTACCTTTTAGATGATTTTTTGCTGATCGATTCTCCAGATGCCAGGCCGAATCACGCAATCGAAGCACTCAAAAAGACCTTTGCTACCTTAGGGGTTCCCCTAGCTGAAGAAAAAAACACGTGGTCCACTTCATTCTATTGAATTTCTAGGAATTGTTTTAGATCGCAACCTGATGATGGCATCACTGCCACTCATGTAATTGAATGTAATGTGTAATGTAATTAAATCGTATAAGAGACATCATGAGAGTGCAACGCAGTAGTGCTATTTCTAAAAGGGACTTACTTTCCCTCCTAGGTCATTCAGATTTTTGCTATGCGCGTCATCCCTCAGGGCTGCTCGTTCATATCAAGACCTTTAGATCTCTCGAAAACCATAGATAATCTCGCTGACATGGTTTCTTTGGATGAAGGGTGTAGATCGGAGCTTGAGTTTCGGTCCTTTCTCTTGGGAAAATGGAACGGTATTTCTTTTTTTTTATGACGATGTTCCTGAATCTTCCTTGGAGATCAGGTTGTTACGGACGCAGCTCCCTCAGTCGGTTTTGGGGGGTTCTTCAACAACCAGTGGTTTGCTGATAAATGGCCAAAAGAATTGTGTTCTTTACCAAATGACATTACTTCAAGTGCCTTAATGGAATCTGCCCAATTGTCATGGCATGTCTTCTGTGGGGTAAGCACTGGTCGCAAAAACAAATCCTTTTCTTCTGCGATGACAAGGCAGCCGTAAACATCATAATCAAAGGTCATTCCACCATTACCTTCATCAACAGATTCTTCAGTCGTCTCACTTGGGGTGAGGGGGAAATGGCCCCGTTACAGGTGTTTGTTTCCCAGGTTTCAAAAACGGAGCTAGCATTAGCCTCTGCTCTCGATCTTGTGTGTGTGTGTGTGTGTGTGTGCGTGCGTCCATGCGTGTGTCACACCGTGGTGAGGTTTTGTCTCGTCTTGAGGTTTTGTCTTGTCATTTCCTGTTTTATTTTGACAGCCTAACTCAGCTTCCTCTCGTTTCAGATCACGCCCCCCTCCTCCTGTGCTACCTGTGTGTCTGACCCAATTACCCATTGTTTCCACATGTGCCTTGTTACCCTGTGTGTTTAAAAAGTCTTTGGGGTAGATCCTCAAAGAAGGGCGCGCAGCGGTAAAATGCGCCACAAATGCGGGGATCCACAAAGGCTTTTGCGTCAATGACATGCAGGCGCAAACACGGCCACAAATGCAGCACCTGAAAGAGGTGCGAATGTTGCGGCCTGGCAACCTGAGAGCAGTTTGCGCCAAAGGTTGTTGGTGAGTGCGTGTGTTTGACAGTGGAACCCCTGCGAGGATAAACGCACTCCTGTGCTCCTGGCATTACGATGCCTCCTCCGTCTACCAGACTGCTGCCATAATGGAAAGAAAGTCAAGACGCAAGACGCGTTATTCACCAACACCTGAGTACCATTTGTATTTTTCATAGCCTATCTAAAATATTGGCATATATACTATAGTCTATGCCGATCTATATATAAGATTTGGGGAGCCATATATATATTTCAGGCTTTTCAGAGAGGAAAGTTTCACTCAGAAGCAAGAAACACTTGGACAGACAGAAGCTGCGCCTGGTTTTGGCTTGCGGTGTTTCCGTCTGTTAAACTACGTGCGGACACGAGCGCAAACTCTTTCTGGATCTGCTGCTGTTTGAATGAGGCATATTTGCATAGAAGTGGGTGTCATTTTGCGCGTAATGACTCATTTCAATACATTCAAATGAGTCTAGCGCAGCCCTGTCGCTACTTGCGCCTCGGAAAAATAGGACTGTATAGCAATTTTCTGTTTGACTGCACTAGATGATTGTATGGTTTCCAGTGGATATAATAATAATGATAATGATAAGAGTAATAAGAAGAAGGATGATGAGCTCTAAAATACAGACTGTATTTTTTACATGAAAGTGGTGGAAATACAAGTTATACTATGGATTTTGACAAAGTATGTTTTGGAGTTCATTGAAAGAGGTTAATAGTTGCATGGGTGAAGCTAGGGTGCTTGAAAATGGGGTAGAGGGTGTGCTTGTGTGACTTGTTATGTATTTTTATTTAGAAATAACCATTTCTCTAAAGTTTCTTTTTTTGGACACAATTTCCCCAGCCTTTGAAAAAAAAACTCGTTCACATGGAACTGACGAGGCTGGGGTACAAAGGAAATGTTTTGCCACTTTGTAGAGATTTGGGTAGACCGTTTGGTGGTTGGCCCAGTATTTTAAGGGGTCTTCAGTTCTTTCAAGAAGGGGATCGGCGAGGTATCGATTGACTTCCACAATAGCATTTGCTGTAGCGCTTTGCGTTTGCCTGGCTCGGTTGGCATCATCATCCAGCAGTCTCCACAGGTCAACTCCTGAAAAATATTGAAGATTATCATCACCAGATATTTCATTAATCATTCATAATTAATTAAAAAAAATGAAAAAAATAAATGCCTGTGGAAACTGCTGGTGGTGGTGGGGGATGAGGCTGTGATGCTGCTCGTGGTGGAGGATGAGGCTGAGGTGGCAGCTGATGACTTTGCTGGGCATTGTTAATGTTAATTATTTTTGTGCATTCAGACACTAGACGCTCCTTAACACCAGCTGCCACTCTCGGACTGGAAAAGCCAAAGTTCTTGTAACGTGGATCCAGGAGTGTGTTGTTCAGTTGTGTGTCGCAACACACGGTAGAGGGGGATGACTTTGGAGCCAGAGACTCTCCTTTCCTCTGCTAAGTCGCTACCTGAAATGCAGCCAGCAGCTGAAATGACAGGAAAATACATATTTTCTGAATGCATAAACTGTGTTGTGAGCTTGATTTTCAGTGTAGTATGATGTTCCAAGTGAGTAAACCCTTCAGCATCATCTATGCAATAACCCAACTACACCATTTTGATTGTACTATAATTATGTTTCTGGTTATGCATTACATACCTTGATGCATTCTCCTGTGTTTTCATGCTGCTGATTGGTCAGAGGAGTCACATCAGTGTGAAGTGCTGCTAGGGCTGCTGCCACTACATCTCTTTCCTCATGAAGGCGTTGAAGGCATTTCAAAGGTGCTGTTCCATCGTGTGTCCACCTCCAATTTGAGCTTCTTCACACTGCGGCCCAGTTGCTGCTGCATTTGGCTGTGCCTTTCCTTCACATTTGTGCTGCTCTTGAAATATGAGGCAATCCTCCTGCTCAGAGCTCTTATTTCCTCAAGGCCAGGAGTAGCTTCAATTGCATTTTTCACAATATGGTTAAGACAGTGTGCTATGCATTTGCAATGTCTTAAGTTGAGGGTGTTGGCTGCTGCATTCATATTGCTAGCTGAAGCAGTAACAATGCATCGAATTTTGCTACTGGGGCCCCACTCTGCCATCAGCGTTGTAATTTCTGCTGCAATATGGGCTGCTGTGTGGGTCCTTGAAAATGGCTTAGCCCCCAGAAGAAGAGTAGCCAACGGGTTATTCTTACTGATGTAGTGGCAGGTGACAGCCAGGTATGCATCCATGTTTATGGAGATCCACATATCGGCAGTCTCAACTCCCTGGATCTCAGCTTTGGCCTTCTCCCTCTCCTCTTCATACTTGGCGAGCACCATGTTTTTTTTTTACAGCCTTCCTTGTTGGGAGCGTGCGTATGTGGGGTCCAGCTTTGCCACATGCTCTTTAAATCCAACATCCTCCACCACAGAGAATGGCCAAGAGTCCTTAATAATGAAGTTAACAACCGCATTATCAAGGTCTGCCTTTCTGTTACCTGATAAATATATGAATACAAGACAATGGATTAGGTTACATAAACATGCTACGTATCACAGGGCATTATAGAAAAAAAACTCCTGACATAAGTAATCTATAGTAAAAGTATGCAACTGCCACGCATAGATCTACGAGGGTTAATGGCAACCGCTGGCTGCTGGCCGTTCTCGGGTGCCGGATCAGTGCCTTCTCCATGCTTGGCCCTTAAGTGCCTCAGCATGGATGAGGTGTTGTTGCTGTATGACAGCCTCGTGTAACACAGCATACAGTGGACCTGTAAATATATTAATCAGTAAGTTTAATTGTGTCATTTTGTGACAAAAATGAGCAATGTCACATAAACCAACCCATTGACGAAGCAATTCCTGTGTGCTACGATAATGGCCGTCGTTTTAGTCAAGGGAATCCACGTACAGGTGAAATAAAAATAACACTTGTATTTACCTTATTATCCGGAAGCAATTGGAAGTTGTCCCATGCACGGAACCTTTTTGTAGTTGGCTCCCGCTGCGGCTCCATCTATCTATCTGTCTGTCTGCGTGTGTGTATACATATATATATATATATATATATATATATATATATATATATATATATATATATATATATATATATATATATATATATATATATATATATATGTACACATACAGTATATATGTGTGTGTGTGTGTGTGTGTGTATGTATACATACACACACACACACACACACACACACACACACACAGGTACTACCCGAAAAATTTGAATATCAAGTAAAAGTTGTTTTATTTTGCCAATTTATCATAAAAGATGAAACCAACAAATTTTATTGATCCATTACACGCAAATTGACATATCACAAGCAGTTCCTTGTTGTAACTTTGCTGATTAAGATTTTCAGCTTATTGAAACCACAAACCCACAAACTCAGAAAATTAGAATACTGTGAAAAGCTTCAGTTTTGTAGGTTCAAAGAGTCCAAAGAATCCAAAACACCTGCAAAAGGGTCCTGAGCCTTTAAAAAGTCTGTCTTGGGTTGGCTCAGAAGACCTCAGACATGGGGAAATACAACAACCTTTTCAGGATATTCTAGTTTATATATGTACATATATATTATATATACACACATATATACATATATATATATGTGTGTGTGTGTGTGTGTAATTGTGTGTGTGTGTATATATACATATATATATATACATATATATGTGTGTGTGTGTGTGTGTGTGTATATATACTGTATGTATGTGTATATATATATATATATACTGTATGTATGTGGTGTGAATGACAAAGTTTCAGCCTACGTGATGCCTATGAATGGAGGCCCCCTTTCTTACCTGTCCCAAGGCAGGGCATATACAAAATGGCAAAACTAGGAGAAACAAACGGAAAGACTTCACTTGGTTTGGAGCAACAGTCATGTGGCTGGTGTGGGTCACAGAGAGAGCTAACTGAGTTGGAACCAGCCATTTTATAGAGCCGCAGAGGAGTGTGATTGTTGGAGGCGGAGCCAGGGAATCCGCAGCTGACCAAGGAAGGCAAGGTGGGTGGATGAAGCAGATAATGACTGATCAGCAGCAGATGAGGTGGCTGGGAGATCATTGGTGGATTCAGAAAGAGAGGTGGACAGAACAAAACAAAACCAAGAAACACAGTACAACCAGAACAACAAGTGGAACGTAACAAGTGTAAAAATACTTATCTCTTAATTAATTTCACAAGTTTCATAACAAAACCAATATTTTAAGTATTTGTGGAAAGACATTACTATTACATATAATGTGTTGCAAAGATGGATGGAAAGATGGAAACAATGACACATGCAATGCAGCCTTTATATATTATTGGTGCAGAAATAGTTTTATTTGCATTTAAGCATAACTTTTCTTCAGATTTATTTTTTTTAGCCTATGTTAATTTAACTATTCATGCGTTTTCTCTTTTGTGTCTCCAGATGAGATGGTTGTGTAAAACTTGCACATTCAGCGCAACATCGAGGGGTGACCTTCTGACCCATTACATATTACAGCACACAGGACCTTTGAAACTGGAAATTTGGTACCTTGTCTTGTTCATGATTGCCCATGCTCCTTTAGAACTTTGAGTGCCCTACGCACACATCTTTCAAGATATCATTCAGAAGATGAAGCTAGAAGAACAGATGCAGCTCACTGTTTCACATGTTCAATTTGCTCAGCTACACCTTGGGAATCATCTGAGGCGTCATGAAACCGTACAATGTGTTTTTGCTGAATGCTTATTTAAGACAAATGTATACGTTACATTGTTTTCACGTAAAGTAGAAAGCACCGGTCGTATACACTTCACGACTTTAGGCCAGATGTCATAGGTGACCACCGAACTTTGCCCCATGAAACCCCTCACGCAGATGACAATGATTGTGAAGATACCTTCAGTAGTCCTCCAGTGGATATTTCAAATGACATTCAACAAAGAATTGGCCTACTGCTCTTGAAGTTGGAAAATGTGCACAATGTTTCTGCCAAATGTATTAATCATTTTATACACACAGCATCTGATCCATTAATTTGTCAGCTACTGGAAAGAAGTTTAAAAAAGAATTACTGCTTTGGAACAGGATATTGTCACTAAATTGTCAGAAGGACTCTGTGGGTCACATCCTACAAAAAAAGCACTGGGACTAGATGGGCCCTTTGGTTCTGTTTAAAAAAGAAGAAAATATTTCAAGGAACATTTTCAATACGTTGAACCAGTGGAGTACATCCTTGATTGTAAGGAGGTCCTCAGCTTCCAGTACGTGCCACTTCTTCAGACATCGCAGTGTTTATTGAGCAATAATGATATTTTACATGAGGTTTTGAAAAAAAAAAAAAAAAAATCCAAACTCATCTGTTCAGTATTAATCATTTCAAGATGGGGAATAGTTCAAACAAAACCCATTTTTTGATGTTGAGGAACCAAGAATCGCATTGATTCTCTATATTGACAATTTTGAAGTTTGCAACCCATTAGGAACACCACGTAAAAAACACAAAATTACTGCTGTTTATTGGGTTTTAGCAAATATACCAGCTGGACTCTGCTCTACACTTTGTGCAATTAACTTGGCCATTCTTAGCAAGGTTGTTGATGTGAAAAGATTTGGCTATGATGTTGTGTTAGAGCCTCTATTGAAAGAGTTGTCTGTGTTAGAAAATTAAGGAGTTTTTGTTGCAAGTGCTGGAAAAAATATTAGAGGAACGGTATATTGTGTGGCAGCAGACAATCTTGGTGCGCACTCTCTTGGTGGACTAGTTGAAATGAAAGCTTTACAGGGCCTTATGTTTGCAGGTTCTGTTTAGGTCAGTGCTCTGAATATTCTCAAAAGGAGGTACGCTCTGGAGAATTTCAACCTCGAACAGAACAAGCACATGCGTTGCATATAAAAACTGTAGAAGAAGATCCGACCTTGCACCATTGCTTTGGGGTAAAGAAAGCTGGCCATCTGAAAAAGAAGCTAAAGTACTTCAGTTTTGTTCAAGGTTACCCACCTGACATACTCCATGACCTTTTCGAAGGCATTGTGCCTTCAGAACTGGCACACTGTCTGAACATGTTCATTAAGAACAAATATTTCACATTACTTGAACTTAATGATCTCATCAGGCAGTTTCCTTTTAGGTTTACAGATGATCTTGACCGCCCTCAGTCCATCCCAGTTAATTTTGCTAGTCGTGGTAATGTGGGCGCTGATAAGATTACTACCTTTTATCATTGGCTCAAGGATACCTGTTGATGATCCAGCATGGCAAATTCTTATGACGCTTAAGGACATCGTAGAGATCTCTGTCGCTAATGTTCATTGCCCTGAAAGTCTTGCTTATCTTGACCAGAAGATATCGTAGCATCGTCATAGATTCCAAGAACTTTCCCCCCATCTGAACTTGACTCCCAAACATAATTTTTTTGGAGCACTATCCAGCTCTCATAAAAGCCTTTGGTCCTCTAGTTGGATTGTGGACTATGCAGATTCTTTAAACGTGTTGTGAGGTTCTCAAGCAACTTCAAGAATGTCTTGCTGTCTCTTTCAACAAAGCATCAGTTCTCAATGGCTTACAATTGGCAGAGAAGTTGGGCTAAACCTTCCTTGATAATCACAAAAGTGTCGTCTTTGCCTTTGGAAATCCAGGCATCCATTAGAAAGCTGTTCCCTGAGCTGTTAAGTGAACAGTTATCTAACACGGTGACATATCATGGAACAAAGTATTCAGCTGGGATGATCTTGCCATATGGCTTTACGGGGGGTCTCCCTGACTTTGTCGAGATTGGACATATGTTGATCTTAGAAAATAGTCTTTAATTCATTGTAAAGAAACTGAATACTTGGTACCAAGAGCATCTAAAATCATTTCTATTGGAAAGCTGTAGGGACATAATTCTTGTTCATCAACACAGCCTTTCAGATATCTATCCAATTACAGCTTACAGTGTTGGAGGAAAGAGTATGGTTACATTGAAACGCTATATCTCTTGGACATTTTAAATGATCTCATTCACAAACTGTACAATGGTGGCTGCCCACCAACCACATTTCACAACACACTTCATAGGATTTAGTCAGGTTCTAGCTTTTGTGTGTGTCAAGTCAAGTCAAGTCAAGTCAAGTCAATTTTATTTGTCAATTTCAGCCATATGTACAAGACATACATAGTAATTGAAAAGACGTTTCTCTCGTGCCCACAGTGCAAAAATATAAACATAAGTTAAAAAGAGAGAGAAACATACTAAAAACATACAAAAAATGTAGGAGGAGGTATTTTGTGTGCGTGTGTGTGTGTGTGTGTTTGTTTGTTTTGGAATTTAGTGACTTATTTTCTTTTTGTTCTTGGCAGGCAAGTAGCCATGGACTCAGCAATGCTTCGGGTCATCTTTGGACACAGAATTGAAAAACTGACTCTGCTGTCTGGAATACCGGACAATATTGAGGAGCTGTATTTGGCTTTTTCTGTTTATAAAAAAGGTGTTGGAATGCCACACATTTTAGTTCAAAGTTGAACAGAAATAATAAAGTGCAACTCTGGCAATCATTTCATGTGTATTTTGTGAGTAAAAATTAAATTTAGCTTTAATTAAATGTAAAATGTTTTTTTTAGTAATGTTGTAAACATAAATATAAATTATGTAATATATAAATATTATATAAAATACATAAATAAAACAAATGTAATATACATAGAATTTAATTACATTTTGCTTGTAATTTTAAACAGTGTATATTTTAAACTACTCAATATTTTTATGTAGGTTCCAAGTATTTCCTTTCCAAACTCTATTTAAATTTACTCAATTCAAATAGTTAACACCAAAGGTCTTATTTAATCAAAATTTACTCAGTTATGAACCTAGTTGATTTTAATTAATAGTATTGCTTGCAATCTGTTGCTTTATTTTCATTGAGTAAATATGTTGTATTTTTTCCCCCCAGTGTAGTCCTGGCCTGACAGTGTGTGACAGAGAAGGAGAGACAGTGAGAGTAGGATTGTTAAATATGTGACTGTGATCAAATATGTCATCTCTCCTTTCTTTTTACATTTACTTTGATTTTCTGATGCCTGTCTATAGTCTGCTTTCATTAATGCCACAGAAATGTGGCTTTCATCTCTGTATTTGACAATAAATCTGTGAAGCCATTCCTGCTTGTCATTATGCCCAGACTGGACAAAGGGAAGAGAAAAATAACTTGAAAAACAGTAATAACTGATAACTTTGGTTGTTCTATTCTAAAGAAAAGTTTTTTTTTTTTTCTTACCTTTACATGTTTCGGCAGTACTTCCGCCTTCTTCAGAAGTGTCACGCGCGCGGTGGAATGTGTGATGCGTCATATCAGCTGGTGTTATGGAGGCGTGACTGACCTGTCAGATTTGACAGGTGCCTCCTGCGGTTCATTCGCCACTCCAAAATGCCGCTCCAAGTGTGAGAGAGCATGTACGCTCCCTCGTCCTAGTTCATGGTCCCTGAGCCTTGTCTAATCCAAAGCCAGTGCTTGTTATCTTCAGTGCGGATGACCCTGGCCATATTACAATCCATGATATGGTTAAAAAAACAAAAAACAAAACAAAAACAAAAAAACAAAAATACCTTGTCTTTAGAAAAGAACAACCACAGTTGTGAGTAATGACGACATAATGAATACAATCAAGCTATTTCTGAAAAGTAATAACTGATTATAACTTTCGTTGTTTTATTTTTTTTTTGCAGTTTGACACAACATACTTTCATTTTGGTGCTTCCAGCCCAGGAGCAAGGACCTTGTGCCCACAGTGCGCCATGTGGGACAGATGACTCAGCAACTGCAGTTCCCTGTGCCTTTTTTTTTTTCTTGTCCTTTTTTTTAAGCAACACACATAAATGGCTACTGCTGCCATATGGAAGGTGGTACAGCCATCATGCAAAAACCCACGTATTTGTCTCATCACGACCTTTAATTTACATTCGACAGCCTTCCCCCAAAAAAAACAAAACAGTGCAAAATCTGCATCATTTGCTAACACATGATTAATAAGACTTCTTCCAGTTCTCATTTCACCCACTAAACATGCTTCAAAACTCATCACATTTCACGCACAGGTCCAGACTGATGAAGAATTTCACAAACATGAGGAATGAACACGCTTGGCACTACAGCGCCACATGCACAAACAAAAGCAGCCACCCATATCCGTGTGACTGTTTTCCAGCGATGCAAATATAAATCACTTGTTTGTCTCATGGGGCCTTGAATCCGACAGTCACACCACAGAAAGCGTATTGAGGGGTTTCCTGGTGACAATGGCAGCAACACCAAGGGAAGGTGTCAACAGGGGTCACCAGGGTTCGGCAGGAGTCCGAAGAGGTCGGTAGATGTCGGGGGGCATCGGGAGGGGATGGCAGGGGTCGGCAGGCGACGGGGGCGGGGGCTCAGCAGGTATCAGGGGGCATCAGCAAGTTCAGGGGTCATCGGCAGGCGTTGGCAGGTATTGGGGATCATCGGCAGGCGTCGGTAGGTGGTGGATGTCATCGGTGCGGAGGCCACATAGGCTCAGTCACGCTAACACTGCTTGCAGCTTTAATTTGTTTTTCTTTTTTCTCTGAAGAAATTGTTCTATTTTTTTCTTTTATGCACCAACAAGTCGGACTCCACATTATTTTTCTTTTTTCCTTTTTGTGGTGTTTTAGCTCCCAGCCCCATTTTTTTCTTTCTTTTTAATCTATTAGAGAAAATTGCCTGGTAGCAGCAAATTAATTGTGGCTGGATTGTGGTTGGTGGCTCACAGAGGGAAAACAACTAAAGCCTCGACTGCTGTTTTGGTTTCTCACGTGCACCTGTTTCTGGCTCCTCAGTGACAACTTGCTGCTAAAGACTCCAGAATCCTGCTCCTTGTTTTCCAATTTGGTTCCTCGTCATCTTTTCCCTGTTTGTACTCGTTGTCTCAGTGCTGTTCTGTGCATCGCCGCCGCCCTCAGATGCCCCAAATCTCCTGTGATATCCGGGGAGCCTTTCACGTGGAAACACACACATCTAGAGCAGTTTGCGAGTCCAGTTCACGAGTTGGATCATCACCATCTGGAATCTGCACTTAGGTGGAATATAATTGTTTCTTTTTCTCTGTTTCTTTTTTTGAAAACACCAAAGAAACAAAAAGTTTCTGTTCTCTCACTGCAATGTTTCATTACTGGGATCTGCATGAGTTCTTCATTGATTGATATTTGGACTGTCACACACACGACACCTGTGGTAGCTTAGTAGCTAGCATTCTACTCACTGTGCAGAATGCACAGAATTCCCCCAAGTTCAAGCCAAGATTTAAAAAAAAAATCAAACAAAGCAGAAACTGAAAAAATGAAAGTGTCAAGTGTTTTGACACGATTCTCTAGCCGTCACTGTGAAAACACTCTATGGTCACATGACCTTCATATGTGCCACTGCTCCTCCAGAGGAAAACCAAGAATCACAATCAGGGTTAGGGTTAGGAATCGCCTTCATCCTCCTCCTCCTCCTCCTCTTCCATCCCCTCACCTCCTCCTCTGACAGTCTTCACAGATTTCTCACCTCTTCACTTGTGAATAATGAGTCACTCAGTCCTTGTTTTCCGCAAACGGTGCCTCTTAACCGTCGTGCTTTGCAATCCATACAGATATTTTAATGTCAAGTTGAACTAAAATTGCTGGTTTAGGCAGCAGCAGCAGCAGAAACGTATCGGTGGAGAAGCAGCCTGTGTGAGAACACAGCATGTGCTAAAACACTTGAAATGCATTAGTTGAAGGACACAACGGAGTTTAATGCCATGCATGATGATGAGGTGAGGCTGTTTAATATTGGAGGTCATAGCAGTGGGTTGTTTACCTGCACCAATCAATGTCGCTGATTAATGCAATAATTATGGATGAGTGACATTGACTGCACCGTGAGCCACACAGTGACACCGTGTGGAAGCTACAGAAGCTGCTCTGCACCTGTGAACTGGACCATCGACTCTCTGTCTGTCTACCTGTCCATCCTCCTGTCTATGTGTCCGTCCTACTGTCTGTCTGTCTGTTTGCCTGTCTGTCCCACTGCCCTCCTGTCTGTCTCCTCTTCCCTTTAACTGGACTGACTACAATAACTAAACTGAAGTAAACACTGAATAAATAATGATCTTGACGGTGTTGTGTTTCACACTGACACTTAATTGTCACACATGATGACTGGATAGATATTAGCCGAGGAAAAAAAAAAGAAATGCATTCAATACGTTTCTAGCGTCAACTCTTTTTCATGTCCTTGGTGGTTGTGTTTGCGGGTTCACAGTTCACAGCTGGAAGTTATTGTAAAGGGAGGTGTCACTGCAGGACAGTTAGAATAGTGTGGCTGCCTGAACACTTTGAGGAGAACACACCTGCACACAATGACAGCGGCTGGTTGTGAAGGCAGGGAAAATAACAGAAAAGAAACAAAGGTACTCGGAGGGAAAGAGTTTCAGTTTGACCACAACAAAAAGTTATAAAGTGGCAAATCAGTGGGAGACAAACCCCCCCCACAAACAATGGTTTTGAGTTTGTCCAAATAGGAAGAAAAGAAACAATTTTGCTTCCATTCAGCGCTTCTGATCAATATGTTTGTCTTCATTCCTTCAGAAATGTAATTGCGAGGCCCTTTATTGCAGCATACCAGAACATGACGAGAGGCTTTTTCTGCTTTCTGGTCCATGCCTTTTGGAACTGCTCAGAAGAAAACTTTTAAAGGTGCAAAACCATTGTGTTCTTTCTGTTATTTGTGCAGAATAAATAGTGTGACAATACACTCAATTCACGAGACAAGACGATACACAATATTGGGTTCACGAAAATGAGACAAGAAAAGATTTTGAAATTGCTTTTAAGAAAACTAAAATGACAAAATATATGACAAAACATTGCAGAGGCAATTTTTTTTTTTTTTTTTTTAAAGTGTAAACAGTATTTGCAAAACAAGGCGCCGCACTTATGCAAAACTCCTCAAAAGTGTGTGCAGTTGTGGTGAACACGTTGGCGGTTGTGTGCTAACTGTCACAGCAGCTAACGTATACCGCCGTGCTTTGCACGACAGGACGCCACTAAGTCAAAAGGGGAAAGAGTCATAACTGTCAGTGGGGTAACTTTCCCCTCCAAAATGAACACACTCAATCTGGACCGATTCCGACTTGACAAGAAGCTGGCGGCCACAGCGAACAAAGAGCCCGCGGGCTCCGGCTCCACTAGTCACCAGTCGGAAAAGGAGAACAAGCCCGCAGTCCGAAAGCAGCTCAGCAGAGCTCATAAAAAGATTGCTGACCTTCTGGAGGATATTGGACGAGCTGCGGAGGAAGGACTCAATGCTGGCCACCCTCAAATCTCGCCTCCCAGCGTTCTCCGGATGGCTGGAGACCTCGGAGACTGGTGAGCTACAACAGCATAGCTCTTCTGCTACACCGGGGGACACGGTCCTCTGGGAGCCTTCCTCCTCCACCTGCCAGCGGCCCCCCCCCTGCTCTACACCGAGCAGCAGGACTCCCTGGACCGAGGTTGTTGTCCGGAGTCGGAGGAGGGCTACTGGCAGTGCTCCGACCGGGGCTCCCTCCTCTGTTGGTATCCCCCTTGCCAAGAAGTACTTGGTGCTATCCAGGGGCAAGGAGCCGATCAGGGTGCTGGAGAAGGAGAATGCCTCCCCTCCATCAGGTGCCATGCCTCCGCTGACGGACATCACAGCCTTCCCTCTACTCAGCGAACCAGCGAATGGACGTCCAGCATCGGGCCATTCGACTTCGTCCTCAGCCCAGCGAAGGCGGCTCCTTCGGGACGCTGCGCGATGGCACTCCCGCCGTACTCCTCAGCGGGGTTCGCATCACCACCGGGCCACCGGCAGGGACAATGGAGTCATCGAACCGGACACCGAACGGGCAACAACACTGGTCTTTGGGGGACTCCGTCGTCCGGAATGTCCGTCTGCGTGGGGCGCTCACCGTGTGTTTCCCTGGCGCCACATAACGGAGAAAATTGTTTCCGTTCTTGACTCTCAGCCAACCAATCAGTAAACCGACGTCAACGCCAACTTCATCGACAATGTCTTTTGGGAGAGCAGACATCTTTTCGGACCAGATGGCATTCACTTGAATAGAGCCGGTAGCCGTGTGTTGTCCGCAAGCCTGTGCGCGTCACCTCACTCTCCTCCCACCACACCAAACTCACACAGCCTGACCTGTCCACTACTGACTGACGTCCGCCAGGTCCTAGCCCCTATGTTTTTATTCCCAGCTCTCATCATAACACACACAACACTGGACTCGGACCTTTTGCTCCCACCAATATCTCACCTATTCCTGTCATTATCACTCACCATCAGCAAAAAAGATTGCACAATGCTCACTCTGTGAAACTCAAAAACCTGATTCCTCTCTCAAAACATCAACAATCCACCTGTACAGTCCATAGGCCTCCAGTCACCATCAACATGGCACTTCTAAATATCCGTTTAGTTGTCAACAAATCTTTTTTGTTAATGACCTGATTTCAGACAGTAAGTTGGATTGTATTCTTTTAACAGAAACATGGCTTGGCACGGATGCACCAGCTGTTATCACTGAGGCATGCCCATCAGATTTTAACTTTTCATTTTCTACTAGGGGTGGTAGAAGAGGAGGTGGAACTGCCTCAATCTTTAAAAACTCGCTTAACTCAAAGGAAGTGTCTTTTAATGGTTATTCATCCTTTGAATTCCATGCCTTTGTTTTTAGCAGTCCTCCCATCCTTTGTGTTACTGTTTACAGACCACCCCATGTCTTTTATCAGTGAATTCTCTGAGCTTTTATCAGTCATACACACCACCTATAATAGAGTTTTAATAACTGGTGATTTTAATCTGCACATTGACAACATCTCTGACCCTTTGTCGAGAGAATTTTTAAACCGCATGGATTTAACCCAGCATGTCACACAGCCAACTCACAAGAGAGGACACACTCTGGATCTGGTCATTACATATGGCCTATCCACTGGCGTGTCCTCTGTTGTCGACCTGGCTGTGTCTGACCACTATCGCGTGTATTTAAACTTCACCAGTTTTAATCATCAGGAAGCCCCGGTGAGGACGGTGAGGAAACGCTACATTACTTCTGAAGTGGCTGCAAATTTCATCGAGATTTTAAAGAGCACTCCTGCTGAAATTTTACCTGCACCTTGTGATTTTATTGTCAACAATTTTAACAAAAAAATTCACTAGACCATGTGGCTCCACTTTTAATTAGAACTATAAAAAGTAAACCTATACCCCAGTGGAGAAGTGGTACTGAAATCACAGTATCTAAAATAAAATGCAGGAATGCAGAGAGAAGGTTGAGAAAAAGTAAACTTACAGTACATTTTTACAATTTTACGTCACCAACTCAAATCCCACAATAAAACTGTCAAACAGGCAAGAATATCCTATTTCGCAAAACTCATCCCGGATAATAAAAACAACCCTAAATTTCTTTACTCCACCTTCAATCTTTTAACCAAAACTAATTTTGGATTTTAAAAATCCATAGAGGCACCAACAGATGCCCTCTGTGAGGACTTAGCAGACCACTTTGGAACTAAAATCTATGACATTAGGTCCAGTCTTTTAACTGATCAGAATTTAATTTTTAACACATCTGGACAGACACTGAGGAAACAGTGGAGAGTTTTGCCCTGGTTGATGCGAGGACACTTGGTCGAGCGTTCTCCCAAGTAAAACCCACAACCTCCGTTGTACACCCAATTCCCACATCACTTTTCAAGACATTCTATGAGTTCTTTGAGGAGCAGATTTTAAACATTGTAAATTGCTCTCTTCAAACGGGTGTCTTCCCCACCTCCTTTAAAATGGCGGTGGTGAAGCCCCTTCTGAAGAAGAGCAATTTAGATCTTAACATTCTAAATAATTACCGACCTGTATCCAACTTACCATTTTTAAGCAAGATTTTAGAAAAATTATTTTTTAAATGGGAACAATATTTTCTCCTGAAGTGGTCCTGAAGTCCAGAGAGATACTTTAACCAAAACTACAAGATTTTAAACTCACACAATCTGTTAAGAACCTGGGCGTTATTTTTGACCCTGAGCTCACTTTTGTTCCACACATACAAAATATTACGAAGATAAGTTTTTACCATTTTAAGAACATAGCCAGAGTCCGCCCGTTTCTCTCTCAGGCCAGCAGAGAGGTGCTGATGCATGCATTTCCTGTAGATTAGATTATTGTAATGCCCTGCTCTCTGGTCTTCCCAAAAAGAGTATTAATAGTCTACAAATATTACAAAATTCAGCCGCTTGCGTTGCTGACGAGGACCAGAGGACGGGATCACATTACACCAGTTTTAAAGTCACTGCATTGGCTTCCTATCCGCTTCAGGATCGATTTTAAGATTATTTTATTAGTTTTTAAACGTCTTAACGGTCTTGGGCCATCTTATTTATCAGACCTGCTTTTATCATATCAGCCCTCGTGGACCCTGAGGTCTTCTGGCACTGGCCTGTTAACTGTTCCACGAGTCAAAACAAAAACCCACAGTGAGACTGCGTTCAGCCATTATGGCCCATATCAGTGGATCAGCCTGCCAGAGAGCCTCAGGGCCGCAGAGACTGTCGATATTTTTAAAAGGAAGCTCAAGACACACCTTTTTAATTTGGCTTTTAACTGATTTTATTTATTTATTTTATTTTATTTTACTTTTATTTTTAATTTTTATTCATTTATTTATTTATTATGACATTTTAATTTTTTTTCTTGGCTCTTACTCCTTTATTTCTCTTATTTTATATTCTTATGGCTCTTACTCTTTTAATAATTTTAGACATTTTTATGACTGTATAATTATGAAATTTTATAATCTTAGGTTTTATTTTTACCTCCGGTGTTTCCACGTGGGGGCCCTCCACGCTGGGTCTGCCTGCAGGGACGTCATCTTGGAGATCCCTCATGCACTTGTATGACCTGCCCTGTGACGGCAGACTATGGGGCCTCTCTGCGTGGATGGCCACCCATTGGTGGCCTTTCCTCACCCGTATCCTTAGTGCCATGCTATTTTATCCATGTGTGTGTACGAGTGTGGATTTATGCGTGTATGTTTGTGTGGAGGGGCGGGTCCATTTGAGGGGGTGGGAGGGATGAGCTTTTATTTGTTCATTTTGCAGCATGTTTTGACATTTTACTTTTGTTTCAATCAGTGAAGCTGTCATGGTTTGCCTTTTTTTTTTTTTTTAACCTTCAAACCTTGTCTGTGTGGTGCATTTGGGTCCAGAATAGACACCCCCCCGTTTCAGAAGCACTTTGGGTTGCAAGTATGAATGTTGCCTTGGCCTCGCAAGTGTGACAATGAATGAAATGGCGGGGGGTGGAGGTGTGCACAGCCCCAGATTTATCGCTCACTTCTTTCATGAGCAACAGTTAGCAAAGCCCATTTGTGGGAGAATTTGTTTTTGAAAAGATTTGTGTAGCACCCTACCAAACGTGACAAACACAAATCACCTACCACATCACGCTGGGCGGGCTCTGGGTTGAAATAAAAATAATCAAGAAACAAAATTAGTTTGGTGCCTCCGCTTAGTAGAATAGAAAAGATAAAGAATGAATAAGAATAAGAATGGAAGATTTTCAAAACAACTTAAATGTATTATTTTCACACATTTCAGGTATGCACATGAACTATTTGTGGAATTCACAAATGTAAAACACTCAGAGAAATAAATAAAAATAATAATATTCACACAGAGAGAGCATAAAAATAACAAAACCCCCATTGCAGGCCTGAGTCGATGCTCGGGAGCGGTGAGGTCATAAACTTAGCAACCACTTCGCTTAAACAGCAGGGCGGAAAAAAGTGCACGGTCAGTCTACTTTCCTACTCACTCTGTCCGTTGTTTGCGACTGTGAGATAGATGTGTGAAGGTTAGAAAAATAGATGAGAAAGTGGTGAAAGAAAGTGTCATCACACTCAAATGAATTACATCTATATAAACATATTTTAACAACTTATTTATTATCTAGTTCACCTTATTTTTAAAAAAAATCTATTTACTCATCTATTTATTAATCTATTTATATTTTACCTATTTATTAATAATGAAATATTGTGTTTTTTCCCACTGGGAGTGCGGAATGTTGCAAAAAGTACACTTGAGAAAATGTAAAATGATGCGCTTGCAATGTGGCAACGGTGAAATTCTCTTGTTGTCAGCAAAACTTGAGGAAGAAATGGTTGAGCTGCCATTTGCAGTGTTTTCTACAAGCCTGTCAGTGTGACAGACTGGAGGTTGTGAGTGTGTGTTTGTGTTGACACAGGCAGGGTGATCCAGCAGCTCCACACTGCTGCGTTCTCCAGAGCACCAAACTAAAGTCATGTTAATGGAAAATTGGCCATTAACTCCAAGTATTTCCGCCATCGGATCTCACATTATGACACATGAAGCAAAGACTGGAAAGAACTGCGTCACGTGGCGGAGTGACACAGTGCAACCTCTTGCAGTGACGTGATCACATGGTTTCTGGCTCCAGCCAATGAGGTTCCGGTGTCTTGATTGGCAAAGGAAATCCTCGGCAATATCCAACGAAGTCCCACCAAGTCTCAACCAGACCACAGCTTCTTCCTGTTTTGGAAATCACCCCCACCCATCGGCTGTGTTTTGAATGTAGTTCCAGCCATTCTTTTGATAGAAAGCAACTCTGCCTCATCATGTTCCATCATTATTTCTCGTACATGTGCAGGTCACAGCTCATCCACAAAAGTGTTTTGGAGCTCTTTGGTTTTATGTATATTTCATGAGTTTTGAGGGAGCAAATGTTTAGCTTTTTTCAAAGCAGTTCAACTTCACGCTAGAACCATCGCATAGCAGCAAGGATTCACAGCCCGTAACATTGATATGTGGAAAACTGATGTGCAGTTTTGAAGTTCATTTAACGTTATATTGACCACTCGGAAACACTTTCGGTTCGTAACCCCTTGGGGTCGGTCTTGCTCCACCTGAGGCTTCCTTCAGGAGGAAAGTCCGTTGTTAGTCTACTTGTGATGGTGGCCACAGATATGTGACTTTCAGGTAGTCTCTGTGGAAGGGAAAATAGCATTTTAGCATTGTTTGATTTTAAGTTGCTTTGTAGGATCCGGTGATGAGAATTTGTCCGGTGGAGTGTCCTGCTGAACGATAAGCACCATAAAACTAATCTCTGCTTGGAGTCATGTGAATATTTAGAGGCTTGATCCCTACTGTGATTTGTGGGTGAGGGTGTCCGACCGAGAGTGTGTGTTTGATGAGATCTCAAGGGAGATCGCAGTGTCTGAAGAGGAGTACAACAGTCAATTAGGTTTCACCTCTAGTGCCCTGAATGCAGTTCACCGGAGAGCTGTGCTGCAATAAAGTTCCAAGAGTTTTGCATAAAGAACAATGGGGTCCGGATGCCGCACTACACTTAGCACCGTGGAGAAAACGAAAGAACCGGTGCTTACCAGAGTGACAAATAAACATGGAGAAGTTGCATTTAGTTACTGTGCTGCAAATCATTTGAATCAGCTTCCAACAGAAGTCAAACTTTCATCAAGCGTAGATATTTTCAAAACCAAGCTGAAAACTTTCCTCTTCTCCTGTGCCTATACATATTCTGCACTTTCTCTGTTTGCTTGTTTTTTTTTATTTATTTTAATCATGTAAAGCACATTGAATTGCCATGTGTGTGAAATGCGCTATACAAATAAATTTACCTGGCCTTGCCTTGCCTTAAGAGGGATATGTTAAGGTTGACTGGGAGTCTTGTGAGTAAAAGTTTGCTAACATTTTTGTCATTTAGGTTTCCTGCTCCAATATCTCAGTCCGCCGACCCAAAAGAAAATAAATAAAAGTAAAACAGGAGGTTTTGCAAATCACTTTCAATGTGTTTATTTTCATTTTGCACACAATCCACGAGCACTGTGTGTTATTGCTCACTATTATTTGCGGTTTGTTGTAGTGGAGGTTAATGGTAAGATTGCAGGCTAATCATTCAGTAGCAGTAACAGGTCCGTTGCCCGACGTGGTTGTTGTTGTGGTGAATGGTCGTCTGCGTCTGGGGTTTAGAGCTGTGACATTAGCGTTTCCAAAAAAGATTGGTTTAACACGAAGCCGGGAATGGCTGCGTTTTCAAACTCCTCCACCCTGGAGAGCGTTTTTGAAAATTTGCAGTTTCGGTCTGTGTGCTTTCAGTGAAAACGCTGGCTTCGTAAGGCTCCGCGCAAGGCCGAACTAACTAAGTATTTATGAGGGCCTGTTTTTTTTTTTTTTTAAGATTCCACCAAGTAGATTTTAGCAAGATGTAACCTTCCATAAGGCAGCAGCAGAGAAGAAGGCGGAACCAGCAACCATCAGGTGCAGGGATGTAAACAGCCGGGATAGATCACCTGACCAGGGTATGGCGCGGCTTTGATCAATCTGTTTGATTGCAGAGCGGCAGGCATCATGTGTTCAATTTCTTCAGGTTGACTTGTCATTGACTCTGTTTCTACTGATCCTCCCCTCTCTGACTGTCAGACTTCTCACTCTGACTGTCTGCATTTGTGCTCCAGTCTGCAGCTTCAGTTACCAACAGAATGGCCAGAGTGTTTGCTGTTAGGTCAGGGGATCATAAACAATACCTTCACAGAGTCAGAGGTGGGAAGTAACAAAGTGCAAATACTTTGTTGCTGGACTGGAGTAGATTTTTCAGGTATCTGTACTTTACTTGAGTATTTCTAATTTGATAACGTTTTGCTGACAACGTTTTCCTTTCACTTCCTACATTTGTACACAAACATCTGTGCTTTCTACTTCTAACTTTTCAAAAACATGTCTGTTACTTTTCTGTTCACTTATTATTAGGGACTGAGCCCGCGGAAGACCAGTTCCAAAACGACTTGTGAAAGACCCTATTGTATTTGCTATGTTTCTTATTATTCTTCCTACACGGCTTCTCGCCCCATTTTGACCCCCTTAACCTATACCAAAAGTCTTGCAAACTTCCGTGCAGGTCAGACCTGCTAAAAAAAATTATTAATTTAAAGGAAATTTTCAAATTGGCTCAATAGCGCCACCTACAGAAGCCAAAACAAAAATACTGCTATAAAATATTCAACGCAAGTCATGGAGATATGGGACTAAGACCCACGTGTTCAATCAATCCATACCTACTTTTTTAATAAATATACTCCCATTAGCCAAACCAAACCGGAAGTGAGCTAATTTGACTTGTTTGAAACTAGGTCAGAAGGGATTGCGCCTGAAACTGTAAGTGCTACGGCCTCGAAATTTGAGTAGGACAGAGATGCGACCGTCCCGACAAAAACTTATTCGCTCGATTGGTTTCATTTCCATCGTTTCAAAATGTACGCATTTTTCACCTTTTTTTTATACTCATTTTGATGCCCTTCCCAGACACCAAAACTCACAAAATATTTTTATGCAGTTCAGAAGTTCCCCAAAATTTGAGTTCGTACAAAAAAAAAAAAAAGATTCTCAATAGCGCCCCCTAGAGCCATTGAAGAGTGTTTACCCCATTGTGACCCACTTAAAATTCTTTGATTTCAACAAAACTTTGGTCACATGTGGAGGCGGATGAAATCTTTCTGTGATGTAAAGCAAAAGAGTGCCACCTACAGGTTGAGATGTGGAAGCAAGCACTTCAAAACACTTCAAAAATCATAACTCTCCCTAGGAACGTAGTAGCGACCCGGGACCAAAACCCACGCGTTCCTATCTTCTATACGAACATTTCGTACACTCTAACAAACGAAGAATTCCAAACAGGAAGTGAGATATTTCCATTTGTTTGCACCTCCTCCAAATGGGACTCTCAGTTCATTAACCGGTCACGCCTACACTGTTATTCTGACCGAGTAAAACTTGATACAGTTAGATTCCTTGAGACTTTGGCTAAACAATGATGCCAATATCTTTCCTGTAGATACAGAAATGGCAGAGGTGGATGCATTTGTTTTCCAGATTTCAAATACCTACATTTCAGGAAAAAAAACTTAAATGGCCGTAGCGCCCCCTAGGAACGTCGAAAATTCGTGCAACAAAAACCAATGCGTTCCTCTCTTCAAGAAGAACATTTCGCACGCTCTAATAAATATGGATTTCCAAACAGAAAAAAAGATATTTCAACTTGCTTAAATTAAAGTGGAAACATGTACTGTCCGTTTCTTCACTGACCACGCCTACACCGTTATTCACACAGTGGATTAAGTGACAATTAGATTCCTGAAGCCCTGAGCTAAAAAAAAAAATGATACCAATACCTTTCATGTAGAGGCAGAAATGGCCCCGTGCTTAGCATTCCCCCCCCCCACCTATTTGTAAAAGGCAATTTCACAGCCGTACTTTCACTTCGTTGTCAGTGGCGATAGAAACTCGTGACGCCTCATTCGCTGCCACGTCTACACCTTTATTACGTGAAGCCCGTAGCTCCAAGGTGATACCAATATCTTTCATGTAGACTCAGAAATGGCCGAGTAAATAGCCTTTTTCCCCACGCCTCCCCAGATTGGAGGAAGCTCTCCTCGTTTGATGTCCCCACGGAGATTACTGTGGTCAAGTGAGCCGTCGTTCGTCTTCGCGCAGTCAAGCCAGCCGCTTCTACATTTTCAGAGCGCCTGCGTTGCCGAACGTACGGCGAGTGAGTCCACTGAGAAAGTCAGCGGTAGTTCAATGCTGAGCGAGACACTTCCGGTTTTTCAAAATAACAGACAATGCCGATCGAGGAAGGAAACAAACAAATGAGTATGACAGGTTGTGAATAGATTTGCACTGCAACAAAGGGCTAAGCAATTTTTTTTGCAAAATGCTGTCTTACCTTTATGACAGTTGCAATGACAGAATAGATGATTAGATGAAACATAATTTGTTTCCACATTATGAAAACAAATCACATCGCTCATACAACTACATATGTGAGCTGAAAGTGAGCACAGTCAACTGTTTGTCTCTTCTCTTTTTTTGGGGGGGATTGAAAGGATGCCTGTAACATTCAGTATGGTATACTGAAAACTTTAGGGCTTAATATATCCAAAATGACACAGTAATCAATCACATTTAGAAATCAAATGTTTCTAAATGTGATTGTGACATTTAGAAACAGTCGTGGGGCATCGGCGGGTTTCGGGCGAAATCGCCAGGCGTTGCAGAGCGTAGGCGGGTGTCGGGGGCTCGTGGCCAGGTGGCAGACATCGCGGCAGGCGGTGGCAAGGTGGGCTCAGTCCCTTGAATGCTGCTTGCAGCTTTAATATTATAGTTGCTGTTGCTTGACCTGTGGCTTCTTGGACTCTCACTTATGCAAAATGATCAATTATTGTATTGTTTCAATAATGGCAAAAAAGAAAATCAGGTTTACTTTTCACTTAAGTACATTTCAGAACATCATATTTCTTACTTTGACTTGACTAAAGGGGTTTAATTAGTATCTGTGCTTTTACTTAAAGGGGACCTATGATGCTTTTCCACTTTTCTGAGCTCTAAATACTGTTACAATGTTGAATCCTAGTGTGAAATGATGCCAAATTGTCAAATAATGAGGTTCATACATTTGGACGTGAGCCCTGCAAGTTGTTGGGCATGGTTCTGAATGCTCTGTTTCACTGAGTTTTTTCTAACATTGGGATTACATTGACGTCAATGTGTGCCGGATTTCCACACTCAGGCATACTCTCGGACTGGTTCCGCCCTCCCCGCTCTGCCCCAGAAGTTTATTCGGTGTGAGGGAATTAAAAAAAAAAAAAAAAACGAGCGACTACCGAAGCACCAAGGACCACAACCGTCAGAGTGGAACGAACGGAGAACAGGTTTGTTCAGCCTAATGCGGATGTGATGGAACGCCGGCCCTGTGGGCAACGGGAGGGAGACGGGCTCGACTCGGCCGGTGGACGATGAGAGAATAGTCAGTGAGGACTTTGAGTGTATTGTGACCTCAAGGAACTTTAGATTTAAGACTATTTGCAAAGTACAACTGCTGAATCGTGTTGATGAACTGTTAGCCACCACTGCTAACTTCGTGCTCTGCTTGTGTGCTGTTTTCACTGGCAGCGAAACTGAAGAGGCAGCGAGTCACAAGTTTCGCCTCTTGTAGTGATTTTTACAGTGCTGGCGTGTTAACATCGGTTGTATAGAGCTCTTCCTGCTTTGTGCTTTGTGTGGACTTAAGTTGTGCAGATATTCTTGTCTAATAATAAACGACTCTATGACTCAAGTGATCGTTTCAGCGTCCATATTTTCTCTGCTAGGACAGTGTTTTGATACAAGTCAATGGTATGAAGCAAAATCAATCTAAGCCCTATTAAAATGTCTTGCAAAAGACCAAAACAAAAACACGGTCAGTACACAAAGTAAAATATGGTTCCGGGGACACGGAAGGCACAAAAACGTCCAGGGACCTTCGGTCCGCCTTGCAGCCGTAACTCAGCCCACACTGGGTCCGTATGAAGCTGGATTAGCCAGTACACTACTGCTAAAGGGGTGAAACCTTCCCGACGGTAAATGTTTAAATTGTGACGTTTCATAAAGTTTGCCGTTGACTTTCAACTGCCGCACCGGCAAACTGAGGAAGTGAGGCTCAGCAGCGACGAAGAGTGTGACCAATCACAGTGGACTGGGCTGGGCGGGAGGCGTACACTGAGGAGGCCGGGGGTGGAGTGAAGTAAAATAGACCGTTTTAACAGGATGCAGGAAATACGAGGAAGCGAAGCAGCGAGATACACAGATCTACAAAGCTTTCAGTGCGGGGAATCGTGTGTTGCTGCTCTGGAGGGGCCAGAACTCAAATACAAATCCCTAAAAATTAGTTTAATAGGTCACCTTTGAATACAGTTTAGGAATATTTTGTACATCAATCGCAATCATGTCACAAACCTCAGATCAGTATGTACTTTTTTCTTTTTTTTTTAACGGAGTCTGTACCCAATCAGCTTCCTTTATGGAACAAGAGGGGAAATGTATGAGATCGGTTCCAAGCTGCTCTAGAAAACCAGAGAAGAAGACAGGGACAAAGGAGCTCTTATGAGTTGGAGACAATGGCGGCGGCTAAAGAGATTAGCCCCAACGCTGCTATAGCAACATTTCCATCGGAGCTCAACTCCAATTTGTTCTTCAAAAACACCCCCAAAAAAATCTGAGTTTGCGACACTAATTGGAGCGTGTGTGGCAAACCTTTTTTCTTTTTCTTTTTCTTTTGGATGGAGCTCAACTTTGTCGTGTTGTTGTCAACTGTTTGCGAGCCGAAACACCGGAGTAGTTGGGCTGCACTTTGCACTCTGCCCCTTCAAACCCCTTCACCTTCCTCTTCCTCTTCCTCTGCACCCGCATGGCTGAGCTTCCTCCCCTTGACTGGCAGACCGGCTCCTGCTGCATAAACAGCAAAGGACGACTCAAGAGCAGAGAGTAAATGTCACTCTGCCTTCGCCGTGTACACCAGTGATCTTCATCATTGTCATTGTCATCCTTACCTTTATTGCATCATGGGAAAGGTCGACTGGAGGTCATTGACTGTGTGGTGTGTCGTGTGCCTGCGACGACTTTCCTGCTCTGTCTCTGACTCTGTCTCAGATTCTCCTTCTTCTTCATCATCTTCATCATCTATCACAGGCTGAAACTCATCCTCATCATTTCCCTCATCTGACAGCTCCAGATCAGAATCTCCTTCTACTATTTTGTACAGAATCTGATTTCAGATGTAAAATTATTGTTATTTACATGTTAATGAACAAGAATATATATAATTATCATGGTAAAAATAGCAACAGATAAGGAATATTTGACTTAACTCTCCTCTTTGCGTAAAATGTGGTTGTTGTTATGGCAGCCATCTTGGATAAAGGCAAAGTTCCCAGCATGCAAACCCAACACATGAGACATCACTGGAAAGCGCAGGATGTCCTCTACAGAGTACTATAGGGCTTGATAGGGTAACTCCAAATATTTAAGGAAAATACAGGTGAACAAAATGTCCATCATAAAGGACATAAGTGAATGGGCTGGGATATATACATATATATATATATATATATATGTATATATATATATATATATATATATATATATATATATATATATATATATATGTATATATATATATATATATATATATATATATATATATATATATATATATATATATGTATATATATATATATATATACATACATACATATATACATATATACATATGTATATATGTACAATAATTCCCTTGTCAAGCTGCAATGCATATTTTCTCCTGGGGATAAATCTGTCTATCGATATGTCCATTTTTAAATGAAATGGCCAAGACAACATATTCACTTTATTCTTGAGTTTGTTTACCAACGTCCATCGTTGGCAGGATGGATAGGAGAGTCTGTCATGAAGGGAGGGAGGGAGAGAGAAAGACAGAGAGTGAGAGCATGGGCGAGTGTCAAAGCCCCGCCCCCCGGCTTGTAGCCCCGTCCCCCGCACTTTGACGTCACATGCTGAGGGACACAAAACCGCGGTGCTCAGCTGAGCTGCTCACTCGGCTCCTCACACACTCTCTTTCCAGCACGCACGTTCTCGCTCACCCCCACCTCCACGCCCCACGCCCCTACCCCCTCCTTCAACAGGATGCTCTCACTGCCACCTGCTTAGCCGTGAGCCCAGTAGAGCCAGAGGAGGAAGAGGAGGAAGAGGGTGAGGAGGATCGCACGGCTGCACATCGTCATTCCGTCATCATCAACAACTCCAGGAACCTGCTGGGGGGAGGAGGAGGGCGAGAGAGGGGCGGGAGAGGAGGGGCAAAAGAGGAGGGGTCTCCTCCACTCCTTTGGACTAGAACCTGATCCGACTCCTGGGAGGGACTCCCAGTATTTCATTTTATTTTTTTCCTTTTTCCTTCGGAGCTGCAAACAGGGGTAAGAGAGCGAGAGAGAGAGAGCGAGAGAGAGAGAGAGAGACAGAGGCGCACTGCGACCCTCTCCCCCAAAAAACAGCAGATGTGAGGGACGAGGCGGAAAATAAAGAGAGAAAGACAATCACCCTGTGCCCCCACTCCCTCCCTCCTACCCCTCCTCGTCCAGGAGAACAATAGCATCCAACTGGGCTCCTTTATCTTCTTTTTTATTTTATTTTCGGGTGGAGTGTCAGCTTTTGTCAGGCTGCACTGAGAGACCCAAAGCAGACACACACTCTGACACACTGACCCGCAGCTGTGAGTGGAGCAGCAGCAGCAGGAGGAAGAGGAGGAGCAGCAGGAAAAGCAGCAGGAGCAGCAGCAGCAAAAGGAGCAGCAGCAGTAGCAGAAGCTGCAGCAGTGAAACAACAAGTTGCCTTGTGTGTGACTCTTCTCTTTCAGGACAGCTCATCCTCCTAAACCTTCTCCTCCTCCTGGAGCTGCTCAGAAGATGCAGCAGATACAGCCCCGGTGTTCTCTGCTGCCCCTGCTCAGCCCCCTCGGCCCCATGCCGTCCCTCAGTGGGTCTCAGGGCAGTAGCAACTGCAGCAGCAGCAGCGGTGACCTGCAGCAGCTGGAGGAGAAGCTGCTGTTTGAGAAGTTCTGGAAGGGGACGTCCAAGGCTGTGGCCACACCTCGACCAGAAAGCATCATTGTGGCCAGCATCACCTCCCGCAGGAGGCCCAGCGAGTGAGTCTATCACCTCCACTGTGCTGCTTTAAGTTTTCTGCAATCAGGTTCTTGACTGAGCTGTGTGAGTGTGTGGGTGTGTGTGTGTGTGCGCGCGTGCGTGCGTTTTGATGCTGTGTTGTGGTTGCTGGTTATTTTGCTTTGCATTCACACATCCGACAAAAACAACAGGTCACGTTTTTGACAGTACTTTCTCAATCCCAACCCAGATCGAGGTGCAAAAATCCATATCATCGTCATCGTCATCGTCATCGCCATCGTCATCATCATCATCATCATCATCATCATCATCATCACCACCACCATCTAAAAAGTCATTTGCAGGATGTGTCGTCTCACTCGAACCCTGTTTATTTGGCCGCTGCTGCTCAGAGAGGCGCTCTGTTAATTGGGTCCCGGTTGGATCACGTGACATCCTTAGTGACACGCTCGCCCTCTGCCCCCACCCTCCCTCTCTCCGTCTCTCTCTCTCTCTCTCTCTTTCCTGTCCCTTTATCCACCTGACTTGAAGAAGAGGTGCAGCTGCTCCTGCTGCTCCTCCTCCTTTCCCTGTGGTTCTGACCTCCTCTTTGCTCCTCCCTCTCTTCTTTGGTCTGATTCTTGCACCTGCTGCCAATATTTGTCAAACACGACGCACGGCAGCAGGAGATGGCTCACGGTCATTAGTGTGTGTGTGTGTGTGTGTGTGTAAGGGTGCACAGAGGAAACGATCCAACAGGTTAGACTTTTTTCTCCTCCACGCTGTGCGGGGTATTAAAAGGACGTAACTTTCTGGCTGACCTTTAAATGTCGTTGACAGCCGCCATGCACTGTGTGATGTGAAATTAACTGTTAATAAGGATTAAAATGGCCCATTTCACCCCACACAGAGACACTGGAGCAGCATTGTGTGTCTTTAATGGTGTTTCTATTACAGCTGCAGGTCACGCTGCACATGACCCGCAGCTTATTTTTTGTTTGTGGGGTAGAATGTTCTCGCCCTAAACTTTGCCTCCAATTCTAATGTAGTTGTCTCCCCACTTTTTTCCCCCAGTGAGGGCAAGTAGGCGCAGAGCTCATGGAGAGAAATAGAAACAATAGCAAAAAAAATTAAACCACAAAACAGAGAAATGTGACGATGCGATGACAGTGGTTGGCTGTCTGCTGCCTTTTTTTTAGACCGAGATGCTCTAGGGAGGCTGGAGCTGCCTCTTCCACTCCGGGCTGTCTGAGGAAGGGAGGTGGAGGAGGTGGAGGAGGAGGAAGAAGAGGAGGAAGAGCTTCACCTCAAGTGGCTATTCCTCTCTGAGGGCTCCGTCATCGTGACCGTGACCAGGATGGCGGCACAGTAAGAGCAGCAGCAGTAACAGCCGCAGCACCAACAACAGAAGTCAGTGAGAGTCTCCAGGAAGAAGAGACATCTTGCCGCTGATTTGAGAACCAACTCTGGCAGGTTGTGTGGGTTCGTTCAGCAGTGGAATCTATTCTAGTTGACTTTGGGCTGATGCGATGTCGTTGTTCCAGGTTCTCCATCGTTCCAGAGGATATTTCCTCATCCTGCCTCCTTCATTTCACAAACAGTTTCTGACCGTCGTGTGTCTGTAGCCGCTCCATGTCGAGCTCCTCATCATGACAAGGAGCTCATCCGTTGCTCCCACTGTGTCTCCTTGAGAACACATAGCAGGTTTTTGCTTGAGACTGTAATCAGCGGGCTAAATGTGAGCAGGATGGATGCAGCAGGCGACTTGGACTTCCTTCCTTCCTTCTTTGCTTCCTTCCTTCCTTCCTTCCTTCTTCCCTTCCTTTCTTCCTCCCTTTGCTCCCACCCTTCATTACGTTCTCTTATTTTTTCAGGAGTTTTCTTTCCGCAGACAGAAACGCTGAGATGGTCAGAACAGAATAGAACTCGTGGCCTCGAGCTCAACGGGAAACATCATTATTCACAAAAGAGGACTCAGGCTTCATGAGCAGTGTCGGTTGCGGGGGGTTGGGAGGAGGGTGAGCTGAGAGGGAGAGACGAGTCCAGAGACACACAGTGGAATAGTGAAGGGGTGGGGGTGGGGGTGGGGGTGGGAGTCATGTTCAGTCAGCACAGGGTTTTTTTTTTTTTCTGTGTTTGTCCTGGTTGCTTCTTTATGTCCTCCTCCTCTTTCTCCCTCCTCCTTCTCCCCTTCTCTCGCATCACCCCCCCCCCCCTCCCCCTCCACCCCCCCGTCTTGACTCTGAATCAAAGTGCTGGAGGGGCTGTGAGCCACTGAGGAGTAATTAGAGTTTTGTTCCCCCCACAACCACCACTGTCTCCTGCGCCCCAGGCAAGTTGCACCGTGGAGGGGAGGAGCTCGCTGACTGCCACTCACTCCGCCCCTCCATCACTAAAAAAACCCACAACAACCCTGTTGAAGGGTGTGTGTGTGTGCGCGTGTGTGTGTGTGTGTGCAGACATTCTGAACTCCTTGCTGTCATGCAAGTGTGTGTCCTGTTTCTCTACCTGCAGCAGGACGTGTGTGTGTGTGTGTGTGTGTGCTTGTGTATAAGTGTGTGTGTGCTTGTGTATGAGTGTGTGTGTGCTTGTGTATGAGTGTGTGCCGTGTTAGTGGGGTTCTTCTCCAACTCTGTGGCAGATGGGAGGCTGGAGTGAATACAACAGAGGAGTGAGTGAGTGAATGAGTGTGTGTGTGTATTTCTTGCCCCTTACCACAGCAAAGAATGCAGGAAAATCAAACAGGTGAAGGAGAAACATGAAAAGATCTTGTCATGCTTTAGAAGCTGTTGTTGTGATTTCTGATGGAGCATCATTGATGCGCTGATGACATCACTGATTACATCACTGATGACATCACTCAGTGGCGTAAGATCCAGCGTGAGTGTCAAAGCTTTGCTAGGGCATCAGTTAAGGGTGGCTGAGTCGTGTGATAGACGTCAAAACAAAAGTGTGTGTCTCTCAGCCCTTTTGTGCTGTTTCCCTGTCAGACGTGTTGAACTGGTGCAGCTCCGTTGCTCGTCCCTCAGCTGGGCTTTGATCGTGATGCAGCTCCAGGCCGGTGGAATCTGGCAACATGAAATAGATGTCAGCTAAACTGTGAACATATTCACCCAGAATGAATATGTGAATATGTGAAGAATAAGTCCATCATCATTTTGCTTCTTATGCTCCATTTCTTCCTCACACAGTTGTGCAAATAAGGATTTGGTGATGTCACAAAGGGCACTCGTGCCTCACTCGAGGTCAGTGATTTTGTCATCTTGGCCCTGCCCACTGAGGCTGTCTTGACAGAGGTAGACGGCAGGGAGCTGTAAACACAGGGCTAACACTGTCACACAGGGAATCTCCAAGTCTGACATGGAACATCTGATGGAAACACCTCCAGTCTGAAACCAGACAAAAGGAGTTTTTCTCCGCATTGTTCTTCGCTGTGCTCGAGGCACACGCGTCTCTTTGCCCTGAAGCTCCTGAGACCCGAACCAAGTTCGTGAAACTAGTGTGAGTCTGAGAAGGAAAGAGAAGGAAAGAAAAACAAAAAAACAAAACAAGATATAGACTTGTCAACCAAGCCCATGTTGGATCCTTCCTCCTCCTGTGCCTCCTCCCCCTGCCCCTCCTTGTCCTCCTCCTCCTGCTCCTCTTCCTCATCCCTCTCCTCCACCTCCTTCCCCTCCTCCTGCTCCTTTTCCCCTTCTGTTAAGTTCAAACGAAGCTGGGCCCACAATGCAGTGTGAACAAAGTAGATTTATTATCTGAAAAGGTTTTATTTATTTTTTATTGTGTAATATGACATTGCAGTGACAATACGGGACAGACAAGCAAGGTGTGAACAACAATCAACAATTTGTGGTTTTGTGTGTGTGTGTGTGTGTGTGTGTGTGTTTGTGTGTGTGCTTGTGTATGAGTGTGTGCGATTTGAGAGTATGAAAAACTAATTATCAATATTATAATTGTCATGTTTTTTAACTAAAAAACAATAAATTATGATCACTATGGGAGTGAAGGTAACAATGGGCTGTCGTGATTGATGTGGTAATAGATTGTTGTTTGTATTTTCCAAGGAGATGTAGTCAATGAGCAGGTTTTTCCAGTGTATGATGTGTATGGAGTTCTGAGACTTCCAGTTCCTGAGGAGTTTTCTTGGCAACAGTCAGCGCCACTAGAAGTGAAAGCGCGCGTGTTCTGTCTCCTCCTCCCCCTCCTCTTACTCCACCTTCTCCTCTTCCTCTTCCTGCTCTTCCTCCTCCTCCTCCATGACTATGACAAACATGATTTAGTTTTGGATGAGGTGTTTGTCTCTCCGTGTCCCGGCTGCTGCTGCTGCTGCTGCTCTGAGTGTCTCCAACTGACTCCCACACCTCCTCCCCTTCTCTCCCTCCTCTTCCTCCTACTCCTGCTCCCCCTCCCCCCCCACCCTCCCACCCTCCGCCTTGCAGCATCACCTCGCTGTGCGTTGACTTGTCCTCTTTGTGTCGACGGCAGATCCCTCTCTCGCATGCTGACTGGAACTGGGGACGACAAGTCCGTACCTAACATGGATTCATGTCCGATATTGATTCCCACAAAACAAATTTAAAAAAAACAAATAGTGACTCAAACGCTGCAGGCAGCAGCAGCAGCAGCCGTCTCTGCATTTGAAACAGGACAATATAGGAGGTGTATTCATATGTACTGTATCTACACAGATTTTCTCTCTAAATTTATGCATAGCTAGTCATTTAAATTCCAGTTTTGTCTTGAAATATAACACAAGACTGTCAAAATCAAAGGAAATGACTCAACACAAATGTGTAGCACATAATTCAGTTGTTATGCAAGTTTCACTTAAAACTTCTCTTCTGTGACAATGACTAATTAAATAATATTAATGTGGTTTTTTTTTTTACATACAAAAATATGACTCAGTTTAAACTGAAGCCAAAAAAAGCTGTTACAAGTGAAAGGAAAAAAAAAAAAAAAGCTAGTTCAAGCTACTGTAGATCAGCTATTATTTTGGGGAAATGCAAATTAAATTGCAGAAGGCCATTAGAAGGCAAGGATTTATTTCACCAATAGAGGGAAACAAAAAACATTTGATCTGGTCACACGGCCACATTCACCAGTGCAGGAAGTCTCTGCTCAAAAAATAATGAAGGGTTTCTGGAACAGACTGAAGCAGAAACAAGCAGCGGGATGATTTTAGCTTCAGGAAATTGGATCAAATCGAGCAAACTGATCTGTTTTTTGTTTACAGAGTAGCACAAAAGAAAACAACCAAAAAACTGGCAATTACTGAATAAATCCCATAACAGCAGTGAATAAATATTGATGTTTATTGATACATCAATATGCAATATTTACCAGATAATTGAGCCTGTTAATAGTCTTAGGAGGTCTCAAAGCCGTATGGAACATTTTATTGCTCCCTAGCTTTAATATTAAAGTCTGATGTTTGTTTTCCAGTTATGCAGCACTGACACTCATCTCATTTCATTCACATTTCAGACACTTACTAAAACATCTGGATGAGGATAAGACAGCGGTGTCAAACTCATTTTCACTGTTAAATAATTTACAAATATCATGTAGATGGAAAAATATATGTTCAGCTTATTGCCTTGTTATTGTAACAAATCCTTTCAATTTATCAGGTTAAGGAACCCAAACCCACACTAGTCCATCAATCAACAAGCAAAACTATTTATATAAATAACAAAAAAACATGTCTGCATGAACAAATAAAGCGATAAACACATAACAAAGCATTATGTGTAATTAACCCAAAACAAGGATTATCTCAGTTTGTAGCTATATTGTCAAGTTCGGGTTGAAGCTGAGGAGGTGATGCTGCCTGTCCTCGAACACGGCAAGTTCGCGGCTGCGCAGCAGATCGCACTGCAGACGCTTCACGCCACACCAGAAGCTACCGCGTCAATCGCAGCAGGTAGAATCGTTCAGGCAGGAAGTCAATGATGTGAAAACACGGTGGATCTGGATGATTTAAATCATAATATACAATGCACTGGATTTTACTGTGAAACGTCAACAGTATGCATCGGCTTCAACACTGTTCAGTTTGGCCGTCAAACAATAAAGCAGATTTCACTTTGAATCTGAACCTATGATGAACACAATGCTTAAGTATACTTTAAATACCTGCATTTTGTGCGATACCAGCAGTTTGGTTGATTATTATTTGTCTTTTTTACACTCAGCGATACTTCGAGACACAGTTGGGAGGGGCAAACAAGTTTTGTTTCACTGTTGTTTTCTTTAAATACATACAAAAGTACCTGGGTTGTTGCGCGATATTGCAAGCCCGGCTCCTTGACTTGCGAACATGAAGGTGAAGACACGCCACATATACTGATGGTGTTTGTGTTGTAGTCCCGCCCCTTTGCTGTTAACTCTCGTGTGTATGGATTTTTTTTTTTTTTTTTTTAACGTGCTACTAAGTAGCAGCTGTTGGTTCTGCCAGTTAGGAAGCGTACTTGTTGGATCCGCTCAGGATTTACATGATTTTTATGAGACTGACATGAACTGAAGTAGGACAAGCGGGACTGATGGTAACGTTGTTGTAGTGTATTTCCTCGCCACTAGGGGCTGCGAAATTGTACACCTAATGAATACTTAGTTCCACGTGAAAAGTCTGTCAAGTCTAAAGTCGATGCCGGATTGACGAATTGACGAATGTATGTGCTTAATTAAATTATTACTGAATAACTGAATTTAATTGGCTTGTTGTGTTGTGTCTCAACTAAATTTTAGTTCTGCGCTAAGCAATTTATAAACGCTTATCTTAATAACAACATTAAAAAGTTTTAACAGCTTTGCAAGTCGACAGAGACGTCCGTGTTTAATGAGCGAGTGAAGGAATCTGTCGTGGTTTCACTCAGACATTTTCTGCTCCACTGAGAGCCAGGTGTGTTTGATCAGGGTTGTTGTTTTTTTATGCCTGAGTTACTTTATTTCCACAATTCTAACGCCCGCTTCCTTTCAGCGTCCATGTTAACTAATGTTGTCGTTCACACCAGACGCGAAGCGGTTCGCACCATGCATTTATCTATCTGCTCTGTTTTGTGTGTGAGCCTTGCCCGATGCGTATTAATTGGACAGGAATAGATTTTAAATAAAGCAATTTTCAAAATAAAATACCACTAATTACAAATTAGATCATATTTGTGTATGTTATATTTGTCAGTATTTTGTATCAGAGTGCGAAAGACATGAAACACACACACACATGCAAAAGTGAGCAACGGAGTGGGCTGGCTACGGGGCGGGAGTTTGGGGTTTTGGGTGTCACGAACAAACAGGAAAAGAGGAATAGAGAAGAGGCAGAGAGGGTTTGTTGTGAAGTCAACATGGACGATGTAAAATTGATCTTGGAAGTGGAGAAGTAGTGTCTGAATTGGCGTAAACAGCAGCTGAGCGGAAGCGCTTGTCGACCGCTGCGAAGCCGCGTGCATCTGGTGTGAACAAAAGGGCTGCGGCTCGTGTGCAATTTTTGCAGGCGTGTAGCTTCGCGGCTCTTCTGCGTCCGGTGTGAACCGGGGTGCAAAATTATTCTGTTGGTCTTGTGTAAAGGTTTACACCCTTGTTACTTGTGATTTTAATTGTTGGTGTAAAAATCCAGAGCGAAGTGGAATGGAACGGTGCCGTTCTGCACCTGCTTCCCCAAATTCTATTTCAAAATTGAGTGCAGTGACATTTGGTGAAGACTCGTGACATTTAAGTCCATTAGCACAGAAAATTCTCTACCTGTGTGTTTGTGGGTGTGTGTGTGTGTGTGTGTGTGTGGGTGCTGGGGAGGGAAGGGAGGAAGTGGTAAATTAAGGTCAGGTCGGGATTGTTTTGTGGGGTGGGGGGATGGGGGGGTGGGGGGGGTTGAAAGTGTACATGTCAAACCGCTGCTGCTCGGCAAGACACGTGCATTTGATTGTGAGTCCGTCATAGTGACCAGCTTTGCTCTTTCAAACCTCATTGTCTCTGGTGACCTGTCTGTTGTCTTCTGGCCGCTCAGTTTCTTTCTATCGAAGTGACTGAAAAACAGACACTGCCGGGGAAAAAAAATGATGTTTTCATCCAAGCTTCCTCGTAAGACGAAACCAAATGCAGACGGATCAGCAACAGACGCGTTTTCACTCAGAAATCACTGACACGAGTCCTACGTGATGTGTTCCTTCATTATGTGAGGGAAACAGCTTGAAAACAGCCTATAAGGACAAGAAAAGACAGTGTGGGGGGGGGGGAAAATCTGCATTAAACAAAACAAAACAAAAAAAGCCTGTGACTGCGGTACAGTCGGGTGTATGTGGAGACTGTGTGGAGAAGATGAGCCTGAGACGGAGAGAAGGAAAGAACAAAGAGACTGTGATTGACATTTCAGGCCTTCGGGGGGGCAGCGGTGGTTATTACATTCTACTGAATATCACATCCCAGCGCATGAATAGCAATCTTTTGCCGAGTCTGGGCAAAAGAGAATTAAATTACATGTAGACATGCAATGTTCAAGATGGAGTAAAGTCATGAGAAGAGGAGTGGGGCAGTGGAGGTGCTGGCCTGATCTTCGGCGGTCGGACGACGGCGCTGGGGCCCAACAGCCAATTGTGTGGCAGCCAAAGTTGTTCAAAGCAAGCGTCAGAATGGAGAGGAAATGTTTTTTTGTTGTTGTTTGTTGAGGAAGAGGAAATATTTATTGAGTGGCGGTTGGTGTGGAGAAAAATGCCAATAATATAATAATATTGGGTGGTCACATTTTAGATTGCAGCGCTAACCCTCCCTTTGCCGAGGTTGCCAGTGAACTACGTTGGCTTGTGCACCCAAACCTAGATACCTCATCCGCCTTCTTCTACGTTGGTTTATTTAAGGGCGACAGTGTTCTGAAAATAAGACTTCTGAATCTTCTCAAATAAAGTCAAGCCAAGTTTATTTTAAGCGCAAAATCACCCCAGTTATCTCTTTTAAAGACACTGCAGCATTTACTTTAACACTTTTCCTATTTTCCCCCAGGGTGAACAGTTTTTAGTTTCTCGGTTCCAAGTCTCAGTATCTAATAAGTTTCCAAAGACTGTTGAAATCATGTTTTTTGTCGACAATTTTTCAGGTTCTTGCTTTCTGATTGTTTGCTAAGCAATGACTTTGAAGCCAAGACTTTACTGACTGTCTCGCCCTACTGCTACGTCCTCTCTCTGTCTTTCCACTAACAAAAGCAACAACATTAAGAATAAATTAATTATCCTCATTTCCACTGGCATGATGAGCTATAGTAGGGTGCAGGCCTACGTATGAATTTTTAAAAAAGGGTCTAAACTCAGCATGAAGAATAATCAAACCTGTAAACCTGTTCCTTCTCCTCTTCCTCTAAATGTAATACTGCTGCTTCCTGGTTGTCACTGCTCTCTCCCTTCTCACATGGGTTGGCAGATTCTGAGATGCTCATTTCGTTTGCACTGCCTCGCCCTATTGCTACCTCCTCTCTTTGTCTTGCCACAACAAAAACAACAAAATCAAGCAGAGATTAATTTGCACAGACATAATGAGCTGTGTACTGTAGGCCTGCACATGAATCGAAAGAGACAAGATTCTAAACTAGAGGTTGCACGAGACTTTTTTTTTGTAATCACTGTCATTTTGACAGTCATAAAAAAAATTGATATAATCCGTTTCTATATTACAAATTACTTAATTCCATTAAAAGATGACTGAAAGCCTTCAGATTTTAAATCATTGTGGAGAAAAAACAGTCCTGGGAATTCACAGTTAACATAATCCCTGGTCTAAAGCCAAAAGGAAATCAAACCTTCTTCTCCTCATAATCCTCCTGCTACCCGTGTTTGGCTTTCCTCTATGGGAAGAAAACAACACTATAGGGTTTGATAAAAATGAGCATATAAATCACACAAACTTGTTCTTGGGTAAGAGACAGAATGCACAGCACATAGATTCAAATCACATTTATCATATTCACTGTAATATTAAATGATTGGCCCCAGGAAAAGGTCCCAGAAGGGGGGGAAACTGTTGGAGATACTCTTTAATGTCACCTGCCTTGAATGTCAGAATTTTAACTTTAACTTTTTAACATCTTCACTTGTCTTTGTTGCCTGATGAGTCCTGTTGGTGAAAATAATATAGCTGCGTGAAGAATATTTCATCATTAATAGTGGGAAGATATTTGAGACAAACTCTTGTCAACATTAACAGCACATATCTGTTCCACGTTTGCCACGCTCATAAATCCGAATGTAACGTGGCTGAATGACAAGTCCCGTGTTTTTGCAATCTACACAGCGAGAGATTAACGTGAATGTGAGTTCTCAGCGAGTTGGAAAACTACCTGTGTTGATATTGTGTATGCAACCTGTGGCGCGTCTGGTGACTTTTGTAGATAAAAAAAAAAAGAAAAAAAAAGCAATGACTGAGATTCGTGAGTTTTGATTTATTGCTCACCTTTGACTTTCTCCTTTTTGAAATACTCCCTGACATCACGTTGTCCAGCCGCTCGTTTGGCCAGGCTGATGTTGCAATCCTCTGGATCGCTCTTGCTGCAGCTCGTGCCGCTCCCTCCGGCATCAGGCATCAACAATCGAAAATAACAATCACGTTCCGTCATTGCATGTTTGGGGGATGGGAGAGGGGGGATGGCAGTTTAAAAGGGGGGCGGGGGGGGGGGGGGGGGGTGATTTTGATAGTGTTTATTTCAGGGTGGATGCCACCCCCCCCAACTTGACTACTGGGGGCGGGAGTGTTAATGTTGTTATTTCCAAGAAGTGGGAGGTGCCACGAGGAAAAAAACACATATAATTGGAATTATTGATTTGAATTGTGTGTCCTACAAAATACATTCCCTAACATTTTATGTATAAAAATAAATGTATTTTAAAATCTTTTTATTTTTCCAAGGGAAACTACCCACAAAGTCACAACCAAATCAAAACAGCTCTTTCCAGTTGTGAAATGCTGGTTCTTGGCCTTTGGAACTGGAAACACCAGTGTTAATCATGTAGCTACACAGGCCAACATTTCAGAGAGCCGTTTGGTAGACAGGAATTACAACCAGAGACTGGGTTTAAAATGTTCAATTTCACTGAGAGTCAGCCTGAGTTTTCAGGGGGGTTGGCGGGAGAGGGTAAAAAAAAAAAAATCACTTACATTGCATGATTCGTCCTGGCGAATGGAGGCCCTGAAGTGGGTGACGCTGTGCATTATTGAAATGCAAAGTCAACTCCTCATCTCCTGAATTAGATAATTTCAAGGCCGACTGACTGCTGCGTCTCAGAATTCTCCTCCATTTTTCATCCCTCCGCTCGCCCTTGCTGGCTGCAGGACAATCCGCCTCTCATAAGGCATTGCTGCCTCTTGCACACGACTTCATGGGGGTACGAGATGTTTCACTGGAACATGTTTGCTCCAACAGCTAAAATGCATTTTGCCGACATAGTAAACCTTTAGTTTGGGTGAAGAGCTTTGATGGATTAAATCCATAAATAAATAAATTATGAATTTATTATTTATTTATATTATTAAATAAGGTGACACAGTGGCGCAGTGGTTAGCGCTGCCACCTCACAGCAAGAAGGTCGTGGGTTCGATTCCGGGCCTGGGACCTTTCTGTGTGGAGTTTGCATGTTCTCCCTGTGTCTGCGTGGGTTCTCTCAGGGTTCTTCGGCTTCCTCCCACAGTCCAAAAACATGCATGTGAGGTCAATTGAACACTCTAAATTGTCTGTAGGTGTGCATGTGAGTGTGAATGGTTGTTTGTTTCTATGTGTCAAATAATCAGGAGAAACGGGAAACTTGAGCCACTCCCTTGAGCGAAGCAACCAGACCAGCGAGAATGAAAATCACGGAGAGGGTGATGTTGTGAAGCTGGATGAAATCATGCAGTTTTCACACCGTCCTTTCGCCAAATGTAAAAATATCACCAGCACCAGGGTCTATTTTTGTTGAGTGCTTCACTGGCAAACTAATGTCACTATTCCCATCCTGTATCAAGGGGGGGAAAAAAAGTGACGGGGGTGTCTAGTTAGCATTCAAAAATATGGATTGAGAATCACTTCTTACAGAGTGAGTAGCTCACCAGACAAACTTGCCTGGAAACAGCCGGTCTAGGGCGGGCTTTGAAGCCCAGACTCCCAGGTAATAGCCAATGCGCGCTTAACCATCCGGCCAAAGGGCGCATGATCACTTGGAGGCATAGTGACAGGACCGCCACTGTCACGCTAACGTTAACTGCTAAAGTTCTCATTGCAAATTAGCAGGCAGTTTTACACATCAGGCTAGGCCAGCACTAACAAGCAGCTATGGTGCTGTCAAAAAAAACAAAAACAAATAAAAAAAAAGTCAAGGGATTGAATTTCATGCTGTTGGTGTGTGCGAAAAAAGGCACTCCTTTACGGAATAGCTCTCCCTCATGGAGCCACAGGGCTGCAACAGATTAGCGAGGCAAAGCAAGGTGCCGTGATGGGCTGTGAAGAACTTAATCATGACCCGACAGGAAGGTAATTTTATTTCTGTCACATCCGCTCGACCTTAAAACAGTAAGCAAAGCGGGATATGAATGTAAATGTTGGAACAGGAACCGTTTGATTTAAATATAAGCACTCAACCTTGTGTTTTTGAATTTGCTTTATTCAACCCAAACTCCTGGAATACAAACTGCTTTAACACAAATCATTTGCAGGGGTGGGGGGGGAAAGCTGAGGATTGTTTTGAGTGCTTACAAAACAGGTGGCTAATACGGGGTTTCCGCGGGTCATTAAAAAGCATGAAAAGGCATTAAACCGATTTTGTGAAAATTCAGGCATGAAATGGCATTAAAAAGCTAATTGTAATTGTACTGCTAATCTAAATCTAATTTTGATCGGAAGAATAGCATAATGGTTGACAGGCGGAACCTTTTAATTGGCCATTTTTCAAGGCCAGTGCACCACGTCACAACACCGGATGCTTGTAAAGCTCCTGGTTCTTTAAACATGGCGCGCTTCAGGCGTTCTTCTTCTTCTTCTTCTCCTTCCGCATTCATGGACTAAACTTGCAGCACCACACCGGGCCTGGCATAGGTACTACATCATTTTCCAGCATATCCGTGTAAACGGCAATTTTTTTAGAAGATGGCTTTGTGTAAATGCGTTATTTTTTTTTCGAGAGAGAGAGTTTTCAAAAATGTGTGGTTTCAAAAAAATCCATCTCCGTGTAAACGGCTCCTTCAACATCATGGAGGAAGCAAAAATGTCTGCGGAGCGGGCAGAGGAGGAATTGGTTGGTAAAAGAAAAATTCAATGGCTGAGTAATTTGGAGATGGTTTGGATTCAGATTATCACATAAAAAAACAAAATAACGGTATTTTGTAAGGAGTGCCATAATTTTGCAACTGTTGATTTTTGTAGAAAAAATATCAGGATATATATATATCGTATATCGATATTCAGCCTACATATATTTTTAGTCCATATCGCCCAGGCCATAGCATGCAATTAGTTTAAAGTGGCATGAAAAAGGGCATTAAAAATATGAAATGAGAGTTGCTGAGACCTGCAGAAACCCTGTAATAAACCTGCTGTTAAAAATGTATTTACAGTCGATACATTTTTTCATCCTACACCTTTTTTTGAATTGCTCTTTGTGCAATTAAATCTTTGAGCAACGTCAAGACGATATGCTAGTGGCGCTAACAGCACAGTGAATTCAACTCAACAATGTGACGCTATGAACCGTTCATGCTGCAACGTAGCTGCAATACTCGCCATTCACTTTTGGGCTGACATTGGCTTGGTGTTTCCTGGTCTCCTGCTACTTGTGAACTGGCAAGCAGCGGGAGAACGACACCCCCCCCCCCAGAGGCGCCGTAATGTGGCTTTTTATCGAAGATGTGGCCGTGCTTTCACTCGACGGTAAAATAAAATTTTTCGTTGAGGTCTAAAAGAAAAAAAAAACAAACCCAAACATGAAACATTGCAGCTCGGTGCACTTTTCAAGCACAACCCAGCGGAGCTGCGGATCCGGTGCCACAGATCACACCACAAGCTGGAGTCACCGCCTCGGTCGACGCCCAGCGCCAAAGGCCGACGGCATGGGTGTTGTAGAATTCCCAGTGTGCTGCGTTCAGGAGCGACTGTTATTCCCAGCGACGTCCCGACGAGAAGCAATTAGACGGAACGGAGACGACAGTCAACGGCAGCGTCCCCTGTTTGTCATTGAATTCCCAACATTAGGATTGGACAGATTTTAGTGTCTTATTTCTCCTAATCTGAGTGGATGGGATTCCCTATTCATTTGTATTTGAAGAAGAATAGCCCTTTACCATCACATTGACCAAAATACAAGCAAAATTGCGTCTTCTTCTTCTTTTACTCACTGGCTTTCTGGTTGGGGACATTCGGTGTCTTTTGGACGAGGCTGACATCACTTTTTTTTTTTTTTAACATGTTTTTCCTTTTTTTATTTACATAATACTCTGTATTTGAAGATAGGACGCGACCATATATTGCTCTTCCGCGGCGACAGTGGCTTTGGATCTGCAGTGAGAAGCTGCTTTTATCCTGCCTCCTGTGAATTTGTTTTTTCCTGCAACTTGACAGGGACCACATTAAAAACAATAACAACCAAAAAAAAAAAAAAAAACACCCTGCTCAGCCTCACAAAGCAAGCCTTAAAAGAAAGATACAGACTCTGAGTGTGCCGTCAAATTCATCCACTAATTAAATGTATCTGGCAGCCATCAGGGTGACGTGGGGATATTCAGCCTGATTATAAGAAGAATAATTAATGTCAGTGGCAAACTGGCTCATTTAAGCGTATTCCAATCACTTCCCAGAGAAACCACGATGACGTCCCCCCCCCCCCCTCAGTTCTGCATCCATGAAAGAATTGCTTATCACACCGCCCCTGATTCATTTGAAAGACATGAAAGGCTGTCGCGATAGCCACGTAATTAAACTGTTATTTTGGGCCGTTCAATTTATACCGGGCTCTGTGGTGACGGCGGTGGCCATGTTGGAGAAAGAGAATTGCTTTTGTTTTGCGGGTTTCCTTTGATTCTGGAAACAGTCGAAGGGACAGAGCTGCCGCAGGAGGCTCAGCGCCGACTCACAGTTACATTCCATCCTCTCCAAAAAAACACTCCTCTATTTCTGAGGTCTCAGACTCCGTCACTGATTCTCATGGGAAAGAAAAAAAAATTGCCCTTTTTTTTGTCCCTGAATGTTTTTTTGTTACTTGGCGCTAATAGAAACAGAGACGATGGCTCAGAAACAGAAACTAAACGGCATCAAAGAGACCCTGAATGTCAGAACTCCTGGGGGGGGGGGGGGGGGGGGGGGTGGAGTAAACCCTCCTGTCAATCAGGGCGTCTGGTGTGCGACATGTGACATCCCTCAACAGCAGGTCAGCTGACCCTCAATGAGCTGCTTCCCAGTGACGGTGGTTGTGTTTTGTGTTTTTTTTTTTTTTTTTATGATTTCCGTAAAAAAAACTAGGAGCTGTCGGTCTTAATCCGCTTATGAGGCTCCTCATTTTTTTCTGCATCGCTCTTATTTAACCTCAAAATTCTTTAGAGAGAACAACGGCGAAACACAGGCAATGTCCATAAATTACAACCACCGGGGGCACTAACAAACGTGTGTGTGTGTGTGTGTGTGTGTGTGTGTGTGTGTGTGTGTGTGTGTGTGTGTGTTTTCAAATGCTTTAGTCTGCATCATAATGGTCCTGCAGGGTGTTTTTGGAATTATGGTTTTTGCTCTCCCAGAATTCCCCTCTGCTCCTCTGCTGATCCACATATTTACCCCCGCAGCCCCCTCCCTTATAAAGTCCTCCTCTCCTCCTTCTCCTCCACCTCTTTCTCCATCCCCTCTACCCCCTCTACCTTCTCCTCCACCGCCTCTTCCTGTTGAAGACGGGCTGTTGAGGTGGGAGATAAGGGGCCTGATTTGCTAAGTGGAAAAAGGAGCGGCAATAATCTGGCGTTGGGCCTTAATCTTAATCTTCCTTTATAAACTCCTCCAGCCTGACTGACTGACAGCCGCCAAGGTTGGACCATGTTAGATTAGCGAGAGGAGCCGGGGGAAGCGGTTAGTGTTAGCGTAGCATACTAGCCCTCAGGTCCTCACTGTGGATGGCAGCCCCTCGCTATCAGCTCTTAATCCTCGGGCCCGAGGACTCCTTCATCATCCCACGGGAGTGATATTGCGGCGAGCAGTGGTTTTTTTTTTTTTCTTTTTATCCCCTGCTTCTTTTCTCGCCGCTCGCCGCAAATGTGTTAGATTTTGCAGAATTCAAAGTCAAGCGGACCAATTTCCAGCTGCCAGAAAGAACAGAGGGGAAGATTTCCATCTAGCGTTGATTCATTGTGCATTGGAACGTATGATATGTTTCATGCAGAAAATTCTTATTCACTGATGAGCGCGGGGGCGGGCCGCCGTTGAGGGGGAATCTATTGAGGACGGGGGATGGGGTTTTTTTTTTGCGTTTATAGACGTCCTTTGACGTCTATCCTGCACACAACTGGCATCCTGAGAGATTACAGTCTAGAGTCAGGAAGTGTCTTAAAGCAGCGGCCCCCAACCTTTTTTGCACCATGGCCCGGTTTGATATGAGACGTTCCTACGGACCGGTTAGGGGTGGGGGGTGGAGGGAAGACTAAATGTAGCGCTAAAGTCGCGTTGAATTTTCAGCGGCGGGGGTGGGGGGTTAGTTGGAGATCGTGCTAAAGTCCCGCGGCCCGGTAGCACATGACCCATGGACCGGTACCGATCTGTGGGGACCCCTGTCTTAAAGGGCTGGTATGACAAGGAAAAAACTACAGTCCTGCTCTGAAGGTCCATTGCGTACAATTTGGCCATGATTGATGATTTTCATATTGGAAAAAGCTTTCTATAAATACATTACTAAAAGTGTATAATCTTGGGGTCTTGCTCCTACAGTAGTTAGCTGTCACCTTGCACTGCCATATTATTTATATTAGGTATCCAGGTTTGTGTGTGCAGGCCACTGTGGTTCACTGGCAAACATCGTGAGAGGGAGGGTGAGCGGTTCAATCTAAAATGTTACCACTTGATGCCGCTGTTTCTTCTATAAAGCTCCAAATATTACACACTGGACCTTGAAGTGTCCGAAGTGTAGGAATCACATCCCCGTGATGATGTGAACACGGCTCGAATTGTTTTGTCATCCTGGCCTCATGGCCGCAGGAGGCCACTCACCTCCTTCCAAACAGAGCCTAACCTAGCCCCTAACATAAAGAAAGAAAGAAAGAAAGAAAGAAAGAAAGAAATTGTGTTACACGGTTTTTGTGATCCAAAGGAAGACATTTCTGTTTGCATCTTAATTACTCTCACCGCTGACGTTCTCCAGCCTGAAGCAGCTCTAAACCAGATGCCTCATACACGCCTTTGGGGAAGTTTTTTTTTTTTTTTTCCTTAAATCACATTAATTCTCAATACATCCAACATTCGATTTACACACGTTACATTACACACACACACACACACACACACACACACACACACACACACACACACACACACAGACACACACACACACACACGTGTGTAAAACGTTGTTCATAATCAATCAGAACTCATTGTGTCTGGCCTTGCTATGGAGCATCACATTCTCATTTCTCCAGGCCACTCCCCCATGCGCCCGCCCACCCACCTGCTCTTGCTGGCGTGACCTTTGCGACTGAAAGAGGTTGTCCATTGTCAGGAGAGAACACTTCTACTCAAGAAAAGGCGCTGAGCTGTACCATGTTCCCTTACTGGTGCTCCTTTGCAGTAACCGGGTACTTGACCGTCGTGGCTGGTGTGTGTGTGTGTGTGTGTGTGTTTGTACACACGAAGGTGTTGGGCGTCCAGTCCCTCGGCTGTAACCTGTGGTTATTTTCAAACAGATGCACGGAGCTGCATCAGATATTGGCTGATTGATCGTCTGTGTTCAGAGACAATTGAACATTGTTCCGGAATAAAATGGCCACTGAGTCCACAGTTATTTCAAGTCTGATGGATGTTGACATCATGTTATTAGCTAATAATCCGCTAATGTCAGTTTACTAAAGTAAATCACTACTGACATTAGCCCCACCAGAGAACTTCTGGCTCTACCTCTAGTTTTGTTTGTTTGTTTTTGGTTTGTTGTTTGTGAGAATGACAGTCAATTCATGATGACTGAAGGGCTGATGTTAGTGTCAATAGCCGCACAGCTGCAAACCCTTGACACAACTAAATCAGGCTCTGCTCAAACTGCATGCAATTAACGACCATCGCAGGCCATATGTGCGAGTTGCAGTCGACTCCTTCCAAGAATCCACTTAGTCACTCTGTGAACACACAACGCCGTCTTTGTGGTGATGACACAGATGAAGATTTTTCCCATGATTCAAGATTCAAAGACTTTATTTGCCATGTGTCACGTTACACAGCAGTGAAATGTTGGTGTAGCAGAACCTGAAGTAATTGTGCGTACAAGGAATAAAGAAATTGTAAAAAAAAAAAAAAAAAGTAGCAATTTAAATTTAAGTTTTACAAATATACAAATACACAAGTTAAAAAGACTTAAAAAGTGGCAGATAAGTATGGATAAGGGCGTTTGAAGTGTTATGCAATACTATGCAAAGGCATACAGAATTGGTTGATTTTATTTCTGAATTAGTTAAGTATAATAACATATATGAATTGTTGGTCCATTAATTCAATGAAAAGCTGCTAACCCTGCTGAAATGCTAAGGACTGCATGAGGACTATTGTTGTCATCCTCAGGCCGCAGGAGCAACAGTGAACGATCATGAGAATTAAGGTCGCGGTGCATTTAAATTTGCGCCGATTGTTTCCTGAGGCGGGACAAAGGTGGTGTAGGTAAATAAATTCAGCCGGGACCTCGACAGCCTTGGCTGTCCTGCACATTAAAGATAATGGAATAATTCTCTCGCCCTTGAACCCCTCACGGAAGCATCCATACACCCAACGTCTCATTGAGTTACGGGCAAATTGAATGAAGGTCTTTCCCATAAGAAGGTAATGGACCCCTACCCCCTCCCCAAGACAATCCTCTAAATAACTCAGATGGCAGGGGAGCTGAGATGAACCACCTTATTATGGGACAGTGAAGGAGGTGAAGGTCACTCCACCATTGATAATTGTTTCCCTCAGAAGGCACATGATCAGTGTGCGAAACACAAGTGGGTCCAGGGGGTCAGAACCCCCGATTAACCCATGAGACCCCTTGAAAACCTCAAAGCAAAATTTTGTAGGGGGGCTCATATTTTTTTAAAAGCTACATAGCTATGTATACATATACATATATGTATATATATATATATATATATATATATATATATATATATATATATATATATATATATATATATACATATATATACACATGTTATGACATCATCTTATTGGTAACGTTACCTCTGTCTTTGTCCCGTTTTTCTTCCTCTTCTTTTCTTTTTTTCCTCCCCTGGGCACCAGACAGTTTAGTACGTTTATACATGTTTTAGAACTTGCCGTGGGGTCGCGTCAAAAAACAACCATCCCCGCCCCGGTAGCAGGCAGCATCCTAATTAGTCGGAAGGGGGGAGGGGGTGGGCGTCTACAAAAGTAACGTGTCGTTGTCATTATTATTATTATACCTATTTATTGAGCTTTTCTATGCTGTCAAACTATTGTGGGCTTATTTTGTTCATTTTAAGACAACATAGCAACTCATTTTAAGAATAGTGTAAGTTACTTAGCATTTGCCTATACTGCCTATGTGCCGCTTCGAGTCCGGTGGCGTGAACGACACTGAAGGGCGCCGATAGGAAGCGGGCTCCGTTCCACGGCTATTTTATTGCCGCAGCGGGACGCAATACACAGGGACGTAAGAAGCTGCCTGTACAGGAGGGCTGCGGCTCGCGTGCGATTTTCGTAGGTGCTTCCGTCTCCGGTGTGAACCAGGCTTGACGAGTAATCAAGCTTTTTTAAAAAAAAACACTGTAATATATGATAATAACAATAATAATAATAATTATTATATATATATATATATATATATAAAAATTGTGTGATCATTTTGGAGGCGAGTGTTGCATAACCACTCCAGCGACACTGGACGGAGGCGAGGCCTCACCGCTCTCAAAGAGAGAGACACTGTTGATGTGAAAGGCTTCGACTGGGATGAGGGAGGACGTCCCGACTGCGACACTTGGAGGGCGACTTGTTTCTGCAGCTGCAGCAGCGCCCCCCCCGCTGCCATCTATTCATAGCATTCTAAACACTGTCAGATCTGGTGCTGCGCCTCCATCTGCTGCACCTGGTGGCAGCAGCAGCAGTCATTTGGGAGGATGACTTCAAGTGTTGACCCTCCACCATCAGGCCCAGCAGGAAAGACCCAGAATAGATCGACTGGGTTTGGTTTGATTATGTCATCAGAGGAATTTTGCGTTCTTGTTTTGAAAGTCTGGACCGTTCTTGGCAGAAACCAACATTGAAGTTAACTCAGAATACCACTTAGATGCCAGTTTCTTTTGGGTTCGTAACAAGTGTCCAGTTATCAAAGCAAAAAAAAAAAAATTAAAAAAAAAAAATTAAATTGTCAGGCGACAGGCCCACATTCTAAAAAATACAGTTTATCATAATGATGAATTTAATTATTATCATCAGATTTGTTATTGCTGGTTTTGCCAGCACACCTCAGCCTTCTGGGCAAACAAACAAAAAAAATCTCTTTTCAGACTCAAGCAAAAAACATTTTTCCACCATCCAAAAGCTGCAGTGCTGCACTCTGTTCCTCTTACATCCACAGTTCAGACAGCAGTCCGACGATATCTTAAGATCCAGTCAGACAACTCTGCTGGACAATGAACAAGATTTCAGGGCTGCAGGTGTCGGTACAGAATTATTCCGCATTCAGAATGTGTCCGGCTTCGGAATGTGTCCGGCCAGCAACTGCCGATGACGTCACATACGGCAACTCTCTTAGGACAAACTACATCGCTGTCGAACGAATGATTGTCAAACGGACAGATAAACAGATAGATTGATGATGGATGGATGGATAGATAAGGTTTTCAATGCTGTTACATTAGACTAATAAGTCATTAATGGGAACATTTTTAAGATAAATTTATACAGCAACTCTATTAGGACAAACTACATCGCGGTGAACGAACGATAGGCAAACAGACATCCATTGTCCCGCTGTCCATTTCTTTCCATTGTCCCGCTGTCCATTTTTTTGCTCTTACGAACGCTCTCCAAACAACTCTCCTCACTCTACACAGAATTTAAAGATTTAAAAATTTGTTCATCGCTACTTAGCCAATGACAGCCAATGACAGTCGTTCATCGCCGCTTTGCCAATGACTTCCAATGACAGTCATTCATCACCACTTAGTCAATGGCATGTTGCTACGTCATCGTTGGGCCCCGGACACATTCCGAAGGCGGACTAATTCTGTACCTACACAGGCTGTGGTCGACACCGTGCTAACACTGACCTACCAAAAAAGGGACACACCGTGCTAACACAGAGCTAGCAACAAGGAGACAGACCCCGTCAGACCTGATCAATAGAGGCAGAAGGTTGAACTTGATGGCACGGTATAGGTTTGGTTGTGGGCTTGGTCTAATTAGTGGTGCATATCCAGATGGGGTCAATACTCCCTCCTGCATTACTCTGAGCATTTAGGGTCATTGCTGCTGTCACGGCTGTCTCTAAACCTGCTTTATTTACTGACGCAAATTAGCCTGCGACTCCGGGCACTCATTAAGCTTCAGGATGGCACCGCTGCTTCTGCTGCTCGTGGACATGTTGTAGGTGTTTGGATTAAAGCGTCAACTGGTTCCCAGAGAGCAGCTCCAGGAAGACACGATGGTGGTGGCTAATTAGATGTGCCAGTGGGGGAAACAGGCGCAGCAAGCTGCTGCTGCTGGACTGTCAGACTGTCGACTCCAAATGAGTTTCAGTGTTGTTGTTGTTGTTGGGAAGTTTACTTTGCAGTTACAGTGGGGGGTTATTATTATCCCCTTAATTGGCCGCTGAAGTTCTAGCTCAACCAGGTGGTCACCAAATTAATTCAAAGAGGAGCGATCAGACTTTTTAACTTGATATGTTGACAAGACAAAATAAATAAACAAATAAATAAATTCCAGCGCTTCCATTCCAAATCCATTCAGTCAGATCTCTGAGTCCAAGGTGTCAGCTGTGACTGGAGGCAGCCAGGCTGCTGTTTCCTCGGGATTGTCTCCACCTTTTGTCTCAAGCAGCTCCAGTCATCGGCGTCCTTTCAGGTCAGACTACGGCCAGGAGGAATTGATGATCCACAATGTGCAGAGAGAAGAGGACTTTTGAGCACAAAAAACAGAAATGATGATGATGATGATGGTGGTGATGACAGTGATGGTGGTGATGATGATGGTGGTGGTGGTGGTGGTGGTGGTGATGATGATGATGATGATGTTGATGATGATGATGATGATGGTGTTGATGACAGTGATGATGGTGATGATGGTGATGGTGATGATGATGGAATTGTAATGAGTTTTACAGGCTAACGTCTAACCTGGCCAGGTTTGTTGTGCCTGCTGCTGTTTTGCTGGAATTACAGTCTTTCTGTGAAAATCCTTTTTCCTGGTATTGGACCTGGACTACAGCTGATTAACTCTGTTGGCTTTGGTGGTTGCATCCCAAACAGAATAAACCCTGCAAAGCACAAAATGCCGGAAAAATAGGTGCTGCTGCTTATTTTCTAAGATCCCTTCAGCTGCAGCCTCCATTTCACAGGAAAAGAGCTGCTGCAAAAATATTAGCAGGCAAATATATATATGTATATATATATATATATATATAGCTATGTATATATATATATATATATATATATATATATATATATATATATATATATATATATATATATATATATATACATATATATATATATATATATATATATATATATACATAGCACATGAACCATGTCATAATGCTATAGGTCTTTTCCCCCCTGAAGGGCTGCTTCCCTCTGCTGTGCTCTGTATCAGGACGCAGGGCACGAGGAGTTAGTATGAATATGAGCAGCAGCTGCAGCGTCATTTCAAGCCCACAAAAGGTTGACAAACAGAGAGAAAAGCTGTTTAGCCCCGTCAATTAAAGCATTTCCCTTCTGGTAAAAAAATAATAAAATAAAAACAGATGAATTCCTTTAAATCATTTTAACCATGGTCACTGCAGTTTACGGAAGCTAACACAAAGAGATGCTTCCATAATATATCCGCTCAGCAGCCAATTTATTTTTGTATCTTCAACTGATTTTCAACGCAGATCGCTCGCCCGCTCGTGGCGATGACGTGTTCGACTACGTTGGAGAGCGCCGTCATCCAGCGACCTTCCTCCTCAGTGACCTTCCTCCTGAAAAATCGTAGCTAATCTGCCTGCAACATGTGACCTTTTTTCAAGACAGAACATTAATCTGGATCAATAAGTCCCGTGACTGAATACGCAGCTCCTTTCTTCCTCCCAGCTTAGCAGAAACAGTGGCGGCATTCTGATCCTCCTGCTGTCACCAAGTCGCTAATGTGTGACAGCGAACCGACGTCCGTCTCGCTCGGATGTGTTTCCCTTTTTTTCGCCATTGGCCCGGGCCAACGTTCGCTCTGCATTTCCTGCTCACTGGCAGGTAAAACGCCTCGCCGGCCATAGGGTCTGAGAGCCAATCGACTCATCTGTTCGTCCATCCATCTGTCAGTGGTGGTGGACTGATTGGCAGTGAGCGGCGGTGACTGCCTCCAATTTGATTGATGTGCGCTCCAGTGAGCGGCGGACTGCCTGGTAATTACTCTTGGCGCTCGGTGTGATCAGAGAATTAATCAAGACGTTCTGTTGTTCCCATTTTATCGTCAGGACACAATAATTGTATAAAGCAACCTTGCTCGTCTTCAAAGTCACTGCTGAAAGACTGCAGGAGGCTCCTGCCACTGCTACTGCCGCCCCTGATTGGCTGATGCATCCTGATTGAAACGATCAGGCCTTGATTCTTGTCCCTTGACCACACACACAATAAACAGTCCCAGGTGTCTCTGGCTTTGCTTGAGTCAACATTTTTTTTACCTGCTGTGACAAGAGAATCATTTGTTGAAAAAGCCGTTGTTTAAAAGTAAATGAGAAACGCGTTTTCACTAAAAGTCGCATTACATTGAAATGTTCAACGAAAACAACAACAAAAATAGTACAAATATTAGTGCAACTTGTTTCATGAATCAGTGCAAAGGTCCTCTTGTTTTTGGGTTGGGGTGGGAGTGGGCGTGGGGGGTATCGTTCACAGACAAGTAATCAACCTTGATGCTGAGCGTAGGACGTTTCTTCCATGGTGACGTGGATGTTGTCGAGGCCTAGCAATCCAATCAGACGTCGGTGACGGAGAAAAACCGGTGAAGATGGTGAAGTTGCCAACAGGTCCGCTGCCGCTTAGCGGCCATTAAACCCTTTTATGTTTCCTCCCGTCACTCTGTCTGCCTTTTTCCATCATGCATCATGCAAGGAGAGCGGAGGCGGGAGGGGGGAGTGAAGCAGCAGGGGCCAATTAAGGCCTTGATCGCTTCTGCTCAGCATTTACATCCACTCTGGGTGATTTTCACTCCACAGTGGGAACATCAGCAAAATATGTTCCCATTATACTCCCAACTACTGGGAGGCAAGAACACCTCGACCCCAGGGTGTGTGTGTGTGTGGGGGGGGTACAGAGGTGTGGAGGTTGGGCGTGGGGATTTTCTCACCTACGAAAAAGGAAATGTAGCAGCTCCCCCAGGTGGCACCACAACCCCACATCTATTTCAGCAGCAGCAGCAGTGACGGGAGAAAAAGGTCCTTGAACGCCTCGGCAAAAGAAACCATCTCACCTGCTGGAAGTTCGGCTTCATACGCAACTTTGCTGAAGCTGCTTCAGATTTGCTCAAAGACGGTTAGTGTTAGTGTCAGTATCCACCAGCAGACTAACAGTGGAGCCTGTTTACTTCAAGACCCCAGAATTGCTTCCCCAGCACATACAGTTTATGGTTTCCACATTATGCAGCCCCTACATAGCATGGAGCACTTCACACCATGCCTTTGTAACTCCCATGATGCACCAGGACACATTGGCCAATCAGAATGAGCCATAACATCATGCTGGGAATATAAAAGTATTTTCAGGTTATTTTCTGGCTTTCAAATTTTTTTGGGGGAAATATTAAGAGTCCAGGATTAAAATCTGCAATCGAAAGATTTATTATGAAAGATCCTGCCAGCTGTTTTACAGGCAATTCTTTTTTGTATTGTGGCCTAATGGGGGAAAAAAATGCTTTTTGGGTCGAATGGTATTTTTGGCTGCAGTACCTCGAGCGACCACTGTGGAAGAATCGTCTCGCCGCCACATTGCCAGTCTGGTATCCAGTTCTTATACATCCATAGTTTTCATTGGAAAGTTGACGAGTACAAGGTGAAGGAATTAAAGTTATTTTTTTATTTTTTTATTTTTAATCTTACATTTTTTTTGGTATACTTTGTGTGCAATCAGCCAATCACATAGCCGCAGCGGCTCAACATTTTGAGGGGCATAGACAAGACGACTCACACTGAAGTGACTGAAGGTCCTGAACTGGAGCCCCCCGGTGGATCATTTTCTGCAAATTCTCTCTGTTTGCTGTACGCACTCGCAGCAACAAACCTGAAACATTCATCACTGGTCATACTGTGTTGAGAAAAATCCAAATTAAACACTTTTCCAAAAGGTGCCCTTGTTGAAAATACGATCAGATGACAGATCAGCCTCACAAGGGACTTGATTAATTCCACCTGGCGCTCAGCATCTCGTGTCCTTTGGCTGGTAATGAAGTGGTTCCTACATCGTCTCTGATATCTGGATAAACAGTGTTGTTGTTGTGAAGCAAACGCCCAGGGACGGCCCTGTTCGGCCTTTAATTGTGTTAATAGATCATCTCCACGTCTGCTAATTATCTCAACCATCATCACTCCCGTAATAACAACAATCCATTGTTCTTGCTGCCTCTGACAGGGATAATGGAAGGTTTATTAGCCTTCTAGGACCTTACGTGTGTCTGGGGAACTCTTAAATCATCAGTCGAGGTGTGTGTGTGTGTGTTTGTGTGGTGGTGGTGGTGGTGGTGGGGGAGGGAGGTGATGGCAGCGCTACAGTGTTTACAGTGGATCTCGGGGGGGAAAACAAAACAAAAACAAAGCTAATCCTGCCTCTCAACGATAGCGCCAATAGCCTTGACCTGGCAGGCGACCTTGAAAATGAAGCATCGCCAATATGGACTTTTTATTATTTTGTTGTTTTATTTCAACTTCAAAGGCCAACTTTAGAAAGTCAGTTAAGAACAACTCACATTTTTTTTTAATCCTGGAAGATCCAACCAAGTGTCAATTTAAACAGGAAGTAACAGGAGTTTTAGCTGCAAGGCTGTGAACGGAGGGCAAAAATGCCCCTTTTTAGAGAGAGATGGAGAGGGAGGGGGAGAGAGAGAGAGAGAGAGAGAGAGAGAGAGAGAGAGAGAGCTCCAGTTTGTGCAGGAGGAATGGTTTGATGCTTCACTACTCTGATGCGGCACGAAAAGCCGGAAAATCTGCATCCTCAACATTTTTATCGCAGAATCAAAGCGGTGTTGTTAAATCAGCGCTCGGCCTTTAGTTCAGAGGCTGTGGCGTGTGTTGTCCATCGATCGCCCAAGGTTGCTCTCCTGTTTTTGCTTCCAGGCACAGCTTTATCGATCCCTCCCTCTCTGGGTTGTTGGGACAGAGTGTTGTTGACTTGCTCTATTATGCCACAGGGAGTCGACATGGCTGGTTGGAAAACCAGGCAAATATCTTTTCTTTCTCCAGTCACAGCAGCGTCTCCTGCACTGGAGGTTCTCACCTACGAAAAAGGAAACGGAGCATCTCCCCAAGGTAGCACCACAACCCCACAACTATTTCAGCAGCAGCAGCAGTGACGGGAGAAAAAGGTCCTTGAACGCCTCAGCAAAAGAAACCGTCTCACCTGCTGGACGTTCTGCTGCTTCATATGCAACTTTGACCCTCGAGGAATTTCATTGTGTGAAGCTGCTTCAGAACGAGAATAACAAGTGGGAGACGACTCACTTGTTATTCTCGTTCTTACGTGGCTTCGAACCCCATTTTGACACCCTTAACCTGCCCCGATCTTCGGCAAATTTTGCACGCAGGTCAGAACCGGCGAAAAAAGTAATCTATCAAAGAAACTGTATCGATCTGTTCAATAGCGCCCCCTACATAGACCAAAACACTAAATTCTTAATAGGGCCCTCTAGGAACATTGTAGAAACATGGGACGAAGACCCACGCGTTCGGTCAATCCAGGCCTAATATTCATAAATGCTGACCTTTGACCCCAAACAAACCGGAAGTGATCTTTTTTCACTTGTTTGAAAAAATCTTGAAACACAAGGCTCAGAAACCAGAAAGTGCGATTGGGATTGAAAATGTTGTTTCTAACAGAGAACACCTTCATGACAAAAAGTTATATGTAACTTTTTGATAAGGTAGTAACTGTTTTTGTTTTACGGCCCTCCAAAGTTGCAGTACACTCAAAACTGCCCCAAAATTGCTTCCCCTGCAAAAACTAACATGCCTCTAGTGGCTGCTAGGAAGACCAAAACGACATGGGACAAAGACTAACGAGTTCCTTGGATGCTCTAAATTACATACGCTTTGACCTTTGACCCCTGACAAACCGGAAGTGAGTCATTTTCACTTGTTTGAAATCATCAAGAATCCCAGAACACAACAACCATAAATGGTTGCAGTTTGAAACCTTTTGTATTACACAGACTAGACCTTCATAAGGACAAAATAAATAGAATGGGTTCGGAAGCGTAGCGCCATTTTCATTTTATAGGCCTTTAAAGTCACTGTATACTCAAAATAGACCAAAATCGCTCGAAAAACACCTGAAAACTAAACTTCCTTGGTATGATTGTCTGCTTCATCCTATAACCAACTGGCAAACAATCAATAACTGAGGCTGCTGGTTGGTGTAAGTAACTGTTCCCGTCCTGCTTCGGGCCGGGTGCGGCCTTTGGTCGTTTCTTGCGGCCTTTGGTTGTTTCTTTTGCCCCAATTCTGACCCCTTTAACCTCATTCAATCTTGACAAAATTCAGCCTGCACGTCGGGAGCGGCGAAATTTTTTGGGGGGATGCAACAATTACAGCTGTAGGTTCTCCATAGCGCAACCTACAAACAAAAAACCAACACCCGTACGAGAAAAATCTTTACGGCCAGTACGAACGTAGTAGAATCGTTGGACCAAAACCTACGCTTGCATATGATCCTCGGCTACATTTCAAACACTCTGTCCGAGTTTCCATCTTTGACAGAAAATGTGTAATTTGAGCTTGTTTGCATTTATGTGCCAAAAATGTAACAATTTTTAAAAAAGTACTCCTCCAAAAGCACAAATGTTTTTGGCATGCCATACATAGTATAACATAGCCAAGACTCTGAATATCAAAAACTCTATAGGAAATGCTTCAGATCCCGGGAGTTTATTTTTAGTAAATATTTCCGTACAGGGTACACGCACAAGTGACAAAATGCAACTTAAACAGTCCTTGTTTCAGAAAGGAAGGGGCTAGAGTCACACAAAATAAAACATACTGATATGTTCTGCTTATCAAGACCGACAATTTAGTCCTGTAGGTTTCCCCCTCCCATAGAAAGAAAGTGTCCAATTTCTATAATTTGATTATCCGAAAGTGTAATAAACAAATTTATGCTCACATTTGACCTTGATCAATTTTAATGAAATTCGGCAAGCAGGTCAGGACTGTTGAAAACATTTGTTTCATGCAACAATGAGAAGTTTAGGTGCTTCATAGCGCCAATTAAGCCCAATTCCGCTGGCCAAAAAACGTGGTGATGTCCCGCTACTAATCGGCATTTGGTGGTGGTGGAATCTGCTCACCGAGCCGCGCTGTGCCGCGACAAAACGGGTCAAACAACCCGGCAAGCGACCCGGGTAATAATCGGCTCCGATCGGCTCTGCACCGATCGGCTTGCGATGGAATTGGGACACCCGGGACCACACCACCTTTTTTACCTGCCGCACGGGTTGACGTTGCATCGGTACTTATCAAGTACCGATGCAAAAGTTTTCGATCACGTTCCATCAGCGCTGGATAATTGTTCATTGTCCTCTGGCTGTTTCGCCCGTTGCTCGCGCACAAAATGGACCAGACGCCGAAACAATCGCTGCACAGCGGGAAGCGGCCGTGGAGGTGCGCGCCGCTTCAAGTCTGGCGGCAACGACGTCATCGTTCCACTACAGCCAAAAGTGACCAACGACTAAGAACACTGGCCACCGCCGGACTCTTGAATTCTGTAGCATTTCATCTACGCGATCTCAGCGCGATGACATCAGCAGGCACACAGCGGTGAAAGCACGGGGGGTGCAGCTTGCCGGCGGGGAGAAAGGACTAAATGCCGATCGCTTCCGCGACGTCCCGCGTCCAAAAACATTGTGACATCCCGCTAATTTTAGTGGAACAGAGGCTTTACAAGCAAAAAACAATATCTTTCACGAAAAAGATTCTACCGATTTGAACCCCATTTTGACCTCCTTCCCATACTCCAAATCTCACCAAATTTTGCAGGCAGGTCAGACCTGCCAAAAGCTTTAATTTAACAAAATACTATACAAATACGCTTAATACCGTCCCCTACAGAAAATAGGGACTGGGACTGGGACTGGGAGGGCCATTTATCATCGGCACGAAGCAGCTGAGTAACATGTTGGAACAACCGGGGGAGGATTTGTTTTCCCTTCGTCTGAGTCTGACGCCTGCAGCTTCTCTCATTCCCACTGCCTGGACAGAAGGAAGGAAGGAGAGAGGGAGGGCGTCCCTTTGCGCTATGAGGGATTGATGAGAGCACAGGATGGGAAACACACAAGTTGCCCCTCGAGATTCTCACACAATTTGTGCAACAAACGTGTCTCAAAGGGTGGTAGCAGCACTGGAAACTCCAACACCATGAACTTGATCCAGCATTTGCAGAAATATCATGGAAAAGAATAAGCAGAACAGTCGATTGGCAAGCAGGAAAGTGAGCCACAACAACAAACACTACAGGAAACTATTGAGAAGCACCAGGAACTTCTGGTGTTTCTCTAGCCAACTAGAGTTAGTTGCCAACTGTCCCTTAAACTACAGAATTGTCCTGTATTTGACAATCAAATGGTGCATCCCATTTCGAATCGAAAACGGGATAGGGTTTGTCCCGTATTTCTTGAGTTGTCTTGAACGTCAATTATTTTCGATCCAAACTCACCTTCGTTTCCATAGTTTGTGTTTGAAACTGTAATCTACACAGCTGCAGGCAATACCATTGCACAACTGTCAAGGTATTGGATCTGAGTGACAAATATTGTAGCCAATGAGAGTACCTCACAGTGATGTCATAAATGTAGCGGAAGGTTCCGCAGTGTAGTGTGGTAGAGCCGACATGGTGATTGTTTACGTTATTCTTACTCCTTCCTGTCCTTCTGCTAATAAAGTTGGGACTCCTGTGGAAATCTCTAACTGCACATCGGTGTATAGTTTACTTGGCATGGTGTCAAAGGTTTAAGAGAAAAAACCAAGACGATGACGAAGTTTAACCCACCAGAACACTTCAACTTTGAGCGACCGTCGGTTGGCGACGAAGTTGGGTGCCAAAGATGGTGAAGTCCAGGTTAGCACTCTCATTTACGCCATGGGCAGTGAAGCAGAAAATATCTTCAAGTCGTTTACCTTTGGGACAGACGAAAAGGAAGATGATTACAACACAACACAGTGCTAGCCACGTGACGTGCAGCAGCCGCTCTCTTCTCTGTTTACGGCATGTCGTAAAGAGAGCTGTATATATATAAAGCATTTGCTATTTATATATCACATCAACTAGTTTTATTAGGATGATGCTTTTGATATGGTTATCTTGAACAAATGTATCTATGCAAATAGGGTATTTCCAAAGAAGTTTAGGAGGTAGGATGGTATCGGTATTTGTATCGGTATCGGAAATCAAAAAGAGGTATCAATCCATCCAGAGGGCGGCAGATTGGAGAAACAAAACACTTTATTTAGCATCATTTCATGATAATCATGTTTATTTGTTCATCACTCTGTCAGTCTTTTTGACTGGATTTGTCACACACACACACACACACACACACACACACACACACACACACACACACACACACACACACACACACACACACACACACACACACTTGGGGTTTGTTTTCAGGTTATTGTCTGTAAGTTTCTCAATAATGAATGTGGTAAATTGGGATTTCACATTTTCAAATTTGGTCCAAAAGCCACGAACCAGAAGCACTGGTCAAAGTCAAATACTTTGTTGAAGGGCAGAGCCAGGATGCAGTTCAGGTCCGTTGGAGAGATCTAGAAGGTTTTTTGAATCAGCTTTCGAGAAAAATCCAATCTTGAAATTTCCAAATACTTCCCATCAACCTCACAAATTATAAAGCAGACACGATGGAGCCTCCGCACACCAGCAAAGGATCAGCATCATTCTTCATCATGAGCAGCAAGTAGTTCTTCATAATGAACTGCTCTTACTGAATCCAGTCACTCTTCCAGATTAGCATTCGGTTCAAGCTTTTTCATTCATTCATTCAATTATGTATTTTTTTGCCTTTCGATTGTTCCATCAGCTCATCCAGCTGCGAGCTACTTGCTCACTGTGCTGCTGGTAGGACAGTTGGCACTAAGAGCTTGGCAACTTTGAGCTTCTTCTTCTTTCTAAATAAAGAAAAGAAAAAGAAAATAGGCATAAATTGCAGGGCCGGATGAAGGGAAATGTGCATCAGCGGCGCTGGCGAAGCTCCTTGTTCCTGTCAGTTCTTTTTGCGGTCCAAGAAGTCGCAGGAAAACCTGCTGTGAGGCTTGTAGACCTCTGAAGAACCAAGAGGTAACCTTCCCAAAGGTTCTTCTCAGCATCACTTGGCAACAGTTATTTTATTCAGACGAAAAGGTCCAACGCAGCGCTGCAGCGGTGAGCAGTGGTTAGCAGTTAGCTGCAATTATTAGAAGCAGCTGGGCTTGCGGTCACCTCCTGTGTTCCTCTCGCAGCGGTCAGGTGCCGCTGTGTCTCTCATTACACCCCAATGGTTTCCTCAGTAGTGAGGCTGGCTGGAACCGTTGGGGGTTTGAGCTTTTCAAGACAGATTTTTGAGATTTCAGACCGGATGTCCAGCTGCGCTGCAGGGTCTGTTACAATGAAGTAGCTTTAGCAGCAACCAAACCTTCTGATAAAGCGAGTCAAGCGAGACAAGAGAAATATAACTGCAGGGCTCCAGACTAACTTTTTTTTTACTAGAAGCACAGTGGCCCCAAACTTAAAATTTTAGGGCCGCAAGCAGAAAATTTAGGGGCGCACACTATAAATCATTGTCACTGTTACTTTGACAATAAATGCATAAACTACAATCTCAGAAACTTGTGCAATAGTTTTGATAACATACACAAGTCACAGATACAGAACAAGTTGCGCATGCTGTGTCGTTACTGTATGTAGCGTTTAGTTTTACACCATTTTTCCTTTGTAGATCAAGTTGGCCTTTAAATTTCGTAAAAGGCAGTTCTTCTTTGGAAATGAAAGATGCTGTGTTAAACTTCAATAGCAATTCTTCCTCCTCGGCGCACTGGTTAGCAGCCTCTTTTCTTCTAAATGCGACTGGGAGTGGAGCTGCACTTTCATTGCACAGGTCGCGGCACATTTTCTGTTTCTGACGTCGTGTTTGATAAGCGTGTCGTGTTTTTTTGTGAATTTGTCTCCCTGAAAAACCTCAGCCAGGTGAACTCGCGCAGCCACTCATCACGGAAGTTGATATTCCTGCCTTTTTTTCGCCACGGCCGTTTCCTCACAATCTTGAGTCGGACTCATTCTCAGGATTTGTCTTCTCTACATCATTAGGCTTAGGAAGAAAGTACGAACTGATAGTCCGCTTCGCCATTGTCCGTTGTTTACAGGAGACACCTGTAACCCCTGTCTGATAGGAACCCAGTAATTTTTAACTTCAGCTTCAATTACACTAGGGCCAATTACCAAAAAAGTCTGAGGTGTCGCTCGTGGAGCCCAAGGTCATCAACATCAATCACACTCACACAACTCTGTGTTATTCATCCTCACAATATTGTTCCAGTGAGAATATATACATTTTTCTGGAGAACCAATTTCAAACATAAATGGAAAATAACAAAGTGCGCACAAAATAAAATAAAATAAAATAAAACAAAAACATGAAATGTTTGACAGATAGAATGAATTTGTTTCCCCCCTTTTAAATATATTTATATATATAATATATATATTGGGGCCATTTAATTTGTGTGTCTCTTCACTTTTTTCCTACCACGAAGTTGACATCAAAGGTGCGACTTGATGATCTCCGTCCTGGCTCAACATTCAAATCGCTGGATCCACTCATCCAGCAGGTGTCCTCACGGTCAGCTACTGCTGGTCTCGTCGTTCTACTGGCTCGATGATACTCTCACCCGCATCAATCTTCGCCAAGCTCAACTCCACAAAAAAACCTGACCTGTGAAACAGGTCACATTCACTTTGTTCAGCAAATCGAAATTTCTGCTGCAAATAATATAATAGATAATAATATATAAATCGTCACTTTCAGTATGTGTGCGTGCGTGTGTGTGACAAAAAGAAAAATAACGATAATAAAAATAAAAACAATTATTCAAATAACCAAAAAGAAAATACATTCCTCCTTATTATGAAATAAGGCAAATCCCCTTTTTCTTTCACTCACACGGCACGGCAGGAAAACGGACCGACAACTCCGTAGACTCGGTCGATGGGAATCTCAACTTTTCTTTGCTTTTCACAATCTTTCGGCCGGAGAAGTGCTCACGCACAGCCCGACCGCATGGCATCTGTTTTCTCTCTAACCAGGATGCTACGTGCGCACCGTAACGCCATTGGCCATGACGTCATGACGCAATCCTCTGCTAGTTCAGGTGCCTCCGTTAATTGGAGAGACGCCTGCGTTCTCTCTCTCATAAATAAAGCTAAAATAACAAACTCCTTTTGTTTGCTTATTGTATTGTTTCTTTTCCTCGATTTATAAAGCCTGGGCTACACACCGCTATGTGAAATCTGTGGATTCACGCGATAACCCCAAGACACACATTCACACATTAGCCCATCACAGTGGTCATCCCCTCCGCCCCCCGCCCCTCTGTCACACACATTGGCCAGCCTTCTTCTTCTGTTTTCGTCTCCTTTCTTCTTCCTCTGGAGTTAATGTCGGTTGGCAAACCAGTCATTCAGGCATTACTGCTAAGTGGGCTGAACTGTAGAACAAGTTTGTCAACAAAAAAATATATCTAATAATAAAAAAACAAACGAACAAAAAAAACATTACGGCAAATTTACTGGTCACGCATGTGCGAGTAGATAAAAAAATGTACTCGCACTGTGTCTAATTTTAACCGCAAAATGCGACCATTTGGTCGCAGTCTGGAGCCCTGAACTGTGTGCACTTGTTTGTTCATGTGACCCCAGATTACACAAAGCCTTCTGCACTTGAGACCATCTCCCTGGGACTAATCACACAGCGCCATCCCAATCAACCCTTCACTGGCGTTGGGGCAGCCAATCTGTCATTTGACATTATTACTTTGCTTGAGGGGTGTGGGGAAGTCGTTGAGCAGAGATGCAGAGGAAGAAGCAGCTTGTGCTCCTCACTGGTGGTAGAGAAGAGGAGACGGTGTTGACGACCTCATCTCTGGGCCTGATTATCGTCACATTACAATCAGACGGGAGCCACTTGAAGAAGGAGGAGAAGAGGAGAGAATATGTAATTACGTCCAATCTCCCGTGACTAACATGGGATAATAAACCGGGATAGAAATGTGTGCTCACATCTAATCGCTGAGTTTATTTAGACATTCGTTCTGCAGGTTTTTGGCGCCGTTTCTTTGGGCGGAGCTGCTGGAGTTTGTAAATACATGATTAACGGCCATGTTCTCTGGGACAGACCCCACAATAATTTGCATTAATTATGAATCCTCAAATAGGCTTTTGTTTAGTGTGACATCAACAGATGTTCTCCTAGAGTTCATCTTTGGTTGGGAGGGTGGGGTCGGGGTGGGGGAAGGGTGGTTGGAGTTGCAAAAAAAAAAATCTTGTGAATTTTTAGCATTACTCGGACAATCCATCTGCACTGCACATGACGAGATAGAAAACACAATTCCCTCTAAATGTCAGAGCAGCTGAAGCGTGTAAATAACTACATTTGAAATGACACCTCAATTTGAATGGTAAATGGTCGACTTCTCACACAGCTGGCTGGAAAGAAATGGAGGGGAATAAAACACCACAGATCCAGTGGAACTAATGGAGCCAAGCTAACCGCACATCTTAATCCTCCTCAGTGTGGACAGACGGAAGCGTCAGTCGGGTGTCACCCAGAAAAAACACTTTGCTAAAGTTCCACCATCACCTCCCAACCTGTTCCTTCATCTGGGATCATTTTGAGCGCCCTTAATCTCAATGGGAAAAGAAAACCATATCCCCTAACAACTGAGAGCTCTTCAGTATGAAAATGAAATAAAACAAAATAATACGATAGAGTCAAGTAATTGTCTTCCTGCTCGTATGAGAAGATGCAGTCAGTATCACTCCAAGTATATGTTGCTATTAATTTATTTATTAAACTACCATGTAATTTGACTTCTACAAATCTAATTTTCTCTCTGCATATACAGACATATAATAAACCAATCATTTTGAATTGTACAGTTTACATCTTCACATACCATCCACAATTACTCATCATGAATTATTTTTTATAAACATACATTACTTATAGTCACAGTTTGGACATTCTGTTACCCACTTAAGTCTTTTCCAATCCATCTCATCAAAGCAACTCCATTCTGCTGCCTGCTTTTATCTGACTGGTTAGGTATAAAGACCCCTCCTTGTGACTCATTCCCTGCCAGATTGTTATTTACCTTTCTGCACTCAAGACTGAAGACTGTTGTCAACCTTGCCAGCCTTCGGCCAGCTTGTCCTGCCTGATTCCTGATTAAAGACACTTTCAACTTAACCTGTGTGTCTGCTGTACTGCAATTGGGTCAAAAAACACACTGCGGAGCACTGGCACTAACGGCACTTATGGCCATCGGTGCAGATGCAACATCGTGTGGTGGGAGTTGGTACAGTATATATTAAACGACATGAATGTGCTTGTTATCCATGTGGGTTACATATTTATGAAGAAAAAAAAACAAAAAACAAAACATCTCCACGAGAAAAGCCTCTTTCTGTCCCCGTTTTAATAAAATAATAATAAAACAGGGCTCTCAAGTTTTGAATGCAGACCAGAGTAAGCCCCCCACCCCCCACCCCGCCCCCACAATCACCGACACACCGACAATTAAACCAAGTAGAACATCTTTATTGAATTTCTGTGTATTGAATATGAGTGAGTGAGTGAGTGAGTATGACTTATCTTGTTTGGTATTTTGTTTGTGGCCTTTTTGGACTCAGTAATCATCTGTGTTGTTGGCTACCACTTAAAACAATTTGGCTCAAGCCCTGCCATTTTTAAGGTCATATGCAATGATAAATGCATCCATGGCCAGGATTATAATCATAAAATATGACATGATTTAAAAAGTGACCTATGAAAACAGCAGTGTTAATTTTGTAAACGACGACGTTTACTAAACGTAAACACTATTTCAGCAGCAGGTATACTAGCTCAGCACTAAGCAGTAGAACGCAGTTTCTAGTTAATAGCAGCTAGTTACCATTGGTTAGCCGTTAACATCAAAAACACGCTGTCTGTCACAGTGAAACCATTTTTATTTATTGACTACCGTCATTCAAACAACCTGAGATGGGTCGCTGATGTGTGTGAGTATTTATGACTTGCTCTGTTCGCAAACTCCGGTGGTCTCTGTGATGCTCGTAGCTCATGATCCAGTCGTAATTTCCAAAGAAAATAAAACGTCCAGGGAATGCCGCCGGTTGTAGCAGAAGTACTTTTTTCATTGGTTGTTGCGTTAAGATTTACCCAGATACAGTAGTGCGTCTGTTTCTGATTGGCTACACCATAACCAATCAGAAACAACTTTCTTTTTTGACTGACGGTACTGACACAGGCGTTCTAGTAGGAGACGTGCTCGATTCCTGCCGGTTCCATTACCAGCACGCTCTCGCTATATACTTTTTTTTTTTTTTTTCCAGCATGACAAATACAATGTGTGGCGGGAGTGCGTGACAAAAAACCCAAAAGGGTGACTGTCACGCTCAATGCATGACACTTGAGAGCCCTCATAAAAACATATGCAGCCATTTCTGAAACTTCCTCTCAAACTTCTTTAGCGGCAGCCTTTGCTACAAGTTAGTTCTTTGTCTTTTCTGGCGGTTTTTGAATGCAGCTTTCAGCACTATCAGATTGACTGGACACTCAGGTCAAATGTTGTTCGTTAACGTCCAATCATTAGCCAATCACATGGTGAGCGACAACTGATTGAAATTCTAAGTAAGCGAAAGAATGGGAAGGTTAGTGGATTAAAACTTCGAAAGTCGGGCCAGTTTGTCCTTTGAAGGGAGATGATTGGTTCTGTTCTGGTTCTGAGACATACCAGAAGCCACTGGAACTTCTCAGTGCAGCACTGCAGGGCCACGAAAAGAACAACTAGAAGCCTACAAAAATACGGTGTTTTTTTTTTTGTTTGTTTTCTCTCTTCAACCTATTTTCTTTTTTTCTTTCCCCCTTGTCCTGTCTGGTCATAATGACAAGCAGAAGTGTGTCTAAAAGTCTTTATGATGGCTGACAGATTTTATTCGCAACGGTAGAGCTTGTGACCTGAGGGTATCAGTCACACAGGTTGGTTCAGGAGCTATCTGTTGAGTGGTTTTTATCATATCTTTATGGATGGGTGACATTCTGGCCATGACTGGACTGAGGGAGGGATAGGGAGTGAAAGAGAGAGTAGAAAGGGGATGAGAGTGAGGGGCAAGAGAGGGGGAAACAGTTGAAAAATGACACAACAAATGAATGTGACTATCTTATTTTTGTCTCAAAAACAGAAAAAAATAAATAACATCTTTGACGTGCTGAGGTTCTGGGGATGCTGAGAATGTCTTTTTTTAAGCAGTCAGAACCACTGTGTTTTCATAAGCAGCGAGGAAAGAACAAGTAGTCCCCAAACGTTGATTTTGACAAGCGTTCAAACAAGTGGAAATAGCTCACTTCCTGTTTGTCGAAATTCAAAAATTAGAGCATATGAGATGTAGTGGTGGACGACCGAAATGCGTATGTTCTTATCTTACAACTGGGTGACGTTCCTAGAGGGCACTATTTCAGTCTTAGTGGAGAGACCGTTGAAAAATTGTTCCATTTTTTTGCACATGCCTGCAAACAAGCTCAATTTGTGCCTTTTCTGTTGGAGATAGAGACTTTGCCTGAAAGAATGAAATGCCGGTAGACCACAAGCACGCGTGGGTTTTGGTTCCACAATGTTTGAACATTCATACTGGCTGTGAGACTTTTTTTAGTGTGGTTATTGTTTTTTGCCTGTAGGTGGCACTATGGAGCACCTTGAGTTGTCATTTTTGCATTAAAAAAATTGTTCATCGGTCCTGATGTGCAAAGATAGAGTCTCGGCCAGAGTGTTTGAAATGTCGCTGAGGATCCCATGCACGCGTGGGTTTTGGTCCCACGTTTCTACGATGTTCGTACTGGCCGTAAGGCTTTTTCTCCTGTGGTAACGCCTGGCGTTACTGCTTTAGCTGTTTCCCAGAGAACATGAACAGGAGTTTTAGTCAAGTCATTAATATGTAATAAAATAATAATAAAAAAATTAAATAAAAAAGTCCCAAAAATTTGTCCACTCCCTGTTAAAATATTATATAAAATCTGAGTGTATTAAGCCTCCAATTCCAAGCTGGTGATCAAGGTGCCTTTGTGGAGATGTGGATAGAGGCTGGTGCGTGATCGCTGACGGTGATGGAGTGGATTTGGGCATGCCTTGGTCTGCCAAGAGTGAGTTGCTGGTGATAAAGTAGTCCAAAAGTCAGTATGAGTGGTGGACAAAGAAAAAGGTGTATTCTCTATGAGCAGGTTAATCAGTTACCAGAAAGATAAGAATAAAAACAAAAGAAAAAAGTGTTGGGTCAGGGGGGAGTATTACAGAGGGAGGATCAGTTCTAGGCAGGAAAAACATACCCATACTCATATGGTGCTTACGTGTTTATGATTGGCCTCTATATAGGCATAAATTAAATGAATAAAATATTTACCTGTTGTAACGTAAGCCTGTGGAAAGGAGAATTAGTACAGCCATGGGGTGGACTCGCGATCGAGCTATAGCTGACTGTTAACGTTTAATTTGTCCACTGCAACAACTGCTCTGGAGCCCTCGTCAAGGAAATTTTTCCAGATCGGGAAGAGGACTCTTCGCCGATCCAGTATCTCCTTGAGGAATTGGTTGTTCACTCCAAAGTCAGTTCCTCGGAATTCCCGGCCCCGGCTTTTTACCATAACCTTCTGCTTGAAGTGTTTGAATTTCACCACGATGGATCTCGGCCAGTGGGCTGAGACCCAGGCTTCTTCCCTCTCAGACGATGTACCAGGTGAAAGGTGATGTTCTTAACGGTCTCTGGAGGAAGTTTAAGGTGCTTCGTGAGGATGTTGTGAGGATGTCCAATGCCGTTTTCTCCGGGTCTTCTTCCGCCTGTTTTGGATCCCTGAAAACATCAGGTTGTCCCTCATGCTGAGTGCCTGGTCTAACACTGTTTCTTTTTAATGTTTCTTGTCTTTTGAGAGCTGGTTCATTCCCTCAGTGAGAGATTTTACCAACTCTCGCAGCACTTTATTTTCTGCGGCGACAGAGACAACCTGTTGCTCGCTGAATTCAAGCGACTTGTGCATCGCCTGGAGAGTGCTTCCATAAGATTTAATCTTGCATCAAAACTGGAAAATCTTTGTTCAACAGACACTAAAATGTCGATCGAGGAGTTACCAGGCGGTGAAATTGCTCCAGGAGAGTCTTCAGGACGGCTTCACATGGAAGATGCCGTTGGCATTGGCGTCTTCCTTGTCTTCCCCATGACTCTTCACTCGAAGATGTCGTCTATATATTTGTCTAAATCTAAAAGTTTATTTATTGTTGACTGGGTGTCGCCATTTTGGATTCTGCCAACGGTCCGAGAATCTCAAATCATCACGCAAGACTCACCTGATTGGCCAACTTAACCTATTTTCTTCTTCTTCTTTATTTTACAGCTTGGAGGCAGCGGCCGACCAGCCGCTCCAGACTGACGAAGTAAAGAGAGCAGCAGCAGTAGCAACAGTTGCTGCCACCAAAGTGGACACCATCATCTCCACCTGCTGCCACCGAAGGAAAAGACGCAAGCACCACAGTCATCGCAGGGCTAGGAGGTGAGTTCAGTTACATTCAGCCTGAATCTTCTTACTGAAGCAGATGGACGACGACAACAACAACCATCCATCCATCCATCCATCCATCCATCCATCTTCTACCGTTTATCCGGAGTCTGGTCGCGAGGGCAGCAGTCTCAGAAGAGATGTCCAGACTTCCCTGGCCCTAGTCACCTCCTCCAGCTCATCCGCCGGATGCTCCCTCTGTTGCCTCAGTGAGCTCCTCACCCTGTCCCTGCGCTTTAGGGACAGGGTGCAGCCATAATGAGGAAACTTATTTTGGCTGCTTGTATCCACAATCTCATTCTTTTGGTCATTACCCAAAGCTCATGACCATAGGTGAGGGTAGGAACGTACATCAACCGATAAATTGAAAGTTTTGTCTTTCGGCTTAGCTCCTTCACCACGACAGATCGGTGCAGCAACCGCATCACTGCAGGCACTACACTGATACGCCTGTAGATCTTGTGCTCCATCTTTCCCTCACTCGTGAACAAGACCCTGAGATACTTGAACTCCTCCACCTGAGGCAGGGTCTCTACACATTTTTCCAGTTGAGAATCATGTCCTCGGACTTGGAGGTGCTGATTCTCATCCCAGCCACTTCACACTCTGTTGCAAACCGCTCAAGTGCACATTGGAGGTCTTGGCTCGATGAAGCCAACATGACCACATCATCTGCAAGAAGCAGAGACACAATCACGTGGATCCCGAACCAGACCCCCTCCGGCCCCTGACTGCGCCTAGAAATTCTGTCCATGAATTCTGTCGAATGCCTTCTCCAGATCCACAGAGCACATGTTGACTAGTTTGGCGAACTCCCATGAACCCTCGAGAACCCCGTGGAGAGCGTGGAGCTGGTCCAGTGTTCCACGACCCGGCCGGAACCCGCATTGTTCCTCCTGAATCCGAGGTTCAACTATTGGCCTTATCCTGCTCGACAGCAGCGGTCCCCAACCTTTTTTGCACCACGGCCCATTTTAATGTGAGACAGAAATGTCATGGACTCAGGGGGCGGGGGTCCCACGGGATAATCGTCGACAGGAGGTTGTGTTGTGGCAATCGCGCTAAAATCCTGCAGCCCGGTACCACATGACCCAGAGGGTTGGGGACCCCTGCTCTACAGCACCCCGGAATAGACCTTACTGGGGAGGCTTAGGAGTGTGATCCCTCTATAATTAGAGCACACCCTCCGGTCCCCCTTCATGAAAAGAGGAAATACCACGCCGGTCTGCCAATCCAGAGGCACTGTCCCCGACCGCCAAGCGATGTTACAGACACGTGTCAGCCACGACAGTCCCTGCACATCCAGAGACTTGAGGTACCTGGGGCGGATCTCATCCACCCAAGGCGCCTTCCCACCGAGAAACTTTCCAACCACCTCGGTGACTTCAGCTTGGGTAATGGACGAGTCCTTCCTGAGTCCCCCACCTCTACTCCCTCAGCGGAAGACAAGATGGCGGGATTGAGGAGATCCTTGAAGTATTCCTTCCACTGCGGACAACATCCCCAGTCAAGTCAACAGCTCCCCACCCGCACTATAAACAGTGTTGGTGGAGTGCTGTTTCCCCCTCCTGAGGCGCCGGATGTTTTGCCAGAACTTCTTCAAGGCCGACCAATAGTCCTCCTCCATGGCCTCCCCGAACTCCTGCCAGGCCCGAGTTTTTGCCTCCACTACCGCCCGAGCTGCAGCACACTTGGCCTGCCAGTACCCATCAGTCGCTTCAGGGGTCCCACGAGCCAACAAGGTTCGATAGGACTCCCTCTTCAGCTTGACGGCATCCATTACTTCCGGTGTCCACCACCGGGTTCGACAGGCACCAGAGACCTTACAACCACAGCTACGAGCAGCTGCGTTGACAATAGACATAGACATAGACAGACTTTATTGTTAATAGAGGTAGAGAGCATGGTCATTCAGACTCAATGTCTCCAACCTCCCCTGGGATCTGGGAGAAGCTCCCCCGGAAGTGGGAGTTGAAGACCGCAATGACAGAGGTCTCAGCCAGATGTTCCCAACAGACCCTCACAATGCGATTGGGCCTGTCCAGTCTCTCCGACCTCCTCCCCCAGCAGTAGATCCAACTCACCACTGGTAGTGATCAGTTGACAGCTCAGCACTTCTCTTCACCAAACACTTCTCTTCACAGAGTGTCCAAGATACATGGGCGGAAGTCAGATGACACAACAATAAAGTTGATCATCAACCTCCGGCTCAGGACATCCTAATGCCAAGTGCACTGGTGGACACCCTTGTGCTCGAATATAGTGTTCGTTATGGACAAACTGTGACTAGCACCGAAGTCTAGCAACAGAACACCGCTTGGGTTCAGATCAGGGAGGCAGTTCCTTCCAATCACGCCTCTAGAGGACCCACATGTGCGTTGACGTAACCTAGTAGAACAACGGAGTCCCCAGTCGGAGCACCATCCAGCACCCCTCCCAGCAACTCCAAGAAGGCTGGGTACTCTGCACTGCAATTCGGCCCATAGCCCGCCGCTGGATGTGTTTAGAGAGGAGTTTATTTTTTTTTGGATGGGGCGAGTGGGGAGGGTCTGGTGGTGATGATTAACAACAACAACAACAAAATGCCTTTTGGCTTTGACTGAACTAATTTCAATTTCGAAACAATCTTATCGGTCTGGAGCTGCTGGAGGAACACAAACACTCTGACACCCTGAAAAACAAAGACATTTCCAGCATGGAGTCACAATCACTCCCAGGCTTCTCGGTCTGAAGTGAAAAAGGGAAAAAAAAAAAAAATGTTTCTTTTATTCCCTCCAAAGTTACATCTTAATTAATCTGACATCCTCAAAGCTCAGTGGCAGGCAGGCAGCCAGTGATGTGATTCAGATGTGAGGGGAAGGTGAAGTTTCCCTTCATCATTTTTAACTCCTGCATCCATCAGGAGGGAAGGAAGAAAACATATTCTTCCTCATTCTGCCTCAAACCACCTTTGATGTGGGATCAGCGGCTCCAAATTGTCCCACCTGCAGCCACAGCACCTCTGGGAGCCTATTACTGTGTGAGAAAGAGGTGCATAAATACAAAACACACAAAAAAAATAATTGCTGACAATTTGTTGTTATCAATATCAGCATCCCTGGTGAGGGAGCTCTCACTCTTAGCACTTCCTGTTTCTCAATCAAATGCACCAAATGAGCAGCGAGGAGATGCTGTTCTGGAAGGAACGTTAGCTGCTGCTGCTGTGTTGTGTTATCTCGTTTTCCAGCCTGACAAGCATGAAAATGTACCAGCAAAATAGCACCAGCATTAGCCATTAGCTGTTAATGACGGTGGAAGTGTATTTCTCGTTCTGTTGCAGCTTGGTTTCCCTTTTTCTGCTGCTTTTGCTGCATCTGTAAATATCTAGGATAAATGAACGTCATTTGATTGTAACGATTTGTTAATACTCTAAAATGAGCAAATCATCACAATCTTGTTTTCTGCGTCTAAAGGATTAAAGTGTAAATAGCATTAAATCGGAGGGTTTTCCATTTTGGTGTCTATTTTAAGTCAGGGAAAAAAACTGAATCACTTGGATCCAACATGGTTGACTTCCCAAACGTCACCAGAACCAAGTCAGTGCAGCAGCAGCGATAATCCAGTTTTTTCCGCCTTGTCCTGTCTGGCCATAATGACAAGCAGAAATGTGTCTGAATGTCCATGTGATGGATGACAGATTTATTCTCAAAGGTAGAGTTCGTGACCTGAGAGTGTGAATCACACAGATTGGTTCAGGAACTACCTGTTGAGTGGTTTTATTATATTTTTATGGATGAGTGATATTCTGGCCATGACCAGGCTGAGGGAGTGATAGGGAGTGAAAGAGAATAGAAAGGGGTGGTAAGTGAGGGGCAAGTGGGGGGAGAGAATGGGGAGAGAGGGGATGGAGAGAGATAGATAAAGCAACTGGCAACAATATACAAGTACTGTGTAACAAAACAGATATTAATTTGCATAGTTAATTATCTGAAAATGAATCAATTCAACTAATAGACGGATTAACTCATGGACAATAAGAAGATAAATACATATGCAAAAAAAGATAACCATGAATAAGTAACACTATGAACAATGTGTTTGTGTGCGTGCGCATGAGTGTACAGATGTGGGTGTGTGGTTTTAATGTGCATTTCTACAGTCCCCTACAAAAGTATTGGAACGGCAAGGTCAATTCCTTTGTTTTTATTGTATACTAAAGAGATTTGGGTTTCAGATCAAAGGATGGATATGAGACGAAAGTTCAGAATTCCAGCTTTCATTTCATGGAATTTACATCGAGATGCGTTAAACAACTCAGGACAGAGCACCTTTTCTTTGAACCCACCCACTTTTCAAGTGCGCAAAAGTATTGGAAGGGGACTGTATATGTTTTTCATGCATGTGTACCTATATGTGTACACCTATGTGTGTATAAGTCTATGTGCGCGTGTGAACGTGTGTGTGAATGCGTGTGCATGTGGAAGTGTGTGGGTGTGTATGAGTGTGCCACTGGAAGTAAGTTGCTGGTGAATGTAGCCGCCGAGGCCGCACCACACCCCAGGAAGGAGGGACAGCACCTGGGGCGGACAGGCAAACCTCAAGGGTAAACAAGTACCAAAACCAGGGGTGATGATTTAGTTCTGCTGAACAACCTTTATCTTGGAACAAAACCTGAATGAATAACAGGAATGTCGCACCTTGGAATAACATCTTTGAAATCCACTAGGGGGCGTACTGGGTCAACAACGCATTTGCCGAACTGAAGGACGAAACAACAAACAGCGTTTGTTGTTTCTTACCTTCCGCAAGTGATGACGTTGAGCGTTACGTGCGCTCCTTCATATTATCGCGTACTGAAGCAAAGGTGTTCGATTACGTTCCGTCATTGCTCGAAATTGTTCATTGACCTCTGGCTTTTTCACATGCAGCTCGTTCACAAAATAGACCTGACGCCGAAACGATCGCTGCACGGCGCAAGCCAGCCGTGGAGGTGCACGCCGCTTCAAGGCTGGCGTGAACGACAGCATCGTTCCGATTCTACATTCAAAAGTGCCCAACAACAAAGAACACTGGCCACCGCTGGACTTGCTTCCATGTTTCTCTCCATTGTATACTTCCCTGAATTCTGACGCACTTCATCTGCGCGATCTCAGCGCGATGACGCCAGCAGACACACAGGGGTAATGTGGAGGCTGTGCAGCTTGCCAGCAGGTGTCAGACCCCGCTGGTTTTGGTCAGTGGGAAAGGGGCCAAATGCGGATGATAGAGAGTCAACCCGTGTTCAAAAAACACAGTGTCAACCCAGTGGGAAAGTGGCTTGAGTGACAAACTATTGTCATTAGCAGAAGAGGCTACTTGTGCTTGCTGCCTCTAATCAGCCCTTTAATGGCGTTTTGGTGCCGAATGCTCCCAAACTGCCCACAGGGACCTTTTATTAAAGGTGCTGCCGCCCAGTCATCAGCTCGCATACATCAGGCTCGCCCTGCACTTTGTCTCTGTCACTGTCTGGGGGAAGCGTTGCCCCGGATCACCATCACATGGTGTGCGAGCTGAAGGTGCGTCGCTGGCTGCCTCTGAGTCTGGACTAAAGATCAGTGGAGGAGTTTTCAGAAATAAGTAAGTAAGAGTTTATCTATATAGCACCCCTCACAGCACGAATGCACAAAGTGCTTCAAAGCAAATAATAAAATGCAGTCAAAATATCAAAGAAACATGCTGCTGAAAATTAAAAGAAGGAGCTCGACGATGGCCTGCACATGTCTTGGACCAGATTAAGATCGACTCGTTCTCGATGACCACAATTCACACTTTGCACACACCTTGAAGACATGAAACACCTTTAAGCTGTAGAGCCGTAAACGAATGCTTTTTTCATTTATTTCATTTGTCTCGGCGATGATGACCTGGTTGAGTGACAAATGATATGGACAAGCCTTTCAAAGGACTCCCACCTCAAAGAAGAGCCGCAGGGTTATTTTACAGCCTGGATATTTTTTTCTCTTCAAAACCTGCCTCCTATTTTGCCCTTTATATATATGTGTGTGTGTGTGTGTGTGTGTGTGTGTGAGTTCCATTAGTTTTTTTTTTGTTTGTTTTTTCTCGCCCATCTTGGCAAATTGTTGGCAAAAAAAAAGAAAAAAAGGAAGGGAAAGGAAGAAAAAAAAATCATGTCTCTAAGTGAATGTTTACATTGCATTTCATAAATAACCAGATCTTTAAGTGGCTTGGCTAGCGAAGGATGATAGTCCCCTGTTGGTAACATAAACGTGTATGTATGTGTGTGTGTCCGTGTTTGTGCTCTTTCATCAGGTAAATCAGATGACATCAGATGAATTTTGAGTTCTATTTGGATTTTCCTCCATCTATCATCTTTTTCTTGGCAAATTGCAGTTTTTTTGTTGCTGCTTTTCTCTATTTCAAAACGCACATCAATCTGCGGGATGTTGTTGCCACACTCATCCTCTATGTGTGTTGTGATGAAACCACGTTCCCCATCACACCACCCCCTCCGACCCCACTGTCATATTTGCATCCAATGGATTTCGTCCCCTCTGGGCTTTGAAAAGCCTCCATCAGACGGGCTTCAAATGGCCTTCATCTCCCACCGTCAGAGATCCATCGGCTGGTGGAGGCTGTTGACAGACACGCCCTGGAAACGAGTGGTGACCCAGCGATTAGAGGAGGACTGGAGGCATCCAGTGGCTCTTAACACACAAAGATGCAAATACATCGGCAAATACACCGGACAGATCACAGTGACAACACTTTGAGTCCCCCACTTCACTCAGCGTTTGATCCTCAAGCAGAATTACCAGTCACATCTCCACATTTAAAGTAGCAGCACCGGCAGCCCTCGGAATAACCAAGTTTTCTCAGGCGCACTTTCACAAATGGCGTGACAAGGGGCAAAACGGTAAAGCGCCTGTTCTGTGCTTTGTCCCAGCCCGAGGATGAGTTCATGGTGTTGTTTCAATGAGATCTTCTCAAACAGGACATTTTGGATAAGAGATAATCTCACTTACGCCTTTTGAGAAGTGCCATCTCTGTCGAGCAACTGTCACGCAGGAGGTAGAGCAAGTTGTCCAATGACCGAAAGGTTGGCGGTTCAAATCCCGCTCCATCCATGTCTGTCATTTTGTCCTTGGGCAAAGACATTTAACCCTGAATTGCTCCCAATTGGGCTGGCAGTGCCTTGCATGGTAGCAGCCACCTGTGAGTGAATGGGTGAATGAGAGGCTTTAAAGGGCACCTATGATGCTTTTCCACTTTTCTGAGCTTTAAAAACTGTTACAATGTTGAACCCTATCGTCAAACGATCTCGATATCGTTAAATAATGACGTTCATGCGTTTGGACGTGAGCCCTGCAAATTGTTGGGCATGGTTCTAAACGATCTGTTGACGGAGATTTTTTCAACACTGGGAACGGAATGACGCCACTGTGTGCCGGAGCTCCTTTCATGGCCAAGGTCCGGCACCCTCTCGGACTGGTTCCGCCCTCCCCCGCTCTGCCCAGGAAGTGATGTCGCAATGCGCTGCTCCAAGAAAATGTTTTTTTCGGTGTCAGGAAATTAAAAAATATAAAATAAAAAATACAGAGCGACTACCGAAGCACCAAGGACCACAACCGTCGTAGTGGAACGAACAGAGAAAATGTTGGAGGTTTGTTCACCGTCTGCAGCCAGACCCCTCTCGTCCGGTCGGCAACGGGAGTGAGACGGGCTCGACTCGGCCCCCTGGTGAACGACGAGAGAATAGTCAGCCACGGCAATATTTGAAAACATGTATGAGGACTGTGAGTGTATTGTGACCTCAAGCAACATTAGTTTTAAGACTACTTGCAACGTACAACCGCTGAATGGTGTTGATGAACTGTTAGCCACCACCGCTAACTCCGTGCTCTGCTTGTTATGTGTGTTGTGTTCGCTGGCAGCCAAACTGAAGAGGCAGCGATTCTGACTCGCAAGTTTCACACCTTATAGCGATGTTCACGCCAGCATGGTAACATTGGTTGCATGGTAACATTGGTTGTGTGGGGCTCTTCCTGCTTTGTGCTTGGTGTGGACGTAAGTTGTGCAAATATTCTTGTCTAATAATAAACGACTATGACTGAAGTGATCGTTTCAGCGTCCATATTTTCTCTGCTAGGACAGTGTTTTGATACAAGTCAACAGTATGAAACAAAATCATTCTAAGCCCTATTAAAATGTCTCGCAAAAATACAAAACAAAAACACGGTCAGTACACAAAGTAAAATATATTTCCGGGGACACGGAAGGCACAAAAAACGTTCCAGGGACCTTCGGTCCGCCTTGCGGCCGTGACTCCGCCCACGCTGGGTCCGTACGAAGCTGGATTAGCCGCTAAACTGCTGCTAAAGAGTGAAGCCTTCACGACGGTAAGTGTTTAAATTGTGCCTGTTTCGTAAAGTTTGCCGTTTACTCTTCACTCCCGCACCGGCAAACTGAGGAAGTGAGGCTCAGCAGCGACGAAGAGTGTGACCCCGGGCGGGGGCGTACACCGGCAAGGCTGGGGGTGGAGTGAAGTGCAGAGCGTTTTCGCGGGACGCAGTAAATACGAGGAAACGAGCCGCGAGATACGCAAATCTAAAAAGCTTTCTTTCTGCTCTGGAGGGGCCAGATATCTAATACAAAAGCCTGAAAATGGGTATAATAGGTCCCCTTTAAGGAAAGTGCTTTGGGATACTGTGAAGGTGCTGGAAAGCGCTATATTATTTACCATTTATCAACCGATCATGTGGGGGTTTTCCTTTGTCATCACGGTCATCATCATCAGTGTTCATAGTGTTATGTATCTTACTTCAATCAGCTTTGTGAATACAGTAAATATCTGAGTATATAAATCAATATAATCATAAAAAAGATGGCAAAGTCAAAAATAAGAAAAAGTGTGGCGCTCCTCACCCCCACCCTCCACTCTGTCTGCAGCCCCTCCTCCCAGGAGGAACCCTCCCCCCGGCCCAAAACCAAGAAGAAGAAGAGAAAGTCTGAACGGAAGAGAAAAAGGAAAAGGTCAGAATCTATAAAATAAAAGTTCTTGCCATGGTTTTTGTCATGTTTTCCAAGATGAAATAAATTATAGTATGGATGAAGATGGACAGAGTTTGACCTTTATTTGTCCTCCTGCCAGGTCTCCCTCCCGTAGCTTGTCACCACCCAGGAGGAAGAAGAAGAAAAAGAAGAAAAACTCCAAGAAAAGCAAACGACACAGGTTGGTGTTCTTTACGGCAAAACAATGAACAAAAATATAGTTACTGCATGGCGGAGAATAATATGTTTTTCTGTGTTCCAGGAATTCCTCCAGAAAGTCCAAACACAGGTATGAAACAGGGGGAGGGGGAAAAAAGGAAGCACGTCTTTGATGTTGCATGTTTGTGCCATATAATGGCCTTTACGAAAAAATTCCAGGTTGACATGGTCGCGTGTCTCCATGTCGTTTCCACCCGCAGCTCCCTCAGGCTGAAGCGTAAGAGGAAGGACGAGCGCAAACACAAGAAAAGGTCAGTTTTTTTTTTATTGTGGATCATCGCTGCTACACAACCTCAGTTCAGCTGCGGAGTCGAGCTGCCCTCCTGTCTCGGGCCTGATGGGTGAAGGCAGCACTGCGACCGCTGCTGCTGCTTTTACACTCAAAGCAAAGCAGAGCAGAGCAGGGCAAAGCGAGGAGAGGAGATGAAAAGAGAGATTAAAAAAGAGAGAGGGAGTGAAAGCAGTAGGTAAACGTGTGTGAGAGAAAACCAATTTCATGGTGCCATTGCTTCGTGTTTCATAATTCCACTTTAAGACGAGCGCCTGCCTGGTTGTGAGCAGGACTCATTTTGCCGAGGTAGTTGTTTAATTTCCAATGAGGATTAAGACTTTACTGCTTTTGTTATTTGTTGTTGCATGTTATTGACAGCAGGGGGCAGATTAGTGAACCAACTGAACAATTCAATTGCAATCTTTTTTTTTTTGTATTTTCAAGATGATGAACAGAACATATTTATGATACAGGACTGTTCTGTTGCTTTGTAAAGTTTGCAAGTGTAAGACTTTACAATAGTTGGTTTTCAGTGCAGAAGGGAACTGATGATTAGCAGTGATTCAAAAATGTTGTTGAAATTAAAGTAAAGGTTTCAATTGAAATCAATGTTCATTTTACCAATATCGGTTTTTACCGGAAGCGCTAACACCAAGCCCAAGTTAAAGCTTGAATACAGTTTGAAATATGTTTATATAGCAGATTAGAAAGTTTTAAAGGCCCAGAGTGTAAGATTTAGTCCCATCTAATGGACAGAAAGCATATTAAAACTTTAATATTTGTCTCTTCAACTATTGTCTCATTCGACTCACCTGCTTGGTACTTTAAATCTTAAATCTGAATAAAAGTTCTTGTCACAGGTGAACAAAGACAACATTTGTTTATTTTTCAGCGGCTCCATCTCATTAAATACATTTTTTTATTATTATTTTTTCCATTCACCATGTTTACATGCAAAACTTAATTGGACTAAGCTCATAATTCTGTTTTCTCAGCTAATCAAACTTTTCTCCTTGTCCCAGTTAACATACAGCTGAGAAAGTCGAATTATTGAAGGGAACGCGTCTACCTCTCCTACACTATCGGGGCGGTATGAGTCTTTTCAGCATGTTAACTTCCGGTTAACCTCTTTCGTCGCACAAGAACAAAACGACACCGGTGTAATGTCTGCTGCTCTTCAATTGTAAATATTCTCTTGTAAGTGAGCGCTACGTACCAATGACATTTAAAAAAAAAAAAAAAAGAGGAAATATAACATATGCAAGTTCGCGTCGAGCTGGACTTAATTTCACCCAAATAAAAACTCAGTAAAATATCTATCAGCTGTCTACCTCTGTAAGCTACTGAGATTCACAGCGAGCACAGCTTTCTTCAGGTATTAGTAAATGAAGTCAGCATCCAGGTAACATTTTGATTTGGGCTGCCTGAGACAACTGGTTTTCCTCGGCTATCATGTTTTCTTTACTTTTTTGGCGAGGCAGCAGAAGGTGCAGTGTTTCTAGGTTTCCGTACATACAAATATTAAACATTTAAATATTATGAAGAAAACAAAAGTAAAACTTACTCTTTCCCCATAGTTCATGTAGACAAGGGCTTTTGTCGGCTAATAATCGACTTGGAGCCACAGTTTGTACTTCTGGGCCACCGCTATTTGTATACTGTATTTTTTATTGGTTAAGAATACAATGAACCATTTCAGTTTGCTACTTGTTATTGCACTTTTTAAATCCTTATGCAGAAGAGTTTGTAGACTCCTGGAGGGCTTGATTTTTGAATTTTATTCACTTCAATAAAGAGAACACAATCCCCCCTAAACATACAACAGCGCCATACCCGGCGCTCAATAAAACCCCACCCCTGCAGAAGGCGTGCGCTTCCGCGTGTGACTAGGGTGGAACAGATGATGGTGGGAGATGATTGAGCAGTGCACTAACTGTTACAGGTTGTTAATGGGAAAGAATGGGAGTCGCTGTGCTCCGCGCTCCCGACGCCGACACCCTGTTTACGCCACACGTCCCCCCGCCCCAAAGCACAGCAGGGCACAAGAACAGTACCAAACTTAACCTTATACAATGATAAAAATCCACGACACCACCCCGTGTGTGCCACTTTGTGTATGTGTGTGCGCGTGCGTGCGAAACAGTGTCTCTCCCGCTCGCTCTCCCACGTGGGCGACGCCACGCCGCCGCGTCCTCCTGGGGAGACAGTGAGAAGGGGAGGGGGAGATCACCAGGGTGGCGAGACAGGAAGTCTGCCACTGAGTTCTGGGCCCCCGGCCGTTACTTCACCGTAAAGCGGTTCGGTTGCAACGCCAGGAACCAGCGGGTAACACGTGCGTTAGAGGCCTTCATGCGGCCCAGCCACCGCAAGGCGCGGTGGTCGGTCTCCAGCGTGAAGTCTCTCCGCAGCAGGTAGTATTTCAAGGTGTCCAGTGCCCACTTCACCGCAAGGCACTCCAGCTCCACCGCTGCGTACCTGGTCTCCCGAGGAAACAGTTTGCGGTTGATGAACACCACCGGCTTCTGGTCGTCCCCCTAACCCTGAAGCAGCACTGCCCTAAGGCCGACCCCCGAGGCATCAGTCTAGACAATGAAGGGCTCCCCGAAGTCAGGGCTCTGGAGCACTGGGTCCTTGCACAGCGCTCCCTTCAAGTCCTGGAATGCTCGCTCCTGCTCCTCCCCCCACCAGACCAGGGAGGGGCCCGATTTCCGGGTCAGGTCAGACAATGGTGCAGCTCGCCGGGCCATGTCCGGCACAAACCGGCGGTACCAGCCCACCAGACCCAGGAAAGATTGGACGTCCTTCTTGGTCCAGGGCCTTGGGCAGTCCAGCCTGCACCTTGTCCTTCTGTGGCCGGATCACACCCCAGCCCAGCACACGGCCGAGGTAACGCACCTCCTCCTTTGCCAGGGTAAACTTCTGTGGGTTAATGGTCAGGCCCGCCTTCTGGATGCGCCGCAAGACATCCCGCAGATGGTCCTCCCAGGTGGCGCTGTACACCACCACGTCATCCAGGTAGGCGGCCGCAAAGGAGTCCGTACCAGCCAGCACAATGTCCATCAGCCTCTGGAAGCTGACTGGTGCTCCCTGCAGTCCAAAGGGCATGACGACAAACTGGAAAAGTCCCTGAGGGGTCCGGAAGGCTGTGTAAGGCCTGGCGTCCTGTGCCAAGGGCACCTGCCAGTAGCCTTTGCACAGGTCCAACGTGGTGATGTAGGACACCTTCCCCAGGCGCTCGATCAAGTCCTTGAGTCTCTGCATGGGGTAAGCGTCGAAGTAGGAGAGAGCGTTGAGGCACCGGAAGTTGATGCAAAAACGCATGGTGCCGTCCTTCTTGGGCACCAGCACCACCGGGTTGCTCCACTCACTGGAGGACCTCTCGATCACTCCCAAGGCCAACATCTCCTCCACCTCCTTCTTGAGGGAGGACAGGAGACGCTCCGGCACCCGGTAGATCCGCCGCCTCGCTGGAGTGGAGTCTTTCACGGAGATGGCATGCTCCACCACCGAGGTGATGCCCGGCCTCTCCTGGAAAAGGCCTGCGGGGATGATGCCCTCCAGCTCCCTATGCTGGCGGATTGAGGTGGTGGAGCCGGCTAGTTTGATGTGAGACTAGCGGAGCTGGAAACCGTTTCCCGCTGCTTCGTTTATGTTTTTTTTCCCTCCTGCACTTGACGCTGCCTGCCTCCTCCTTCGACTCCACCACCTCAATCCGGTCGGCCCAGATCCCCTTTTTCGTGGGGAGGCCACTTTGCCCCTCCACATCAATCATAAGTAGGTGAGGGTCCAATCGTGAAGAAAGAAGAGTCAGTCATTCTCCGCAGATCTGAAGCCCCTTCGCCGATGTCCCTTTCTTTATACCAGGGGTCGGCAACCTTTCCCACTCAAAGAGCCATTTGGACCCATTTCGCCCAGAAAAGAACACAATGGGAGCCACAAAACCCTTTTGGACATTTAAGATAAAATAAAACAGCATATGTTGTTTGTTTTGTTTTTTTGCCTTTATGCTATGTATGAATGGCATCCTTCACTATCAAAAGTGCCATCTTGCCCCGTCTGCCATCAAATAACATCCACCTGCAGCTGGGGGGCGTTACTGCATCTTTAAGAGAGTGACGGAGACCTGAGGCTGTGGGGATTTTTGCAACTGTCTCTTTCTTGGCGTGAGTTCGGGGAGATACTGTAACCAATGCACATGTTATTTGACAGTCCTGTGATTGATCTTTGCAGCAACAACATCCTATGATGATCTAGGTCGCAAAATGCGGGAGGGTTACTGGAGCACAATTTGCGCTTCTGACTCATCAGGTGCTGCATTTCTGGGCATTTTTGTGCCTGTATATCGTTAGCGCAGAAACCTTTGTGGATACAACGTCAAGATGGCGGTGGTAGTAAGTAAGTAACTCGAAGCAGAAGTTCAACTTTGTCATCTCGTGACACCATCTTTTTGCGTGCGTTCTTTGCCGTCTTTTATGTGCTAGTGTTAGCGAGCTGTTACCTCTGTAAATACACCGGGCTCCAGGTCTTCTTCTTCTTCTTCCACCTTCAGAGGGAGTAAAACCACAGCGCCACATAAGGGCTGGCGTAAGTACTTTCCAGCATTTCCATGTACATGTGGATATTTTTGGAGACAGCTTTGTGTATTTTTTCAAATGCTTTTCTTAACACCCTGAGCTTTTTTTTTTTGTTTTGTTTTTTAATGTCCTCTCCTTGTAAACAGGGCCATAAAAATGGCTAAAATGTCTTTCCATGTTATTAGTTATCCCCCCCGCCCTCAATGCCACTGGAGAGGTGCAGCTCCATAGCCGCTGGTTTGCTATATAAAATGAATGCTTTATATGGTCGTCCCATGGGAAAACCATGGCCTGGGACCTCTTATCTCACGCACGGGGACCTCTTATCATGCCCTGGGACCTCTTATCTTAGATAAGGCCGCAGGTGCATCATTGGGGGCTGTTGTTGTCCCCCTTCTCTGCCTGTTGTTGTCCTCCTCCCCCGTGCTTGCACCTGCTCCTGAGTCAGCAGACCTCGCTGTGCACTGCTGCTGCAGTTTGCTTACTCCAAGGAGCATGGTACTCATTGCCCTGTTAACCCTTTACACCAGGCATCGCCAAAACTACGGCCCGCGGGCCACATCCGGCCCGCTGCGTGTCTCTGTCCGGCCCGCGTGAAGGCATTCATAAATACCCCCACCCCCCAACGAAACTTTGGCGGCACGTAACTTTGCTGACACGTTAGCGTAGCGCGACAGCGAAAGCGTGCTTACGTCCCCCCCGCTCCCCCGGTCAACGAAGAGCTGCGTTCCTCTTGCTCCGCTCGGGGTTTGTACACTTTTGCAGAGTACGTACTCTGCCGCGTGGCACTGCTTCAGGTGGTACAAAAGATTTGAAGTGTTCCCGGTCTTTATGGGAACATGCACCCTATATAATTTGCAGTGCACACTACTCTGTTTCTTGTCCGACCTAAAAAAAAAACAAAATACCTCCACACCACCAATGTTTACGTGCCCAGTCATCCGTTGAGCCTCAGGCTATTTCATCCATTGTCTCATTGGGGGGAACACTGACAGCGCTCCCGGCTACATGTAGCTGCTGCCTGCGAGCCTGCTACTCTGTGTGTGCTATTTGGCTCTGTTCCAGCACGTGATTGGTTCAGCGGCACGTGGACAAAGATTAACTCCCATTGTCATTGGCTATTCATATAGTCTATTAATACGTGGAAGAATGCCTATTGAATGTCTATTGAAAAGCCTATCGACCATGATACATAACGACATCGAGGGAAAGTTATTTTTCGATGTGTATCGCAATTGTTTTATCGCCCGGCCCTACCCAAGGATATGTGACAATCTCTCTCACACACACACACACACACACACACACCCCTTGTGAAATCACCCGCAACCCCAGGGAAGACACTGCACACGGGAGGAGTGGATGCCACCACCCAGTACACCAGCACCACCACAATTACCACAAAATGAATCAAATATACAAAACCAGAAAAGATGGGAAAGCAATAAGCTAAACAAAAATGCAAACAAAACAGCTTTCACAAAATAAACAAAATCCAAATACTTAAAACTACAAAAAGGAAATTAAATGACCCATTACCAAACAAAGAAATTAAGGGGCTGAACTATATAAACTAACAAAATAAACAAGAATAACTTCACAAAATAAACCAGGATAACTCTAGACACACGATTAAAAAGGGTTTAAGAATATTTAGTCCTATGCATGGCACTGGTGGCTGTAGCCAGAAACACGACGTAGCCTACGGCTACCCGAGCAATGTGAATGAGCAACCCCCCGAGTGAACGCAGAGCTCAGCAGTCAGTGTGGCGAAGAGAGGGCGGCATCCGGACCAGCAGAGACACAGCCCGGGACCAATGACAACAGGATAGAGGCACCGCAGCACTAGCGGACCCAGCCAGACGATAGGTTTCCCTAATAAACATAAAATCAGTGTCGCCAAAATAAATATTGAATTAAAAGCATCTGGGATGAAAGAAAAATAACACTTTGTACCTTTACAGGGTGATCTGGACCCTTCATTCTTGATGAATACAGGTTTGGAAAACAGACTGATAGGAGAGGGTTTGTAATTGTATTGTATGAAGCTTCAGTATAGGCAATGAAACATATCTACTGACTCCTTTTATTGTGTTGATAAATAAAAGTAGAAAACACAACGGAAATGAAAGAGTTTTGAACACATTTCAGAAGAATTCGCAGATCATTTACAAAACTTTGTGGACTTGTGAATATGTTAAGAGCCTCCAGAAAATAAATACAAGCCCCAATTCCACTCCAGGTGAGAAGCGCCATTGTTCTGTATGAACTGGCGAGTTGTAAAATGGACTGTGTCATTGCAAACTTTGCAACATTTGTGAGAACACAAATGAACTAAAAAGGTTCTCGGTTGTGTCCTCAGTTATACACAAAGTCGTAGTCACGCCACACGTTGAAGGAGCTCGCGTCTTGGATGTTTTTGTTCTGGGTGCACACGCTAGCACGGGGGTGTGGCGCATGCGCACACGCATTGTCCAGTTATACTCCGACTAAGGTGTATACACGACGGAGAACTTACAATTCCAGTCGCATTATCTGGGTGTCTCAATCGGAGCTTATCCAATCGGTCGGACAAACGCGTTTCCAGGCACTTCAGTTGACTCTGCTCACCTGCTACAGCCTGACTGACCTCAGAGCCCCTCAGCTCCTCATCCTCTTCTTCTTCATCTTCTCATTCTCTCTCTCTCCTCCGCACGACTCGTAGGTCAAGGACTCACTCGCGACGGAGGCGACACCACTGTCTGAGGACGGCGTCGGAGAGCTCCTCCGAGGACAGGTAGGCCGCTCCCTTCCTCCCTCCTCCTCCCCCTGCCCCACCCACCACCACCACAACCACAAAGTCCTATCAGATCTCCTGATGCGCCCGAGGTGTCTGCCCACGTCTTGCTCTCACGACAGTGATGACTGATAAGGCAGAGGTGACTTCTGAATTCCTGATCCCACGCAGCCTTATCACCACTTTGCAGCCAATGGCCCCAGAATTCCTCTCTGACACATCGATGGAGTCAATACCAATAGCATATTGCGAAAGAAAAAAGAAAAAGAAAAATCTGATTGCATGAGAGATTGCTTTTTGGTTTGTGAAGGCTCTGCGGTCTGCAGTGCCCGGCAATGGTGGTGATTAAAACTCATCCACCGATCAACAGTCATAGATCAGCGCTGAGGTGAAAGTCAGTCTTGCAGCTGGAAGGAGGATGTTTGGGAGGTTGGTGGCACTTTGGAAGTTCCAAAGCTCCAAATTAAAGTTTGCTTAGAATTTTCCCATTCAAGCAGAATGTTTGTTTTTGCACAAGTAGGTCAGTCTGTGTCGAGGAACTGACCTAATGCAGTGCACATTCGATCTGCCAAAGGTAACAGAGACCTTGAGGTGACATTTTCAAATATGTTTTTATTTTGATTTGGATGAACGAAAGTGTTGCTGGTTATATCTCAGACCTCGGATATCAGTGCCACAGCTTAAGATAAGGACATCATTGGAATTGTGTAAAAAAAAAAAATATATATATATATATATATATGTATATATATATATATATATATATATATATATATATATATATATATACATATATATATATATATATATATATATACACATATATATATATATATATATATATATATATATATATATATATACACATATATATATATATATATATATATATATATGACGCCTAGAGTATATATATATATATATATATATATATACATATATATATATATATACATATATATATATATATATTTATAACGTTTACAAAGTAAACTTTAGCAATAAGTTTATGGTATTTTCGCTTTTGCCCCTGTTGTTTGTTCTGCTCCAGTCGCTTTACAAAATAAATGTAAAAACAGGAGAAAAAAAACCACAACAACCTCAGAAGAATGAAGACTGACAATCACTGCAAGGCACAACACAATCATCACAGTCAACACATAGTAAATTCTCACTAATCTCTCTGGACTCTTGCCATTGGGTTCAACCCCTAGTGTCAAGGTCATCATAGCACATTTCACTAAAACAAAATTTACACCTGTGCAGGTGTGTCTGGTCATGCTGGTTGTGTTGTCAGTCCTGACCAGGTTGTGTTTCCACACTTGCACAGGCAGCGTCTGCACAAGTCTGTGGTGCATCGAGCGCTAGGAGGCCTCGCCGCCGCCGCCGTAGTCGTGCAGGAGGCCACCGTGACGCTGGACGCCGGCGACATGAAGTGGAGACCCACAACCAAGTCATTGTGTAGTACGGCTGCAAAATATCGCTCCATCCTCTCCACTGCCACCGTGAGTACGCTGCCGGACTCCCCAGGAAGCTGCTGGCGATGCTCAGCTGAGCTTGCCGCAACATTCAGCATTGGGTTTTGTTTTGTTTTTTGTTTTGTTTTTTGCTTTTTGCAAACACAGTTTACTGTCACACACAGTAAGGAAACTCTAGGCGTCATTTTGAACAAGAAACTTCACTTCTTTACTCTTACCTGCTATTACAAACTATAACTTTGTAAAAGTACTTAAAAAGAAACTTTGTAAAGAAAAGTGTAAAGTCTTATTAACTTTATTGAGATAGAACAATCAGGCCAGTATTTATTGTGTTGGACTCTACAATGGGTCAATAAGAAATAAATATTTTCCTACTAGCGCAGTTGTAACAGTCTGTCTGAGGTAAACCAACCCCCCAAAAATATATATAAATAATAAATAAATAAAATTATATACATATATATATATATATTAGGGATGGAACGGTACACTTTTCCCAAGGTTCGGTATGCATTTTTTGGGCAGGGATTGTACAATTTGTGCGTGTATTTTGGTACATGACAATAAGGCTTCATTCAAAAGCACAGATATAATCAAACCACAAGCTTAATTTTTTCATAATAAAAAAAAAACTCAGATCAAACTGAACAAACATAAAGCCACACACATTAAAAAGAGAGTTTATGACTATCCAATTATAAACTATTTTAACCCACTCACAGGACAGTCAAGACATTTTCACTGTATTGGGCTCTCAAATATTGAATACTGGGATTTATTTGGGGCTGAGCCTGACGAATGTGCTCCAAGCCACATTCGAGGCTCGAAGACAAAAAGGAGCGGAGGGAGGAGGGGAAGAGTGGTGGCTCTCTTATGTCAAAACGTAAACCAATAAGGAAAAAATTCGGGGGGCGGTCTTCAGGAGAGGGCAGGAGTCGGCAGAGGTTGGCAGGCATTGGCAGGGGCTTGCATGATTCTGAGGGGGTCGGTAGGCGTCGCGAGGGGTTGGCAGGTGTCATGGTGCGTCGCGGGTGTCGGGGGGGCCGTCGCGACGATCGGGCTCAGCCTGATCAACGCTGTTTGCAGCTTTAAATATTACTATTTTTTACAGTACCTTATGCGTCCTTCACCTCAATTTTGACCCCTTAAACATTGTGCTCCATGGCGCCACCTACAGGCAAATAACTAACACTCTCACAACAAAAATTTTCACGATCAGTACGAATGTAGCAGAAATGTGGGACCAAAACCCACGTGATCCTTGGCTACACTTCATTCTTCGACACAAAAGGCACAATTTATGCTGGTTTGCAAGTATGTGCAAAAAATTAACACATTTTTAAATGTTTTCTCCTCCAAATCTGCAAATCTTGGCGGCGTGTGGTATGTACACGCATTGTGTGCATACTACCTGTGTATTGTAGTACGACACAGACAAGACCTTCATGACTATAGATTGCTATAGATTGCTCATGAAGATTTTGAGATCTTAACCGTTTTCATTTTACGGCCCTTTAAATTCAAGGTCACCTCAAGTACACAGATTTTAACCACATTTTGACCCCCTTCCCATACTCCAAAACTCAACAAATTCTGCTGGCAGGTCAGCCATGCCAAAAATTTTAATCAATTAAAAAACTGTACAAATCTGCTCAATAGTGCCCCCTACAGAAAAATAGGGACTGCCAACCCCATTTTGACTCCCTGAACATGCTTTGATCTGCACCACATTTTGCACACATGTCAAGGCTGCAAAAAATTGATGAAGAAAGGAAATCTGTAGCTACTCCAGAGCGCCGCCTACAGGCCGAGAGCTGAAAAAAAACACTTTAATGGCCGTGGCAACCCCTAGGAATGTCGTAGAGACCTGAGACGAGAACCCACGCGTCCCTCTCTTCGAGATGAACATTTCATATGTTCTAATTTAAAAATCGACAAACAGGAAGTGAGCTTGTTTCATCAAGGCCTACAATTTACACTTGACAGTTTTGACCAAAAACAAACAGAAAGCACAAAATTTGTAGCATTTGCTTACACATATGCTTAAATGTATATGATTAGGACCTCTTCCAGTTCTCATTTGACCTGCTAAACATGCTGGCGGATGTCGGGGGTGTCTGCGAGTGTCAAGGGGCGTTGGCACAGGTCTGCAGTGGTCAGCAAGCAAGGGGTCGGTAGGTATTGCGAGGGGTCAGAAGGTCACTTGGCACTTGGAAGTGACATTAGCCTATTAAGGCTGTTTACAACCACCTTTTTGACCTTTTGACTTTTTTCTGAGGCGGGTTGTGATAACTGACGCCGTTGTGTGGGGCGCCTGGTACGAGTCAAATTATTGATCAATGCAGGACCCGCAGGTCGTCAAACAAGTCGCTCACCACGAGTCTCGGCTCTTGAGTGCATTTTTGTGAGTGAGCGGTTTTTATAAAGTTTTGTGACTTTCCGAAACATACCGAAATACCGTCATTTGCCGTGTACTGTACCGAACAGGGCGTGCTGAACGGTTCAGCAAAATACAGAATATCGTTCCATCCCTAACATATTTATGAGGCTTTTATTTTTAATTTTTTAATTTTTTGCTCATGAAGTATTGCTGCAGAGACAATTACAGAAGGGGACACAAAGGAATAGTTCTTCACTCCTTACACACCGGGCAAAAGGCGAATAAGCGACGGAATAAGCGACGCGAAAATGCGAATGTTTCGCCTGCAAATCTTTTCTATACACACCAAGCGTGACGCGAATATGTGTCTAAAATTCGACTGATGATGTCCTGATAATTGTTGGATTAAAAAAAGATAAAGAAAAAGAATAGGAGTCTTTGGGTACACCAATTGTTTTTGAGAGAGGTGTTGCAGCCATTAAATTAATGACTTTCGTATGCCGAGTACCTCATTTTATAGTGGACATGTGTTTTAAAATTATTATCCTATATTATTACTATTTGTTTTTCATGTCTTGAGAGGGCGCGAGAACATGATGTGTCAAGGCACAGAGGGCCCTGGCGGGCTTTGAACCCCAGACTCCTGGGTGACAGCAATGCGTGCTTAACCATTCGGCCAAATATCCCTTTGGCCAAGTAGCCAGGGGGCATGATCAATTGGAGGCATAGTGATAGGACCGCCACTGTCACAATTACCGACGTGTTGATGTGACATAATTGACTATCCAACATCATTTTGATTGGTCAGAGGTCCAGAATTTGCCTTTTCGCCTCGGAAAATTCAACACTTGAGCGTAAAAATAACCGTGGCTTTTTCGCCACGCGAACATTCGCTGCCGGTGTGTACGGTTCCATTGATTTCAGTAGGTTTTAAAATAATAATAACAATAATAATAATAATGATAATAATCAACCCCGAATTATTTGCCTAGCGAATTCGCTCCCAGTGTGTAAGGACCTACTCAGGATTGTAATATTATATTTATTAGCAGTTTCTTTCTTCCAGGGAGCCTGGACAGAAAGAAAGCAAACTGCCGAGTCAAAAATAATATTTTCCACTCGTGGCATCTAAACATCTCAACATTCGCCAAAACTACTTGGAAAAACATCAACAGACCTTCGACCGGAGCTCCTTCTAGCCTGGCAAACTATGAAAATCCAGAGCAGAGTTTTCAACCACAGACAGATTCAGAGTTTTTGAAATTACAGATTTTTCCTGCAGGTTGTGTGATTCCTATATTTACTTTCCTTTTTTTTCTACAGAGCCTCTTAAATGCTGCCGCGTAAACTGCTGGTCTCGCAGTACTGGAGCATGAAAAATATGTAACTTTCTCTCCAGCAATCATTAAAATATGCTAAATGCACAGATGGGTGTTTTTAATTACAAACCACAGGGCCTTAATTGAATTTCAATAAGTGAATCCATATATTGAATCACACCCTCAAAGTCCCTGCGGGGTGGGGAATGCACAGACAGGCAGCAGAATAAGAATTCTGAAATATTTATGCTATTTTTTTTAATGAATTTATTGGTAAATAATATCTTGTGAATTTTCTTTGCATCTCTTCACTTCATCTCATGGAGAAAATATTCCTAAAAATGTGGTGAGTGGTAATGAAATGAGTCGACGTGTTTGCAAACATAATTTGTAAATTAACAGAAGGATATAATGTGTTATTATTATTATTATTATTATTATTATTATTATTATTATTATTATTATTATTATTATTATTATTGTTGTTGTTGTAAATATCAAGGTAATTTAATTGTGTCCATGCTTACAAAAATCTTTTATTAGGTTATTTTGGCACTGACGATGCACGGATGCGAGTGCCGAATTTTCCTCAAGGATGCGTCTTTAGACAAGACCGTGAAAAAGCTGCCAAAGGACAGACAGACAGACAGAAAGACAGACAAACAAGACAGACAGTAAGAAAGACAGACAAACAGACAGACAGAAAGACAGACAGACAACCTCAGTCGTGCCCCGGGTGTGACTCGGCTTCAGTGAGGACAGGAAGGAGAACTTGCTGGTGGCTCCGGGTTTTGACAAGAGGATATTGTCTTTTTCTTGCCATTCACGACTCTAATGATGCACTTATGTTGCCCGCTCTTCCCTTTTTCTTACACCTTACCTACTTAAGGAGGAATTCTTGATTGGTAAGTCGATGCCATCCGCAGACTCAGGGATGTTCTTTGTAGGTCGGTGCAGGCTAATTATTCACTTCTTGCAGGAGAAAACAGCACAGTCATCTGTCCTGTTCTGTTCTCAGGGCTTGGCTTTTTTTTCTAACTTAGACTGATGGGATCTCTCTTTGTCTGCAATCCTTTTCATTTCTACATAAAAACCCATTCTGTGGTGTTTGTTCACTGTTCTTTAAACGAGACTTTTCACTGAGGCTCTTTTTTGTCACTCCAATTAGAGTCAATAGATTTTTTTCCTCCACACATAGTTTTTCCTTTCTTTCTTTCTTTCTTCCTTTCTTTCTTTCTTCTTATCTTATTATGTTGTTGCTTTCACATGATTGTTTTAGTTTAGACTTACTTATCTTAATTGGTCTCTGGTTGATTTCTTTTGACTTTAGTTGAGTTTGGACTTTCTTTTGAGGCATGCTTCAAAATTTGCATGACATCTTTATCTTTCAACATTTTCTGTCCAAAAGATGTGTTTTGATATTTTTTAAAACAAAAAAAGAAGAAGAATTCTCCTCTCTATACTCTCCAGGGAATATATGCATTTTGTATTGTAGATAGTATTTGCAGTTCTTCACAAGCAGATAGCAGGTTGCACATTCAGTGCCGAAACCAGCTCGGCTTTAAGCTGCAGCTTCTTCTGTCTGTTTGCAGGTGTCATCGCAGCCCAGCACTCAACTCTACGGAAACGACTCTAAGCAGCTTCCAAGTCGAGCCGAACGCTCGCACGACTACGACTCCGGGAATGATACGTCCTCGCCGCCATCCAGCAAGACCGGTGTTTCTCAGCAGGGCGCCGCCAACAGCAACATTAGCCGCTTCAAGCTCGTGACCTCACCGGAGAAGCTGAAATCGGCGGACGGAGACAACGTGTCCGACTCGGGGAACTCCGTGACCAGCTACGCCTCCCTGTGCAAGTGGACCGGAGAGGACGGCTCATCTGGAGGAGCTGGGAAAAGGTGCCGACGAGAAGCTGGAGGAGCAGCAGGAGCTGCAGGAGCTGGAGGAGCTGCAGGAGCTGGAGGCTCCTCTCAGTCCGTTTGTGGGTCTTTGCGCTTCGAATCTCTAAAACATGATGTGCGCGTGTGTGTGTGTGTGTGTGTGTGTGTGTGTGTGTGTGTGTGTGTGTGTGTGTTTGCAGAGGGGAGGCGGCGCCAGGGTCTCATGTGGACAGCGGCGCGTCTCCGAGAGCTTCTTCCGGCTGCTGGCGGAGGCTGAGCAGGATCTCCAGAAGCCGCCGCTCGTCCAGCGGCAGCAGTAGCAGGAGCAGCAGGAGCTGCCAGGACTGCAGCAGCAGCAGCAGCGGCAGCAGAAGCAGAAGCAGAAGCAGACACTCCAGGAGATTCTCCCGGAGCGCGTCACCTTCATCCTGCAGGTGAATCCCAAACATCCGCAGGACAAATTAAACTTGCTGAAGCACGAGGCCACAAATACTACTAGGAACCCTCTGAGTGACTTGACAGTGTGTTTCTATTGGGGCTGAGCCCGACCAACGACGTGCTTCGAGCCACGTCTTTCGCAAGGGTAAAAGGCCCATTGTTTATTGAATTTCACTTATTGTCGTTCTTTACCTAACGCGTCTTTCGCCCCAATTTTGACCCCTTTAACTCCGTTCAATTTTGACAAAATTTGGCACGCACGTTGGGATAAGATTTTTTTATTATTTTTTTTATTTTTATGCAACAATGACAGCTGTAGGTGCTCCATAGCACCACGTACAGGAAAAAAACAACACCTTCATTAGAAAATTTTCACGGCCAGTATGAACATAGTAGAGTAAAAAAAATATATAAAAATAATAATAATAATAAATAAAAACTGACATGTACTTCTTATCAATGTCAACAATTTAGTAATGTAGGTTTCCCCCTCACATAGAAAAAAAGTGTCCAATTTCCATAATTTGATGATCCAAAAATGTCATAAATTAATTTATGCTCACATTTGACCCCTTTAACTTTGATCAATTTTAATGAAATTTGGCAAGCAGGTCAGGACTGTTGAAAACCTTTTATTAATGCAACAATGACAAGTCGAGGTGCTCCATAGTGCCACCTACGGGCAACAACCAATGCCTGCACGAACAAAATTCTCACGACCAGTACGAACGTCCAAACATTGTGGAACCAACACCCACGCGACACAAATTTAGCTTGTTTGCAGGTATGTGCAAAACAAAAACATCAACAATTTCTCCACTAAAACCGCATTAGCGCCTCTCCAAGCGTCGCACAATCATGAGACAAGAGCCCATGCGTTTGTGTCGTCCACCACTACATCTCATACTCTTTCATTTCTTTTAATTTTGACAATCAGGAAGTGAGCTATTCCCACTTGTTTGAACACTCAATGTCTCACAGAAGTGGGACTCAGCCCCATCAACGCTGCTTTCAGCTTTAATTTATTTATTTATTTATTTATTTTAGCCCATCCAACACATACATCCATAATCCATACACATAACCACACAAGGAGGCTGGTTTGCTGAGGTTTAAGTCCAATCTGTATTGCTTCCAGTAATAATTAATATGTCATAATTAAAGCGAAACTGCGAAATAATCCACACACACAAAAAAAGGAAAACATTTGGAATCAAAACTCTCAACACAACATGGATTCACCATTGAGACAAGAAATTTACTTTTAGCCTCATGCTTCCCAAGTGAGAGAAGAGATTTTGCAAAAACAAACAAACAGAATCAACCTTGACCCATAAAGTAAAGTAAGGTATCAGTCACAATCAGCACAGTCAGTAGATTGAAAAATATTACAGTGTCATCTCTGGGTTTTCTCTTTGCTGGTAGCTCGTACTGGCGCTCGCCGACTCACTCAGCTGACCTGAGACGGCGAGGGAGTGTAAGCAGTCTGAGCTCCAGAAGAAGCTGCTCCAGACACGATGCAGACAGGTGAGCTGCAACCCCTTCCTCCGATGCTCTTAATAAATAAACAAAACAAAACAAAACAGCAAAATACATTCATCACTGTGAATTAAACGTCTACGTCTGTGTCATTCCAAGGCTCCGAGACAGGAAGCGGAGCCAGCCCGGCTCCAGAGGGAAGGACGTGAAGCACGCGCGCAAGATTAGCGGCAAGAGGCGGAGACGCAAATCCTTCTCCCCTATGAGGAAGAGGAGGAGAGACTCGCCCAGCCATCTGGAAGCACGCCGGATCACAAGGTACAGCCTCCCTCAGCCCGCTATTTATAGCTACAACACGCATCTTTGTGTGTCCAAAGATGGGAAATAGAAACACACACACACACACACACACATACACACACACCTTGCTCCATCCCCAGCCCGCTCCGTTGCACAAGCTGAAGTCTAGTCATTGTGTTGATGAGCTGTGCGACATGAGAAGGCTCTGAGCCAGAGGAGATCAGCTCTTTAAGCTTTGCAGGTGCAAATGAAGCCGAGCAGCAGAACACAGCAAAGCTCAGAAGAAAATAGGGAGATAACAGGAGAGTCTGCTGTTATCTGCTTCTCACAGATCTCTGTCCCTTTAACATATTTTATTCTGCTGCTCATGCCTCATACAGCAATTTAACACTTGGTTAACATATGGCATCATCACAGATTTGAGTTCCAAACCGAAATGGTTCTTGAAATTTGAAACCGGAGCCGACTGGCTCAGAAACATTATTCTAGATATAAGTTCCGGCCCCGACCAGGACTGAGAGATGCCATGCCTGCCCCGAATAGAACCGTGACATATCAGCCCCACATCCTGAAAAATCCTCAAATGAACTAAATTTGCATTGTAAAATGAAACACACAGAATGTTTCGTTTTTTTTTGTTTATTTTTATTATTCTCAAAAATAAACGTGGGTACCTGTTTCTGCTGCTACAGTAGGGAGCTTACAGAGTTTCCAAGGACGACTGCGTTACGTGACATTTCTGGTTAAACATGCTACAAAACCGGGACAAGTGCATGAATTATTCGACTTTGACGAAATCATTTACTAACAGGCAGTGGCGAGGGCAACATGCGAAATCACTTCCTGGTTTTGACGTCTGCTGTAGCGAGGACAAGGAACTGTTCCGCTTTGCCTGCTCCTCATGGCACTCTCCGTCACGCAGTTTTCTTTTCAAGTCTTTGAACGGTTCAGGCTATCTTTGTTGTTAGTTGAATGTTGGCTACGGCTAGTGCGAACTCACTTCTTGTCAATGGACTCGAGATCCGAGCCAGGTTGGCTCAGAACATCCGATTCCGACCCGGATCCGGCTGCTTGAGAATTGACCCGAGAACATATATATATATATATATATATATATATATATATATATTATGTGTATACATATATATATATATACATACATACGTATCATATCATACATTCATCATTCAATGCCAGTATAGCAGATGCGCCATTATCCCCACCCCCATCCCCAAGTCCATACATTTTAAACTTTTAAAAAATACAAACCATTATGTTACTTATAATACCTTCCATCACTGAGGCTCCTGATGTTAATCTCTCTCTTTGGTGATGACTGTCACCTGTCACCCCTGTGACCCCCTGCTGGGTTATTTGCTGTCTACAGTGCCAGGAAGCGACCTGTCCCTTATTTCCGTCCCAGCCCCTCGTCCAGTGCTTGCTCTGCCAGCGTTTCGTCCCTGAGCAGCGTCTTCAGCCACAGCTACAGCATTGCTCACAGCCGGAGCCGCAGCCGCAGCCGCAGTCTCAGCTACGCCACCTACAGGAGCTACAGCCGCAGCTCATCCTGGGACTCCATCTTTGGCGTACGCAGCCGCAGCAGGAGTCCAGGGGTGCTGACTAGACGCCGCAGAGCCAGGCACTAGGCACTAGGGGGGGGGTGAACCATGGACCCCCCCAGGACCCAAAGAACCCCTCAGGGCCTGGAGTCTGTGTTTCCAGTTGGGTGTGGACATTTGAGTGATGGACCAGTGACTACTACAGGCTTTGAGGCCGGACTGAAAGCGTCTCTGTTCATCTTCTTCACCTCTGGAGGGCCGAATTCATTTTATTTTTCTTGCATTCTTGCATTAAATTCACACAGTGCAGCTCGTTCAACATCTCAATGGTAATGATGCAGAAAACGGAATCACAAAATAGTTTCAACATTGCAGGTTCCCTTTCTTTGTTGATGCATTTTGCTTTAAAAAAATCAGTGTTTTCAACAAACACTTTAAAGTTGCCGGTCAACCGTTACTTTTAATTTACCACGGATGTACAAATTCATAGCCGCTGTGGGCTGATGTCTGAGGAAAAGTCTGCTTTGTTTTATTGTGGATGCATGTGGATGTGGCCAGAGCCAGGCCTGTGTTGGTCGTTGGAGAACGTGATGCATCTGTTCAGGTTTTTCCAAAGGGCCGCAAAGGGGTCGTTATCGGGACAAAGGAAATGGTTTGTTATTTGGATTCTGGCGCTTCAAAAGGTGAAGAACAGATGATCTTTGCCTTGAAACCAAAAGAAAAGAATCAATGAGGGAGGCCTGACAGCACAAACATCCAATTGACGATTGAAATGTCACCTCATGTAACGCAACAATGGGAACGATGCAACGCTCCCAGGACAGGCAACTCTGACAAAATCATCAATGTCAAATACTTTGTTTGATGACTCGTAGAACATTTTTAAAGAACGTGAATGTGACAAATCTGTCCCATTAGACATGTATATAATATTTTTTTTTGTTCTCTCTCAAAAGATGATGGCAGAAAAGGCTTCTCATCACTGAGTCGTTACATGTTCAGAAATGATTGATCTTTATTTTTATTTAATACCCATAAATGAACAAAGTGTTTCTCTAAATGGTTTACAGCAATGCCCTTACTTGCAGCATCGTAATATTTATCTCTTATTTATTTTGATTTCTTCTGAACTTCTTACTGTTGGTACTGGTGAAATCTTTCTATGCAACAATATCATGGTTTCTTTTCATGGCAATTGTTCAGTGTTGTCTGAGTTTCAAAATAAAAGTAGATGTTCAGGGCAGAATAACTGATGAGCTTCTGTTTCAGGAAATGCTTTGTTTCCCATTTCTCCCATTTTAAGTCTGGTATTTTGGTAAAAAAAAAAAAAATAATAATAATAATAATAATCTGCCCATTTGCTTTTGCACAACAATTTGAGAGGAGGCTTGATATCACTTCTTGATTGGTTGGCTAATTTTCTCAGTGCCTCCATAAAAATACAGATGACTTTCCTATACACAAACACAAAAAGTATGTATCTGGTGAAGTTCTGGCATGTGCTGCATTTTTTTGGTACTGTTGGACAGAACCAGAGCGATTCTTCTTCCTCCTGCTGCTGCTTCTCTCCAGTCCTCGTGCTGAACTGAGTAGCCTGCTGGTCACGACTCCTATTCATTTGAGAGAGCAAAATCTATCTTGATATCTATCTAAGCAAGAAGGCAAAGGAGCGCCTTCCCTTCCAACTTATTTTCAAGGCCACTTCAACTCAAGAATTTCTCTTCACCAGAGAGGTTTGGAGCTGCCTTTCCACATAATTAATAAAGTTATCATTCCCTTTTTATTTCAATTTTTAAATAAAATAAAATAAAAATGTGTGTGTGTGTGTGTGTGTGTGTGTGTGTGTGTGTGTGTGCACACACGCGCATTGTGCCAGGCCTGATGGAGTCTATGCACTCAGCACTCTGGGCTCCTTTATTTATTGCCTAGAAAGGAGGATGAAAGGAACGACGTTCATGCAGGAGAACATGAATTCTAAAAACTGACGGTGACTTGTGTCTGCTACCGGTGGCCTGGTGGGGGGGTGCTGAAGGTCAGTGACCCTCTCACTGCTCGTCATGTCACAGACTGAGTCTGACATTCTGACAGATTATTTTAGATAATGTATTTACTGTAAATTCATTCATTCATCTTCTATACCCGCTTATTCCTATTCAGGGTCACGGGGGTCTGCTGGAGCCTCTCCTAGCTGTCTTAGGGCGAAGGCAGGGTGACACCCTGGACAAGTCGCCAGTTCATCGCAGGGCCACATAGAGACAAACAACCATTCACACTCACATGCACACCTACGGACAATTTGGAACGTTCAATTGACCTCACATGCATGTTTTTGGAGTGTGGGAGGAAGCCGGAGAACCCGGAGAGAACCCACGCAGACACAGGGAGAACATGCAAACTCCACAGAGAAAGGTCCCAGGTCCGGGCCCCGGAATCAGACCCACGACCTTCTTGTTGTGAGGCGGCAGCGCTAACCACTGCGCCACCGTGTCGCAGAGGTCCAGTTGTTCATTTAAAAAGTTAGGGTGGAGGGCGGCTAATTTGGCACAGTTGAGGAAATATCTCTTAACACCTTCAGGTGTGTCTCTTGTAGCCACATGGTAAACAGCCCATAATGCAAAACCTGACAGCTCTGGATTTTGGATTTTAAAATCTATAGTCCAGTGTTTGTCAACCACTCTGCCACGACACATCAGTGTGCCATGAATTTCACCCGATTGGTCCAATTATTATTGATTCAACGCAAATAATTTGTCTTCGTACGTCTGTCTATGTGGGCAGCATTCAGTGACAGGCAGAAAAATTAAATGTTCTTCCACTAGATGGCAGCAGGTAGTGAATTAACCTGTGTCCCTGTTGCTGCTCTAACTGCAGAGCTGAATTCACACTGAACAGTTTGGCGCGTCCAATAGGAGAGCAGCTGGGTCTGGGGGGGCAAAAAACAAAAAAACAGAAAAAATCAGTGTCCCAGTTAGCAATAGAGCAGGAATCTGAGAAAAATGAAAAAGCAGTGTCCCGAGATGTGGGAGTCAAGGCTAGCTTAAAATATACGTATCTGGTTGACGACTCTGCTTGATTTTGGTGCTCTGACGTTCTCGAAACTCGTGCAAAGTACGTTCCGTCTTGTCTAGAGTATCAAATACAAACGCAAATTAGCGCAATAAGGTCCCGACCATAGTATATAAAAACAACTTTATGTTCATATATTTTTCAGGCGCAGTTCGATGTAGAGAAGTTTTAACACATTTTTAATACATCGAACGTACGCACTGGCCGCCATTTTTCCACAGCCAGGCAGTCACTGTCTGATGTATTGAACGTGAGGGAACGTGAGTGATCTGAACAAGCATTAACACTCTGATCTCGCTGAAAACTTGACGGATTTGCGCACGGTTTGCTTTCTTACAAACGTTCATAACGTAGCAATAATTCTGGATGGTTGAACATGTTGAGAGTGGAGCTTTCTATTAGAAAAAAAAGCATAATGGTGCTAAGACAAGTTAATACAACTGAGACCACTAAGATTTTCATTTCTTAAGTTAAGTTAAGCCAACAGCTATTTCAGGAGAAACTAGTATTTTGTTCACATACAATATTTGTCGTGTCGGTTGTAGTTATTCGCTGAGGTGCGTTTCCTATACCGTTGCAAACCAAGCTAATGCAACTTAGCCTACATCTATTGCTGCTGCGTGAACGCAGTCTCATCAGTTCATGCAGCAGAGACACAGTGATCAATGAACTAGAGCTGCTGATATCTCATCCCCCACCTGTTTGATTCAGAGTCTAACGGTGACAAACTGAGATTACAGTTCGTCTTTTTAAAAATATAAAATATAAAATGGATTAGGATTGGTAGGTGTAAATAAAACAAGCAATTTGACATATGGCTTTTCTAGCTTTTCTTTTCAATATAATTTAACTTAATTCGCAAATGATTTAAAATTGGATTGCTTTGTTACAGCATCATGCATTATGACTTCTACAGGAAATCGGTGACTGAAAAAATGCCGAACTTCTGTGCCGCTTATGGGTGCAGCAATCGTCGCTGTCCACAAACAAAAGCTCGTAGGATCACATTTCACCTGTAAGATATTGTTGGAGCTGTTTGATTAATGTTCCGATTTAGTGCTGGTTTGTTTAGTTTAGCGTTTAGCATATACGTTTTTATTAAATATGGGTGTGTGCGTGTTTTTGCTCTTTTCACATGAAAGCCTATGGTTATAAATCATTAATAAGTATGCAGTATCATAACTATGCTTATAACCTTTATAACAAACCAAACCGCTCGAAATTCGGGTGAAAATAGAGCAATTTAGGGCTATTTAAAATAGCATGCACAATAAGAATACATAGTTCTGAGTGAGAGGGGCGGAGCGAGGTGACTGTGGCAAGATGGCCGCCAGTGCGGACGTTCGATTCCATTGGCCAGCAGCGCGGATAAGACATCTAGCCTTCTGTATATATCTATGTCTGCGCCCGTCTGTGCCATACCGCGCGGCAGACAGTGGCAAAAATGCATTCAATGTGAGTTCAGTGTATGACGGCGGCGGCGGCGGCGGCGGCGATACGCGATTGTGGCGAATTCACGTATGAATCACTCACAGCGCGGATCTCTTCTTCGATGCGTCAAAGCGACGCCACCGTATTTAAAGCGGCTTTACCAATATCACGCTCTGATGGCAACACTGACTCGTGGTTCCAACAGCAATGACCAAAACATGGCATACAAGGCAATAGGGAACACTCCAGCAACGCACTAAGACACTCGCACACACTCGCAATAAACAACAACATGCAACGTAACTCAACAAGAAAGTTACCCCATGATCCCTTGCGGCTACAGGGGAGCATCCAGCTTCCCCCGGCTGCCACAATATTTAAAAAAAGAAAAAGTAAATCAATCAGGACCCTCTGGTTCTAAAGAACATTTTGACCCAGGTAAAAGCCCAAGTATGAGTAGTAGTCAGATGAAAGTAAAAAAAAAAGGCAAGCTCAAGACAATACAATGAAAGTTATATTGCGTTTGGATTCACTTTAACTGGGGACCCAACCGAGCCGATTCCGTTGGGCCTGGTGTGCGGGGAAAAGCTGTCCAACGGTGCCAAGGTTCCAAGCAAACTAATGCCATCTCCAAACTGAAAGGAGGGCGCAGAGCTATTTCAGCTCTGCTTCCTTTCTCCACAACATATCTACGTGAGCTGGGCTTTTCAAGAAAATAAGATTGAATAAAAAAGAGAGACTGAAGGAGATCTTCATGTGTGTCTCTCCTCAGTTCCTGCAAGAACATCAGCTTCGTGTTCAATCAAACCGGGCCAGATTTTACTCCGAGTCAGTAAATTTAGACTACAGTTTCATTCTCTTTCATTAAATACATTTTTGATATATTTATTTGGTGGTGTGATTTTTCTAATGTATAATAAGTACTGTGGCTCAAAAAAGGTTGGTAAAGACTGCATTAATCCATCCATTTTCCATACCCTCTTCAGAATCAGAATCAGCTTTATTGGCCAAGTTTGTGCATGCCAAACATTTGCCTCCGGTTTATCATTGTTCTCTTTACTTTGCTTAAAAAAAGCAAAACAAAACGAAAAGATCAAGGTAAACAAATGTGCAACTCGGTAGTAAAATGAAAGAACATATATATATAGTATACATTATACACACACACACACACACACACACACACACGTATACATTACTGTGCATTTTTTTTTAAAACATATACCTTAAAATATAAAAAATACATACAAAATATATACATGGGTGCAGCAGTAGGAGGTAGACCATTGTCGAAGAAGTGCACAGCGATTGTGAGCACTCTGAGTCCTCGTGAATGACTCTTATCACTGAACTCAGGGTCACGGGCATAGACATAGATGCTGCGCTGACTGCTGATGCCAATTGGAGCGACGTCCCTACGCGGCCGCCATCTTGGAACAGTGGAACAGTGGCGCTCGCTCCTACAGTGCATTACGGCCATGGAGGAATGAAATGTTGTCACTTTAAAAGTGCTCATAAATCGATCAAGACATGTCAGACATGTAGGACAGACAGCCAGACTTAAGTGTATTGAGGTCTTTATGTCACATGTGATTATTGATATAAATGTTTCAGCACTATAATTATCATATTGCTATTATCATTCTAATGATTGTATTGCCTTTGTAAATAACGATCATATTTTTATTAATATTATAGCAATAACATTCTAATGATCGTTGAATTATCAATATTTCTAAAATTGTTATTGCCATGTTGTCATTTTAATTATTATATCAATATTATAATTCATGCTGCTATCATTTTTATTTTTAGGGGAGGTGGAGTTGTAACAAGCCTGAGAGTAGCAGGGTTCTTCAACCTCATTGCCGGTAATAAAACCCTTTCTTCAAGCAAATCACTGTACTACATAACAAACTTACCATCTTCAGTGCTGAACGTTCTTGCTGGGAAGCTGCAGTGAAGTTTTAATCGTGTCGGACTGAGTCTGAGGATGAAATATAATTTAATGATGAGCCTTCCCCTCCATTTGTTTATTGGACCATTAATTTCGACTCACGTGTGCATTCATTAGTTTGTCGTTGTGTTCACAGAACCTTCTGCCCCTGTGATCAATTGATAGATCAATTTGTAATTTTAATCCTTTCCACCCTCAGCCCACGAAAAAAAAAAAAAAAAAAAGTTCAAACCCCTGAAAGAGAACCATTTTGCATAGTTTTGTTCTTGTGCTGCCACTCTGGTACCTGAGTGGAGCCATTTTTGCTATGTGATGCAGCTTAACCTTAATGAACACAGACACTATAGTCTCAGTAGGTTTGAATGGTGGTGGTCAATTCCAAACTGTATTTCTTCAATATGTTCACGGAGGAAAAACACAACCTCCGTGCCAGTCTCTTCCCGGACAACATGTGTCACCACGGACACCTTGAGAGCTTGCCCTGATTGGAGCTGGCCAATAACCCGCTCTGCTGCCTTCACCACCTTGACCGTGCCACCTGATGGAATCATCAGCCCACCCTTGTTTTTAAGTATGAGAAGGTGGTAGCTCTCGTTGAACGGTGTGGGTATGGCGTCTTTTACCAGGCTGCCTCGGCACACGTCACAAGAGAGCTTTCTGAGAACCTGCCGAACAACAAATCCTGAAATATAGACCAAAGTGTTGTCCACAAGACCACCAAAGCGCAAACACAAGATATTTAAAACAGTAATACAAACAATGGTCAACAACTTTGGGGCAGCATTTGAACCCGAACCTGAACCCCAGAACAAGAGTAGAAAGCATCTTATGAACTTGATGCAGAACGCGGGAACAGAACTTGCAAACAATACCGAAGAGAATAAGGGCCACTGTGGGGGGAAAAAAGAGTTGTGAGTTCAAAGCCAGAGCTCCCTTTTTTTTTTATAGTGACCATAATCCTCTTTTGTAAACAGAAATATTTTAAAAGACCTCTTTGATCTGTGAAGGGATGTGCCATTTTCCTTAGATAAGCTGATCAAATATTGCCTGGCCTTCAACAAGAACACCACTGTCTGCCCAATTCAAAGCCCCTAGGGGAGCTTTGAATCCTTTTGCATGGGGATTGCGGCTGTTCATGGTGTCAAAGAGCCTGTCAATGCAAGCAAATATCTGCATTAACTTTATGCATCTAAAATCATATCACATATCATATCCAGCACCTTGTGCAGCCATAGTCATATTACCTCAATAAATTCCGCTGTTTCTTCACAGTCTTTAAACTGTGTGGAGCCCAGGTCCCTCAATGTGCGGAGAGCAACTAACTGAGCGGCTCAAAAGTCTGAGCAGCCTCAGCAACCTCAGCAAGTTTTATGCATTTGGCATTAATACAGCCAAAGTTACAACAACAAAGCAAATCATATTGTCAATCCTTCAAGGACCAAGGCTCAAATGTGTATGTTAATTTTACCCTGAGCAGAAGTCAAGTTTGTCCTTCAGCTCTTCATTGATGAGGTTCTTCTCCCTCAAATCCTCAAGAAGTGCGTGTACAGTTTATTTTGCCCTTCGCTCTCGGATCAAGCTGTTCCTTCCCTTGCGCTCCAGACTCTCCACTCTAGCCAGAGCTTCACCAAGTCTCCTCTTAAGAACAGTGGGATAAGCAGGCAAAGCCTAATTGTGGTCCTGGTGGAAAGAGGAAAATATTGAGTGATTTTCCAAACTCATCACTCACAGATGTAGCTGAAAAAAAATCATTAATGTATATTGTCCCTCTCCATCAAATAAAGTTAATTGAATTAAATTTGACAGTTTCCAAAATGAGTTTCAGAGAGAAACTACAAAAGAGGTTTTAATACGACCAGGGCCTTGTGATGTTCTCATGGTTTTGAGTTTTGGCTTCATCTGAATGCTGGCAGGCCACTGGCAGGATCTCTTCAGCTCTCCTTGAAGTGTGTGTGGTATTTGATTGTACTTGCTAAAATGTAAAAAAAAAAAAATATATATATATATAAAAAAAAATAAAAAAGTTTTAAGTGTATGTTGTACATTTTAAGTTTTAGTGTCCTGTACATTATTCCTGAACAAGCAGACAGAAAAAAACAAGTTTAGAAGGGGAGGCACTGAGTAGTTATAAAAAAAAAAATTAGCTTAAACAAACATGAATCACAGACATGTATGAATGAATTAATGAATTAATGAATTAATTATTTAGCCAAATAGCACACATACCTTTTGTAAATGAGATGGGAAGTTAAAGACAGATGGTTTGACTCCATGTCTAAGCCGGACAATCTGCCCTGTCCTGTCAAAATCATCTGCCTTAAAGTGCTCACTGCAGAGCAAGGACCTCTCATTGGCCACAAAACCTTCCCGTTTAAGTGTCAGTTCCCATTCTCTCTTGAGATTAAGCTCTCTGGGAAACCTGAAGTGTGAGAAAATTAGCCAGAGATTTAAATCTACAAAAAAAATTTTTTTTTATCACCCTTTACATTAATGTTAAATGTTACATATTAAATACAGGACATGATATCCAACATTTATCAAATCTTCTAATGCTTGAAATGATTACCTGGATAATCACTGCAGTCCAAGGTCTGTTTTTTCAAGACCAGGGGCAGTTTATAGAAGAAATAACATTGCATTTTAACCAAAATATCTTTCAAACAAATGCGCTGGTTATGCTATGGAAAGAACCCTGAGGCGGAGCTGAGAAATTCAATCCCTACTGTCGGGGTTTATTTGACTATTTAACATTATACTCACTACAGATGATTCCTTGTGTACACCTTACCTGTGAAAAGTGATTCCACGGTAATCTGGTCCAACATCTTTTCCAGTTAAGCTATGTATAAAAAAGTAGAAGTTTTATTTGGGTAGTAAAACCGGCACTTTCAGACATCCAAGCATCCCGTGTCGTAGCTGCATTTGTCACGTTTTCTAAAAATCAAAACGTTTGGAAGTCGGTCGAAAATTCAGTGAATAATTCTACTTGTAGCGCAGCTCTTACCTCAATTGATGTACAGGTAGTCTCGCAGCACCGACCCCTGTTTCAAGATGGCAGCGCTTTAGGCACGTCACTCGACAGTCAGAGCGGCGTCTATCTATGTCTAGGGTCACGGGGGTCTGCTGGAGCCTATCCCAGGTGTCATAGGGCGATGGCAGGGTGACGCACTGGACGAGTTGCCAGCAGGGCCACATAGAGACAAACAACCATTCTCATTTACACACACAACTACGGACAATTTAGAGTTCCCAATTCATCTTAAATGCAGATTTTAAATCTTTATTTTATTTTATTTTTTTCTCCATATCTCAAAAGCACATTACTATTGTACTGTCCAATCTATGATGTCCGTGTGAAGTCCCATTTGTCTCATACAGCTTCGGTACAGATCCATCCATCCCCCACCTGTTCATAGAGTAAGTTGTGCAAAACACGAGTTATGAAATCATGCAGTTGGACCCAAACGTTACCTCAGTCTCCTCTCGTGTTCCCGCACCGACTCGGGTGTCCCAGCGCAGTAAACACAAGCGGTTGAGTCTGTTGAGTCTGCGGCCATGACATCCAGTTTTTGACCCGCAGCTGTGTGTGTGTAAACTTCTATTAAAGCGGCAGTGAGTCATCGAGTCAGGGGAGACACTCATGGCTCTTCGTGTCATGAGCCCAGTGACTGCATTTGGTCAAAAGGAGGAGGTTCCAGCCCAGCTGCTGGGCCCGCCCTGCTAAAAAAGGCCCCTTTAACGAGTCATTCAGTAATAATCAAGATTCTTTAAATAATGTTTTAAGAGGAATAATATGAAGGACTTGTGTTCTAGTGATGTAGGTCAAAGTCGATCCACCCGGATGTTTTGTCAATTATTGTTTTATTTTTGTGTAGAGTCTGTCAGACCTCCTGTGTGGAATTTTTTTTTTTTTTTTTTTTTTTAAAGTGCGCGCTCTGCCCTGATCCTCCCAGCACTTTCCCGACACTCGGTGTGTCCGCTCGACATTTGGGGAAACGTCACCCAGCGGGGTCTATAAAAGCCGCCGCCGGTGCAGCGCTGGAAGGCTGCAGACCAGACCAGACCAGTCCAGACCAGTCCAGACGCACTCCGGCCGTCCCGCAGGCGCTGCTCTCTGGATCTAAAAGGCGCAACTGGCTGCGGAAAAGGGAATGTGCGCACTTCAAGGAGCACAGGATAAGTTGATCGTGTAGGGAAAAGTCATTGTCAGGGAGAGAAAGAAAGAAAAAGTCTTTCAGAACCTCCACATGGCAGAGGGAGACTTCTACGGGTCCCTCGGGAATCGCCAGAGGTTCCCCAGGGACCCGTTCGGAGAGTCGCCATTCAGGGATCAGTCCCTGTTCCGGGACCCGCTCGCATCCCGGTTCATGGACGAAGACTTTGCGATGGCGCCCTTCACTGACGACCTGGCCCGGGACTGGCCCGGTTGGGCTCGGCCCGGTCTGCTCGGCACGCGCCTCGGCGCGTCGTCGCCCTTCAGCAGGGGCTTCCAGCCGCGTCCGTCCTCCGTGAGCCCCGCGCTCTACACCAGCCGCTACGGAGAGACCTCGCCCCGCAGCTCGCCCGTCACCACCGGCGGGGAGCCCTGGAAGGTTTGCGTCAACGTCCACAGCTTCAAGCCCGAGGAGTTGAACGTCAAGACGAGAGACGGATTTGTCGAAGTTTCAGGTGAGTGAGGGGGGGGTCTTGAACTTCCGACTTTCTGAAATCAAGTTACAAGTGTTGTTTGTTTGTTTGTTTGTTTGTTTGTTTGTTTGTTTGTTTGTTTTAGAGTGAGGTCAGCGTGGAGATCAACACAGTTGGTTTCGTTTTTAATCATGAATTAATGGGTCAAACAAATGACATGAAGGGTTTAATTTCCCACCTTGCTGCCCGGGATTACAGACAGGGGCTGGGTGCTGTATCTTAAATCTATAAATGGTTTCAGGGATGTAATGTAGCTTCTTGTCTCATCTTGTGTTTGTGGTTGACGTGAAATGGCATATAGCAACCATTTTAATCACATCATCAACCTTTGAAAACCAAGAAATCAAAATGCAAAAGTATTTTGATTTCTCAAAGCAACTTTTTCCCCCTTTTATTTTTTTTTTAAATTAAAATTGTGAGGTTTCCCAATTCATTACGTTGAAACATTGATAACGGGGAACATGCTATTGAGGTAGTGTCTCTGACTGGCTTGTTGCGGGGTGGTGGGGGGGGGGCAGTCTTGGCGCACCTACACCTCTCCATCATCTTCTCTGCAACCCAGCCATAAAACATTGTCGCAGCAACTTTGGCAGCCATTTGAAATCCGCTGAGCTGAAGCTGGTCTCCGCTTTCATAAGAGTTTCTATGAAAGCGGCAACCAAAGTTGCAAGACTGGGACCTGAGCTGGCAGCCTGGCAGGTAGGCAGCAAGTCCTGAAGCTCAGACACCTGTTTTGAATTCCTAGAGAACGACTCCCTCGCCTCCCTCGCCTCCCTCACCTCGCTCGGCCAGGGGCTCAATTTAGATTTGCAGCGAGGCAACAACAGTCTCTGTTGCAGTCGGACAGGCAGCAGGGAATGTTCTGGAAATGGGATCTCACTTTCAAACCCCTCTCCCCCGACACCCCTTGGCTGCCCACTACCCCCCCCCCCCCCCCCCCCCCCCCCCACACACACACACACACACACACACAGAACCCCACAGGCCTCGTACTGGCCTTCTCTTTCGATGTCTCGTCTCGCCCCCGGTGGTTGACTATGGGACTGCGTCTGCGTCTCTTCAAAGGAAGTGTGTATTGCCAGGAGTCTCGGGGCTGCAGGGTGTACAGAGAACCGCAGACCCCCCCTCCCCAGAGTTTTTTATAGAGACATTGTTGGTATGCCAGTTGGGTCATTCAATCAGCCCCATGTTGGGCTGCCTGCTACAGTGACTTGACCTCATTCTAAAAATGTGTCAGGCGTGTTGGAGGTGTTATTAGTTATTATTCGGATTATTCTGAACCATTCGACAAAATGTTTCTTTGTGCGCTCGTGTGAAGGCGGTAGCAGAATGGTGCAGAGTTTCATGGAAACCGTCAACATCTGTGTGTTGTCACACTTCACTACACATCAGTCTCAACCAACAGTAAAACCTTGCCAGTTAAAGGGTTTGTCAACTTTTTTTTTTGCAAGATGTTCATAGGATTTCACTTAAAAGATTTCGCCATCAAGGTGTTCACTGTAAAACAGATTTCTGCCACACTAGTTCAACTACTTGGGCAGTAAATGGCTCCAACACTGTCTGATGTCCTTCGACGTCCACCCACGAGTGTGTTGTCTGGTCAGAATTGTCAAGGTGATTTTCTGCTACTGACGGCTGTGAAGACTGAGGATTCAAAAGGCTTTTTGATAATCACTTCTTGAAATCCTAAAATGATGAAAGGTATTTGAGTAATGATTCTTTTTTTACTTTTAAGAATTGGACAAATTCCTCTTTATTTTTTTCTTATTTCTTTTCTACATATTGGTAGTGCGGCAGAGGGGAACTGAAGTCACACGGTGGTTGAAATAATGATCTCATAACTCTACACAGTCCACACTCTCTCTGCGGAAAGCTCCAGAAGGCTCCGGCTCAGGCAGAAGCAGCACCACAGTGGAGAGTCGGGTAGCAGTCTAACATCCACGCCCGGAGACGGGTTTGTTAGGCCACGCCCCTGGCTCTCTGGCAGCAGTGGTGATATTTGGCGTCCACAGAGCAGCTGCTCAGAAGTCCCAGAGAGTGGGGGTGGAGCAGAGGGTGAGGGGCTCCGACTTTATGGAGAGCTTAAGGGAGGTTCCATTCTCAGCTGTTATAATTATTTATTTATTTTGTTCCTGACTTCAAAGGAGTCACTGTTTGGAGGAAAGTCAAGAGAATGACAAAGACATTCTAAACAAGTTGTTCATGGTGAAAACCGGTCAGGGGCCACACTGGGAATAAGCAGTGGAAAACCGTGAACGTGTCATTTGATCCCAGTGACGCAGTGTGCATCACTGTTTCCCCGGATAGGACCAGACACCAACTCTTGAGTCACACCTTGGTTAAAATGTCGCACAACCTTTGATTGTAGTCGGTTCATGTGTTTACTATTTCCCTTGCAGGGAAACACGAGGAGAAGCAGGAAGAAGGAGGCATTGTGACCAAGAACTTCACCAAGAAGATCCAGTGAGTATTGATCCAGTGAACTGTGACTCTACACTGTACTGTCTGGCTGAAATCTTTTTTCTCAATTACTCCTGATAACCCAAGTGGTATTAACTGCTTATTTTATTTGGTAGCGTATTTAGTAGTGTATTATTTTGACGGTCGACAAGCACTTCTGCTCAGCTGCTGTTTTTTTTTTTTTTTTACTCCCACTCAAGTTTTTTTCATCATTTTCATCATCGTCCCTCTTGACTTAAAAAAAACTCTCTCTGTCTCTTCTCTTTCGGTGTTTACCCATTTGTTTGTTACACCCAAAACCCAAACCCCCGCCCCCTAGCCAGCCCACTCCATTGCTCTCTTTCATAAGTTTGTGTGTGTGTGTGTGTGTGTGTGTGTGTGTGTGTGTGTGTGTGTGTGTGTGTGTGTGTGTGCGCGCGCGCACGTGCGTGCGTGTATTTGTTTAATCTCTCTCGCACTCTGATACAATGTACTGACAAATATAACTCCTTAAAAAGAACAATGCAGACCCACTTTGTATGACAGAGGTATTTCACAGGAGTTCCATTCCGGTTCCTTTCTCGGTGTCGTGCAGCTTCTGTATGCATAAACAATTGTTCCCCTTAATGGCTCAGAGAATCAAGTTGCCTCCCATTTAGCATTAGCTTCAGTTAGCATCTTGGATGTACTTTGATCCACAGGTCTGGTGCCTCACCAGTAGGAAGGTCATTTGCTGCACCTGGATGTTTAGCGTTTTAGCGTGTTTAGCGGGTGGTTGCTGGCACCATCACGGCGGTGTGAATTGCACAAAATAAACACAGCTAATGTTAACAGGAGGCAGCGTTGAGACCAACACACTCTCACTCCGTGGACGGCACATATTGACGTTTTGTCAGAAAGCCACGACGGTCCAAAGATGGCAAACTGCGCCGTCTCTGGGATGAGCAAATCTGTTATATAGATATATTATATTACATAAAAGAGTTTTGATCAGATATCAGATTTACTACTACCAATCATGTCAAGCTTGCGGAAAGAATGTCACGTGACGTGAAATAGCGATCACATTCTCCAAAGAAAATCCACATCAAAAATAAATTACCATGATTGGTAGTAGTAAATCTGATATCTGATCAAAACTCTTTTATGTCATATAATATATCTATATAACCTCTATGAGTGTTTAATGTTATTAATGATGTGCACAGACTCTGCTCTGCTCTTGACTGGAAGATATCTATGATAAACCAGAAACAAAATCAGTTATTCTGACACTAAAATAATAATAATAATAATAATACATTTAATAATAGTGGTAGTAGTATTAGTAATAATAATTCTAATAATAATAATAATATTTAGCCCCTCTCCATAGTAATCATCAATCATAGCTGTATTAAGAGCCTGTAGGCATTTGTATTCTGAAACTCAACTACCAATAAACATGAATCAAAAAGCTTTAAATGATTATGCCATGATTTGTAATTTAATGCCGTCAATTTCATTATTAAGGCCACGCAGTCATAATTTCACCTGTTGGTCCAGGAACAGGTCGAACAGCTGCTTTTGTTGAGTCCTACCTGGCTCCTGGCTCTGTTATTGATGCTGGCTGTGTATCCTGCTCTGTCTTTTCCTCTACTCCGTCCTTCTCCTACTCCTTCTCCTCCTCACTAAGCTTGCTTCCCTGTCGTCTCTTTCGCTCCTGTTCCAATGTTCTTCTTGAAGTAAGAAAGATGTCTGCGGGCTTTCTCTTCATTGTTGCAAATGACTGACATAACATATACAAGCAGCAGCTAACGGAGCTAACGTAACTCCTTTATACATGCCTCAGTTATACATATACAGTTATCGGCTCGGCTCCGTTCGGAGCGCTCCCTTGCCGGGTTGTTTGACATGCTTTGTTTCTGTCGCGCAAAACAGCGGGGGGCGGCTGCTGTGAGTGAGGGAAGATCAAAAGCGGCATTCCTGGCTGGCTGCGCATTTGGGATGAAATGCATAACTGACCCTACTAGAATCTATACTGGCCAGTGGGGTGGCCAGTAAATTTACAGGAGGAGCGGGGGGGGGGGGGGGGGGGGGTGCGGCCACCCCCTGGTGGCACCATTGTGACAGCTCTGATTTTATTTATAAAACCTCCAGCAGATGTTTGTCATTGGGGTCGTTGCTGCTGCCTGTTTCTACTATACTTCCAACACACACACACACACACACACACACACACACACACACACAGTTATAGGGGTCATTCATGTGCCTCAGTGTGTGAGGAGAAGCAGGCAGAGGTGAAGAAGAGTGGGAAGAAAAACAAAACAAAACATGTCAGACATTATTTTGGGCAGCTGCACAAAATCAATGCGGGAGATAAAACATCCGCTCGCCGGAGGTAAATAAAAGCCCCCAAGCTGGACTGATTCGGATTCTGCCGCCTGCCTTCCACAGAAGGATGCTCAGCGTAAACACTGGCACTCATCTGGCCCGGGACGTGTCTGACGGGGGAAAAAAAAACCCAAAAGATATTTAACCTGAATAGCAATGGCCTAGCTTGACGGCATGACCGCTACATTTTAACTTTAAATTCCTACATATTTGCACGAGCCTGTATCTACACAGTGAAACAGCTCTTGTATTACTCATTAGCCAGGCCAGGGTCACTGTCAGCCTGTTGCGTCTTTTTGAATGTGGACTTTAAACAGTTGGAAGCTGCCTGGTTAAAAATCTGCATTGAAAGCTGAAATCATTTTGTAGCAAGTTGATGTAGCTGCGATAGTGACACAATGCTATAAACAAGATGGGTTATATAATTAAATGTCATGAAAAGCTTTATATTTAAATCAGTTAATACTGCTATATGGGAGGTGCATTTTTTTTTTATCAGGAGTACAAAGTTACCTATTGGCAGAATTTAACCACTAGCCCCCTCTAGTTGGCAGAAGCTACTTTGACATCTTCCTGCCATGTGAACTGAGGCGGTAGCATGTTAATATGGTAGAATGTAGCCCAGAGTGATGATGGATGGAGGTGTGTGACAGCCTGGTGGGGGGAAAGGGGAGGGGTGGAGAGGAGAGTTGTTGTCGTTGTTTTTTTTTAATATATATGGAGGAATATTAGGAACTAACAAGGGAACCTGTCATCTTCTCTCACTCCAAATAGCTTCACATTAGCAAGTGTTGAATGAGTGCTTGCTGTTTAAAACCTGTGGATAAAAACTGAAACCTTGTCTGCCGTGGCTTGAAAGTTTTCTTCCCCTCTGGCTGGTATTTGTCGGTGAAGTGGAGAGCTGCTGGAGGCTCCTCTCTAATGAAACGGCCAGGGTGAGATCACGCTCTCCTCCTCCTCCTCTGCGCAGGGTAGCCGCGTGTTTACATGAACTCCCCGGGACACCCGGCTACTCACGCAAAATCCTGCAACCTCCATATTTGGCCTGACAAAGAGTTGGACTTGTGCAGGACTTCCATACCGAAGACAGGAGTCTTCTTCTGAAAATAACCTGAATCTTAAACCGAGTTGTTCTTCGATTCTTCCTCCTAGTTTGTCAAAGGGCGTGTTTCCACTGGTGCTACGTGGTTGGGGCCAGCTTGACTCGGCATGGTATGGCTCGGCACGGGTGTGTTTCAACTCTAACTTGGTCCCAGCTGAGCATGGGTGGAGTTAGGGCTGCAAGGCGGACCGAAGGTCCCTGGACGTTTGTTGTGCTGCCTGTGTCAACTAGATTCCTAAGTTTTACTTTTTGTATTGGCCATGTTTTTGTTTTGTTTTTCGGCAAGAGATTTTAGTAGTGCTTAGAATGATTTTGTTGACTTCTATCAAAACACTGTTTATTATTAGACAAGAATACCCACACAACTTTAAGTCTACACAAAGCACAAAACAGCAAAAGCTTCATTCAACCATGGTAACATGCTACCATGCGTTAAAATCGCTATAAGGACCGAAACTTAACAGGCAACAACTCTTTCTTCGCCCATGGCACAGTTTCATAATCATTTCAGTTTTTCATCATCATTCATCTTCTATACCCGCTTATTCCTATTCAGGGTCACGGGGGTCTGCTGGAGCCTATCCCAGCTGTCTTAGGGCGAAGGCAGGGTGACACCCTGGACAAGTCGCCAGTTCATCGCAGGGCCACATAGAGACAAACAACCATTCACACTCACACGCACACGCACACCTACGGACCATTTAGAGTGTTCAATTGACCTCACATGCATGTTTTTGGAGTGTGGGAGGAAGCCGGAGAACCCACGCAGACACAGGGAGAACATGCAAACTCCACACAGAAAGGTCCCAGGTCCGGGCCCCGGAATCGAACCCACGACCTTCTTGCTGTGAGGCGGCAGCGCTAACCACTGCGCCACCGTGTCGCCCCATTTCATTTCAGTTTTTAAAGCGTGAAAATTTAAAAATCCACACACAGGGCATTTAAAAATGGCGGTTTTGGTTTTCGTGATAGACTTCCCCTCGGCTTTCGTACAAACTCTTACCCAATCAGTGCCCTGCTCGTTGCTACGTCACCATTATGGTTAAGGCTCACGGGTCGCTCGGAACCCCTAGTAAGCAGGTGCCAAAAGGGTAACTGTTGGAACCATGCTGGCACCAGTGGAAATGCTTACAAACTGGGCCGTGGAAACATGCCCAAAGTGAAGCCATATTGGTGCAGCAGCAGCTGCCTATGTTCACGTGAAAGTATTGAGAAGGTGTTTGGAAGCTGTCAGCTGTCTTCATGACGATGAGCAGCAGGAGAGTAAACCAATTCAAGTTTTCAGGCGAATCCACCAGGCAGACTTGGCTATTACATTGGTTTTTGTGTACCACTACAACCTCCACCTCCACCACCAACTCCTCCACCTACAACAACACCACCACCACCACCACCACCAACTCCTCTACCTACAACACCACCACCTCCACCACCACCGCCACACTGCACCTGAATAAGTTGTGTTTTCTCTGTTCCAAAGTCGTTGTGGCACAGCTACAAGCATTTTTCCCAAAATTCAACCCCAATTCACTACCATTTGTGACTTGGATGGAGGAGAGAAACATTGGTCATTTTTTCCAAGTTTTTATTTTTTTTTATAAACAGAGACTGAATCTTTTTAACTCTTTAAACTTTAAGACGTTTTCATTTGGCTTTGTTCCAGATGTCAGTAAAAACTCCAATTCTAGTATTTAGTACCATTTTCTACCTGCTCTTTGCGGAGCAAAATGTCTTTTTCGTATCTTTGCACCAACTCTGACTTGCAGCCACTCGTTTCTCTTCCTTTTCTTACCCTCTGAGAAGTTTTCTTCTGCCCACTTGCAGTTTAACCCAAGTCAAGTGGACTTGTGCTTCTCCTTAAATCTAAACTTTCTATCCATTCATTTAAAGAAAAAAACACTAAAAGCACACCTCTATTTTATTTCCTTTCCTTTCCTCTCCCCCAATGTCTCCAGGATCCCAGTCGACGTGGATCCTCTCACAGTTTTCGCCTCCTTGTCCCCGGAGGGCGTCCTCATCATCGAGGCTCGCCAGACACCTCCGTATCACCTGTTCAGCGACGATGGCCACCAGGACGGTGACGGCATGCTGGAGGTGGAGGCCCCAAAGCCCCAGGAGGCCGCGGCGGCAGTCTGAGCGGCCACACTGTTTGTCCCTCCGCTTCCTGTTTCCTGACGTCCGGATGTAAAAAGTGTAAAATAAGCAAAGGGTCCCGTATTAAAACTGTCTACAGTGACTCAGAGTGATGCTTCAATTTTTTTTTTTTTTCTATTTCCGCATTGTTGCATGTCCAGTTCATGTTTTTAAATCAAGCAAATGCTTTTATTTGACACAACACCTAAATATGTATTTTTCCAAACAGAAAACCAGAAATGGCAAACTACGGCCCGGGTTCTTTATGCGGCCCATTAAGCTTTTTAATCCGGTCCGCCGAACTTGAAGAAATATTAATAGTAAGTAAGTCATAAAATAGCTGTAACTTCATCTTTTTTCCAGTGCTGTAAGAGTCAATTCAATACAGGGCTAAATAACATGGGGCTTCAAAGCATTTGTTGTAAAGCATGTTTTTTTTTTTGTTTTTTTGTCCTATCCCATATTTTACAACCCATTGTGGCCCACAGGTCAAAAAGTTTGCCCAACCCTGCATTAAACTCTAAAGCCTTCAGCCAGTGGATGGAACGGGTGCAGCATTAACTGATTTTCAGGTGTTGAAGAGGTGCAGGGGCTCTGACATGTTGCAGGTCTTTAATAAGCAGCTGGTTCCTCTGACACTGAGCCTTTTTCAATACGGATTTTCTATTTTTAATTGTGTTTTTTTAGTGATCAAAAATATATTTTCTGAAATGTATTTTGTTTTTGAGGGAGTGAAAGTTAAAATAAAACATCCTTTCTCTACTCAAGTGCCTTGAGCATGAAGCTCATGACTGTTTTACCTTTTGAGTGAAGGAGCTTAAAGGCCCAGTCTGCACAAATAAATTGAAATAGCAGGATTTATTATTATTATTATTATTATTATCATCATTATTGGCGACATCTAACTCTAAACATATACCTGGATTCTTTTTTTCATGCCAATAGCTCAATTTAAAAGTGACGTACTGGGTCTTTAAACTGACGGATGTGTAGGTAACCTTTTTTGACCACATCAAAGGGAGCAGTCAACTACACTTCGAGTCAAAAGTCTGGACACACCTTCTCATGTATTTAGTTTTTTTTTTTAAATCTTTATAACTTTCTACACTGCGGATAGATATTGAAGACATCAAATATATGAGCAAGATATACATCATTATGCAGCAAAGAAAAAACACTTTAAATAACTCTAAATATGCTTTTTTTTTATGGAAAGTGGCTATTTTGAAGAATAGAATAGAATTTAAAACGTGTTTGAGTTATTTTAATTCCAATTTTTATTGTTTCCTACATAATATACACGTGTGTTCATAAATAGTTTTGTTGCCTTCAGTGAGAAACTGCAATGTCAATAGTTGTGAGAATGAAAGAGAATACATTAAATTCTTAGGATGTGTCCAAACCTTTGACTGGTTAGTGTATATTGATCATATATTCCACCAGAAATGTCTGTAAATATATTTGAATTTGTGCCAATTCAGAATAATAAATGATTGTCTGAAGTAAACCAGCACAACGTGTATTTTCTCCTCTCTCTCTCTCACTCTGTGTGTGTGTGTGTGTGTGGTTTGGTTGTTTTTTCTAGCTCTGTTCTACTACTGGAGGTTCATTTGTTTGTTCTCAACAAGTACAGAAACAGTAGCTTATTTGTTAAGTGCTGAGGTGGTAACTATTAACTGTGACTAAAAATGATTTACCGAGGTCTTTTGGATTTGTTTTGTTATGTACAGTATGGTTGTCACATGACCCTGCATTCTCTCCGTTATCAGCTGATGTGAAATTTCTGATGAGGAGCAACAATAAAGAAATGCTTTTATTTACAAACATAACATTAGAGAGGGGAGGGCAGAGGGAACGCATTATGCAAACTGGCAACTGTGTGAGAGGAATTTGTCTGTGTGTGTTTGAGAGAAGGCGGGTTTGTGATATGATATAGTGGTTGTGTGACAAGAGAAAGTGTTGTGAGGTTAGTTACTGCAAGCCTGGAAACAATGGGTTTAGGTTTGCGATGTTGACATGCTAGTAGATCTCGGGAGGTTGGCTATTTGGGAAGTAGATCTTGGGTCAAAAAAGGTTGGGCACCCCTGGGCTGTGCCTAAACGAATCTAGTCAGTGGTGCTCTCAGATGGTCAGGGAGGGTATTCCACAACCTGGGAGCAGCCGAGCAGAAGGCTTGATCATATATGCTGTGCAGCTTAGTTCTGGGGACTTTAAGGAGGTTGGCTGTGCCGAAGCAGAGGGTGCGTGAGGAGGTCTGTGTGACGAGAAGTTCCTTTAGGTAGTTCTGGGGTCATCTCCGTATATACACTGGTGGTACACACGTGATTTATTATATAAGAGAAATATATATTGACACGACCTGGCTCAACAGCCATGCCAAAAAGGTGGAAGGACACGGTTTAACAGTTCACAAAAGAAATATTCAATTTATTGTCCAAACTAAACTGAATGTGCAACAAAACAACAAACTGTGCCATCGACAACGAGGTGGGTTTGGCTGGGTGTTTCACCAAACAAACATGAAAAAGACTGGATTAGCTCAACTAGATCTGCCCTTTCCCCTTCTGGTAGATGTTGCAACAACTCCTCGAGTTTGCAAAGAGTCTGAGTTTAGGTAGGCAGCCAGCCGCAGCCATTGAGGCGCAGCCATTGAGGCGCAGCCACGCGGACCCTGCCCACTGCACTGCGGGATTGGGGGTTGAGTGCGTGTGTGCAAGTGTTCATGGATATGTGTGCGTAGGCCCCGGAGAGTGACTTTGTCCAACGCCGCACTCTTGGTGCCTTGTTCCGCACGATGTCATGGCGATAACACAGCAGTTGCCGTGGAGACGTCCTTGATTGGGCCGCAGCCAAAGTCAACAATCCGCAGGTGTCCATGAGGGAAGGGGGGGTGAGTAGTCGCCTTCCAATAGACATCGACTACCCTGAATGTCCCTACTGGTCTCCAGAACGATCCATATTCCTTTGCAGAGTCAAAAGCTTCTCCAAGATGACATCCACATTGCGCTTCAGATCAGAAAGTTCTGCTTTCAGTGCCGAAATTGCCACAGTCTGAGTGAATGTTTCTGTTTCTGTTTCTTCTTCTTCTCCTACTTGATACGCACAAATAACGTAAAAATGTGAAACCTTCAAAAATAATATGATAGTTTTACATTATAATGTGAAAAATATCACAAAAAAGTGATACTGTGCCCTGTTTGTTTTTTTTTTGTGTGTGGCAACAATGCACTTCCATAATGGGAAACAGAATATTAAGTAAGATTGCAACTTTCTTTCAAAAGACTTAATACTGTTACTCGCAGGTAAGTATAACCAGATTAGATATTATATAGATGTTTTTTTAGTATACGTTTTTATGCGTATACACACACATACATGCACACAAATAATGTTATTGTTTTATTTATTTATTATTTTTTGCTATTTACCCAAGTGTACTTTACAGGGGAACTGCAACACAGGTATAGAAAGAGAACACTTGTACCCACCTGCGATAACAGTGGAAGGTGCAGCAGGACAATGTCCAACCACCAGGACACACACATATATATGTATATATATATATATATATATATATATATATATATATATATATGTATATATGATTACCATAACTTTTAACCTATAATTTAGTTTTTTGTTTTTGTTTTTAAAAGGTATTTTCCAATTTTGTGTGTTACAGGACACAGTATGAATGATGTGCGTGTCACACGGGCCATTTCTCTGTGTAAGAGAGTGGTCAGCAGCTTCTCCTACAGCTGGAAGAAAGAAGAGAACTGGCTGAAGTACAAATACAGCTGGGTTTGCCGGATCACCAGCTTATTACTGAGTCAACCACTCGCTGGGGATCAAGGCTGCCAATGATTGAAAGGGTCCTGGAACAGGAAAGTGCACTTGCTAAAGTCCTGTCTGCTGACAAGAAAACCAGACCTCTTGTCCCGAGCTGGCAGGACATAGAGGTCCTGGAGGCAGTCAAAAAAGCTCTGAAACCCTGATACTCTTTCAGGAAAGGAGTTTGTTACCCTTTCATATGTAAGGCCTGTGCTTCACCTGCTTAAAACCAGTCTCCTGGCACCTGAAGACGGAGATACTGAGCTGTGCAAGTCCATGAAGTCCACCATTGTGGATTACCTCAACAAGAAATATGCTGACCCATTCACCAGTGACCTTTTGGACATTGCATCATTACTTGAGCCACGATTCAAGGGCAGTTACATTGCAAGTGAAAAAATCAATGCACTAAAGCATACTGTCATCACAGAGGCGGAGGTTTTGCTCAGTGATCAAGACAGTGATCAGGCCAGCTGCTCGTCTAAACTGCCGAACCCAACTGTGCCCAAGGCTGTACCTAAAGACCAAGGAGAGGCAGGTGTGGCAGTGCCACCGACAGCTAAAAAAAAAAAAAAATCTCTGGCAAGTTTCTTTGAGCACAGCACGCTCACAGAAGCACGTTGTAGAAAATGAACTTTCTAGCTACCTGTTGTCAGCCTGTCTAGAGAGTAATGCTCACCCTCTCAAATGGTGGATGAATCACGAAATTAACTTTCCAGGATTGAGCCGCCTGGCAAAAAAGTACCTTTGTGTGCCAGCTACCAGCTCCCCTTCTGAAAGTGTTTTCAGTTGCAGTGGGAACATTGTAACTTGCCACAGGGCTTCCCTGAAACCTGATAGTGTTGACAGGTTAGTTTTCCCGCCACAAAACCTGTAAAATGGCCAGAAGTTGGCTTGTTGTAATTTTGTTTGCATTTGTTTTGTTCTATAGTTATTTGAGATTTGCACAAATACAATAGATGCAATTTCTGTCGGTTACATGTTTTGTTATTTAAAATTTGCACAAAGAAGAGCTGCACTTTGTGTTTTGCACAACTGCCAACCTCAGTGGACAAGTCTGCCTGTTACAGTTTGCGTAATTGCACAGTATTTCTTTTTTTTAATTAGTTGCTGTGTGTATTTTTGCTATGTAGGAAAGGTATATTTGTTTGATTTTATTCAAGAAGATTTTTTTTTAATTTATCCAGGCAGTTTTTTTCCATTGTTTTATACAGAATGATATTGTGCAGACAAAATAAATAAATAAAGGTGGTTGTTTGACATTTGGTATGAGGCTACGACTGATAACCTAGTTTTTTTGTTTTTTTTGAAGGGTTTGCCTTAAGGAAAAAAATAACAGAGAGCTTTGGAGGGAACCAAAATTATATTGCGGAAAAATATCGATACTGTATATATCGAGTATCGTCATTCAGCTAAAAAATATCGAGATACAAGATTTGTTCAATATCGCCCAGCCCTACATGACAGCATACTAACCTTCAGAAAAAGGGAATAAGTCAGAGGACAATCAGTGAAGACACACCTGCTGCTCATTACCAATGTCTGGATTATGAGCCAGGTTGACTTCCGCTTCCTCTTACCGGTGACGCCTGCGATCGGTGCTGCCACCCAGTGATGTCCCTACACAACTACAGTCAAATTACAAAATCTAAAATTGTATAGAAAAAAATAATAATACAAACAAAATACATTTTGTGAGTATCACATATACTCTGGTCAGTATTCCCCCCCCTATGTGTCTTGTAAACAGTTTCATTGGTCACAGTCAGTGCATTTACCTGAGACTCAAGAAAATTATTGCCTTAGTTGGACTATGATCGGACAGCTGAAGTGCATGCAAACGTGTTAGTCAGACTATAATAGACAACGCGTGTTCACATGCACCACAACCTCATGCTAGCCTCTGCCCCCGGAAAAACATTCAAGACACGAGCTCCTTCAACGCGTGGCGCTACTACGTTTGTGTAAGACTGAGGACACAACCCAGAACCTTTTTAGTTACTTTGTGTTCTCTAAAAAAAACACACACAACACGGTGCTCTGTACAACTCGCCAGTTTATACAGAACAATGGCGTCTCTCACCTGGAGTGGAATTGGAGCTCGCAGTTATTTCCTGGAGGCTCTCAACATCTTCACAAGTCCACAAAATTTCTCAAATCATTTGCGCATTATTCGGAAATGTGTTCAGAACTCTTTCATTACCGTTGTGTTTTCCACTTCTATTTATCAACACAACAAAAGGAGTCGCTAGATACATTTCATTGCCTTTACTGAAGCTCCACACAATACGATCACAAACCCTCTCCCACCAGTCTGTTTTCAGAACTCGTATGGACCAAGAATGAAGGGCCCGAATCACTCTCCACGGTGACTGCACAAAGTATAGAATCGAAGACATGGTTTTGTTGTAGCCTTCCAACAGCACACGCTGTTGTTGTCTGGCTCTCCAAATCACCATCGGTTTCCTTAATGAACAGCTGCTGTCCCGCCTTAAGTAAGCGAATTTTTAGAAAAAAAATCAAACATACACAACATTTTACTCGCGATTTTAATGAAAGTAAATAAAACATGATAGCCGAAGGAAGCCAGTTATCTCAGGCAGCCCAAATCAAAATGTTACTTGGATGCTGACTTCATTGACTAATACCAAAAGAAAGCCGTGCTAGCGAGGGTTGAGTTAAAAAAAACAACAATATTTTTGATATTTATTGATACACATGTTTAAAAATGATAATCGATACATAAATCCCAGTATCGGTATTTTAAAATGCAATAGATTTTACCTGTTCTCTGTTTTTGTTTGGTTAACCCCTTTAGTCTCGTGTGGGTTAATGCTTCGCGCAGCATTATCGCAGTCAGATGTCGCGAGATCCAGCCCATCCGCCTCAGAGAGAACAAATATGGCGGAGAAGGAAGTACAGCTCGTTTCACCGGGAAATCTAACGTATTTAAAACTGAAATTCTTATGAAACTGTATCATGGGCAAATGAAGAGCTGCAGATGTTTTTGTTCTCGGTGGCCGAAGATAAAGGTCAAAGAGAGCTTGTTCTTTTTGGGGTTTTTTTTATTTCTGTTCAAAATGCACCAAAGCTTTGTGAGACAATCACTGCAGTGTTTGTATGTTTTCATGAGGTACACAATAGCATTAGCTTTTGTCTGTATGTTTGGTGTCCATGGGTCTGGGTATACATCTTTGAATAAAAAGTGCATGTTGTTATATAACTATTTGTTTAATGTGCAGTTCTTTCTTCATGTAAATATTAATATTTAATTATGCACCATGTTAGAGGTTTCTTTTACAATTGAATTTACAGCATGAGTTCTTTGAGAATCTTTTCCATAACCAAAGCAAAATTGGTGTTATAGCTAAAATATCGATATTGAATAGTATCAGAAATATCGGACTCGAATTGACTTGGGACCTAGTGTATTGGAATCGTATTGCATCGGGAGGTCAGTGGCGATACCCAGCTCTAGTGCTAGCTGTGAGTTTTGGTAGCTCAAAGAGGTAGACAGCTGATAGAGTTTTTTATTCGGGTGAAATGAAGTCCAGCAGGACGCAAATTTGCATTTATTATATTTCCTCTTTTTAAAAATATCATTAGTACGTAGCGCTCACTTACATATTATATTTGCTGTGGTAGATGCGGGCTTTGACAGTAAATTTGCAAGTAATATTTTGTCTACGTTTGTAAATTTCTGACCAATCTGCTGATGGTGGTGAAGCACGTCTGTGGCTGGGTGAGGAAACTCGTTAAATTGAAGAACAGTATGGCCATTACATCGGTGTTGTATCGAGCTCCAGTTTTTTTGCTCTTGTGCGACGAAAGAGGTTAACCAGTAGTTAAAATGCTGAAAAGACTCATATCGCCCCCTAGTGTGGGGGAGGTGGACGCGTTCCCTTCAATCATTCATTCTCAGCTGCATGTAAATTGGGACAAGGAGACAAGACCTTTTAGACGAGAAAAGCGAATTATGAGCTTAGTCTGATTAAGCTCTGCATGTACATGTAGTGAGAGAGTGCACCTGCAGCCCGAGGGTGCACTTTATAACACTAACAGCCACTCAGTGAACCAGACAGCATACAGCAAGTCAACAGGATCTTCAATGTGGAGCAGCGCAGGGGTCTATTAAACTGTAAGTCCTGTGCAGTAACTTTTAATATGTTGAGCAATGTTGAGCCTGACTGGTGAACTTGATGTGTGATGAACTCAGCAGTGGACCAAACTGTTTCCTGAGGTGAACATCATACTTCAAGTTGGTTCCCTGCATAGATTTAGAGGAGTTTTATGTCTCAACATTGAAGATTAAGTGTTAGTTTAATGCATGAATCTCAATTTGATTCAACAATAGGACTGGGTGTTATATTCCCTTACCTTCCACACTGAAGGGGGGGTGGTTGGTGGGGTTCTGTTGCATTGGGTTTGTAGAAGGGTGGCCTCAGTTGAGTGCAGAGGATTTCATGCATCTTGGGGGGCATCAGGTGGGCAGCCCCCTTCCTCAGTGTTTCGACGACTAGCCCCTGACACCTCCAGAGGGCTCATCGGCACCACCTCGCGTCCCAGGTGTGCCCCCCTCTGCACTTCTCAGCTGCTGCTACTGCTGCTGCTTCATGGCCCAAGTGCTGTCTCTTCTCTTCACCCAGAGCCAGCGGCTGGATTGCTCTGTGGAGTTGGGGAGGAAGTTGATGGCTTGCTGCAGAGCTTGACCTCGGATCCCCAGATCCTTCAACAGCGTTGATCTCCCCACAAACCCTCTGCACCCACCTCGACTGGCTAGATCTTGGTCCTCCATCCGTGCTGTTCCGCATCCGCTGCCAGCCCAGAGTATTTGAGACACACTGAGACACACACTACTTGCCCTCGGATATGAAATTGTATGTTTTCCCTATGTAGTGAAGAGTCAGAGAAAGAAGAGGAAGATGAAGAACAGGAAGAGGAGGATCTAATCCCTCTTGCTGGAAGGCATAAGGCCCTGTTTTCACTTGGTCACTTGTAACTGTTTTGGGGGATTGGATCACGAGAACGGATCTCGAAGCATCTGTTCGCAGGTAGCATTAACATGCATCTCGAGCGTGCCATTTGTGATCGTATTACAGCGAATAAGAATCAACTTCCTGTTTGCGGACTATATCAAGTCACTCGTTTTAACTCTACTGCAGCTCGTATGGATCCGAACGAGGAGTAACGACTGGTGGGACAGAGTGGTGACGACTTTATTTTCGGATCAACAGTGGCTGGCAAATTTTCGGATGCAACGTCGCACATTTAATCACATATGTGGGAAACTGCGACCGCTGCTCCGCTGACAAAATACGCTAATGCGGAGTGAAATTTATTAGCATGCTAATAAACGAGTCTAACAAAAAGGATTTGTTTTCGCTTCTTGTTTGTAACTTTATAATGACAACGCCGGGAGGTGGGGCGCCGACCAAGTACGAAATGAATTATGGCTGCAGGTGTGTCTTCCTCTTCCTCTCACTACACCTGCATCCATCCACCAAACCAGCGTTGTTTGACACTGTGTTATTTGTAAGATCTTGTTTCATACATTTGTTTGTTAATGTTGTTGCATTTTGGATGATTTCATTTGTAATATTTATATTCTATGGAATTGAATTTTACCATGCTTTGTGAAGGATTATGTACATATATATATATATATATATATATATATATATATATATATATATATATATATGTATATATATATATATGTATATATATATATATATATATATGTATATATATATATATATATGTATATATATATATGTATATATATATATATATATGTATATATATATATACATATATACATATATATATATATATATATATATATGTATATATATATATATATATATACATACACACATACATATATAGAAAAGAAAAAACAGTGAAACAACTCATGTCAGCCACACATTCTCCTGAATTAAAACAACTTGAACTGCATCCTGAACTCTGAGGCTCTCGGTGTCTGAACGCACTCCCATTTTGGTAGCGAACCTATGTTTTCACCAGCACAACCAAAGTGAAATCTAATACCCTATTTTGGAAAAGATAATAGTGATCCAGCTATACTGATGGTCATTTAGCTAAATAAATAGAGATGGAAGCTGAATCATTTTTAGCAGCACCAATGTTTAACATAGGGGGGAATTTGTGTAGGGGTTTCAAAAAAGAAAAAATGGAAAACTTGGAAATTATCTCTGCTGGAGCAACCCAATAGTTTTAATAAAGATTAACATGAGCACTTTGTTCACTTAGCACAAACTTTAATGATTAGGTTTGAGAAATCATTAGAATGCAGAAAATGAATTCCATCTTAACTTTCTGCAGCAGCTCATCCCAACCAAACTAGAAACAAATTGGACCTGCAGTAAATAATTTGCCTACATCTAAATTTGTGTCATCTTTTCTGCCGGCTGCACAAGATCAAAAACATTTTCATGCACCCTCCTGAAGTTTTTCACATTTCACTGCATGAGTGATGTGATTCCTTCACTTAATGGCTGAGAAACTATTTCACTTGTGACCTAGTTAATGTGAGCCATCCTCAGTTGCGCTAGGCTTGATCTGCATCATGGTACATTTTAAGGCCCCAGGCGGCCAGCGTAGAGTCACTCCTCTTAAATGCAGGAGTTGTTTGATCCTCTTTGCTCTTTGCTTCCAACTGAAAGAAAAAAGAAGGCATTTGAAATAAGACGTTAAGAGTCACCTGTACTGCGGTATCCATCATGCTAGTGGTGTAGCTGGAGCAGTTGTTACAAGCAAGCGGGCGGCTATGGTATCAGCTGACGCCACCTAGAAACATGGGACCAAAGAAGGCAATGACAGATGAGGAAGGTGACAACATGAAAAAGTCACTGGAGTTCATGTCGGAGGAATTTTCTGTTGTCAAGATGCAACAGAAGGCCATCCTAGAACTGGTGGAGGAGGTGAAGACTCTCCGGACCCAGAACGTAGGACCGGCGTATGGCTTACATGCAAAGCAGAGTGGCTGAGCTGGAGCAGTACACCAGGTTGAACCTGGTGTGACCGGGCTCCGTATCAAACCCCAGTCATACACTCGGGCGGTGACTGCTGACAACGGTGGAGAGCCCAGTGTTGCAGAGGCTCACTGGTTACTAATTGCTGGTTGTCTAATTATATCAATCACAGAGTGGCACCAGTCAGAGAGCATCTAAAGGTCTCCCAAGGATGGCTCAAAGGTTGATTCAAATAGCTTTATTTTAATCTTTGCTTTAAATTGGTGAAGCATACATATACATGTGTGTGTGTGGTTCTGGGAAAAAAAACAACAACAGTAAAACAAATCAGCAAACAACCAAACAAAGGCTCAATAACTACAGTAAACGGCATGCATCCAGAATAACTGTCACTGTCTCCGCAGCACCTCTCATGTGCCCCCCTCCAATTCCTAGCATTTTGGTTTCTTCCAGTTGGTGCCGCCAAGTATTGATAGCCAACAATCTGCGCCTGTGATCTTGATAGCCAACAATCTGTGCCTGTGGCACTGCCTTTATAAACCGGTCTCTCGTGTTCCCTCGTTGCCAGATTATCTGTTTTGCCTTGTACCAGTAATCCAGCGGTTATCTCCCTGTTGGTCTGCTCCTTTGTTCTCCTGTTGACAACCGACCATACAACCCTGCCTTCCCGCCTCAGCCTCCGCCACACCTGTGTTTGGATTACGACTTGGACCGTCTTCGACCCTGCCTTCGCCTCGCCCTTGGACTGATTCCCCGGTATCGACCCTCGCCCGTCCCCGACGCTGATCCTGCCTGCCCCCGTCACCGCTTGCACTGGCTCTCGACCTCGGATTGTCCGACTTCCCGTACGAATAAACGTTCTAATTTGCAACAGAGTATCTTGTCGTGCATTTGAGTCCACCAATACCTGACAATAACAAAGGTAGACCATAGCATGGCATACATTAACACAAGTTATCAGTGTAAAGTTATAGTCAAAACTGTTAATATAAAGTAAAACTCACTTTTCTCAGGACGCACACCTTGACACATGCATTCACCAGCAACCCCTGTGGGAACTTTAACTGCAGTTTAGCACAAAAAGATCAAAGCAGGACAACTTGCATTCCTTTTAGGATTTTTACTGATGAAAAAAGAACACCCAACATTCCGTAATCATCCAACTGTTTTGTTTTGTTTTCTGCCACACTTTTAACTTCTTCTACTAACATAAATATGTTTTCCTACCATGCAAAATTACTAATACATGAAAAATAATAAACTTTGTGTTATTAAACAATAAACAAAGGATAAAACATCCTCCCCCCCATGAAGACAGTTAATAGAACTAAAGTTTTAGGGGGTACAGCAGTTGAACTGGTCTTCGTAATATTGTCCTATCTGATGTACAGCACAGGCTCGACAAGTCCATCTCTTCCTGGAAACAGTTCCTTGATAATTCCAGCCCTCTAAATCTGACGCGGTGTTCTCCTCCTCTCCAATGAGCACCAGATCACCCTCCTTGAGAGAGGTAGAATGTGCGTCTTTACTGGCGTGGGCAGATCTTAGCTCTAATAAGTACTCTCTTATCCATTGAGTCTAGAAGTCGTTGAGAAGACGCTGGCGATACTTCCATCTCCGAGTTAACTCCTCTTTGCTGGAGTTGGGGGTGCAAGCCGCAGCATGAAAAGGCTTGGGTGGTAAGGAAGAGCGTCGCCTTCCAATCAGGAAGTGAGCTGGTGTGATGGGCTGAGGCTCTTCAGGTTAATTGTACACAAAGGTGAGTGGACATGAGTTTATTGTTGCTTCTACCTCTGCCAATGGAGATGTAATCTCCTCAAAATTTAGTGAAGCTCTTCCCATCACTTTCCTTAAACATGTTTTAACTGATCAAACCAGCCTTTCCCAAAATCCGCTCCACCAAGCAGCTCGCTCTGCAATGTATTTTCATGTGATGCCCTTTTCAGTGAAATACCATAAGAGCTCAGGCTCCTTGATGCTTTTCCAGAGTTCTCTGAGGTAGTGATCAGCTCGCTTGAAGGAGGTTCGGGCATTATCTGAATACACAACCTTGCAGAGACCTTGTCTGGATATGAATCTCTTAAATGCCAGGAGGAACGTCTCTGTTGACATGTCGGACACCAGCTCCAGGTGGACTGCACGTATCATAGCACAGGTGAAAAGTGCTATCTATGTCTTTTCCACTTTGTCTTTCGTAGTCTTCACAAACAAAGGCCTGCAAATAGAGTTGTCTGATGTCTGTCCTCTTGTCCTCCTCCTGTCACAGATGTTTTGCACACTCCATTGCCACTGGGGTGTCACTGCCAAAGTCTTTTTTTCTCAACAGGTAATCCTAATGCCTTGGCCTGCTTCTCCAGGATAACGCTCCACTGACTTCCACCATCCATCAGATAACGTACTTTCTTCTTCCCTTGTTCCTTCTGCCAGTGCTGTTACTGTTTGCAGGACAACTGTGTTTTGCTATGCTGTGCTTGTCTTTACCATGTGTGGGGCAACAGATGAGATGACAGCCATGAGTTTTTGTTTTTTTGGAGGTTATTGCACGTATCTCAGTTGGGGAGATGCCTGTGCTGGGGTGGGATAGTGGGAGGGTTTTGTGTGTTTTTTCTATCTGTCCTACGTGTTTTTTGACCTTCCTGTTGGTTGTTTTGCTGGTCAACCTTATTTCTAAACGCACTGTGAGATTGGTCCGCCTCTTGATGTCACTGATATCTTTACCCTTCCTTATTAGTTTCGAATGGTTCAGCCTAGACTGATACAACACCCTAATGGAAATGCGCTTAAGTTCATTAGCTGGAACTGCAAAGGATTAAACTCCCCTGCAAAGCGCAGCAGGGTCCTACATCACCTTCAGCATTTGGGAGCCCAAGTAATATTTCTTCAAGAAACACACTTCAAACCGTCTGTTTATTCGAGAATTAAATGTGGGTGGATTGGTCATGCTTACTACTCCTCATTTCATAGCAAATCTAGAGGAGTTGCAGTTTTATTACATAAATCAGTTCCCTTTGTATGCTCTAATGTGGTCTCTGATCCAGGTGGCAGATACCTAATTGTTACTGGCAGGGTGTATGACACCCCAGTTTTACTGGTGAATGTATATTGGGATAATCCAGATTTCTTCAGCCAGCTTTTTTCTAAATTTCCTGATATGTCCACGCACTTCCTCATTTTAGGAGGTGATTTAAATTGTTGGCTCAACCCAGATCTGGACCGTTCTTCTACAACGGTCACTACCACCTCGAGTTCTGCCAGAGCAATTCATACCTTCATGGATGAATTTGCAATTTCAGATCCCTGACGTTTTTTAATCCCTCCGGTAAGGTATTCTCCTTCTTCTCTCACGTACACCATACATTCACTCGGACAGATTACTTTCTGGTAGATAACAGGTTTCTCCCTTCCGTCAGCTCCTGCTCTTATGAGGCTATGGTCATTTCTGATCACTCCTCTGTCACTATGAATGTTCTATTTAAGGGGAGGATCCACGCTCAAACCCCATGGCGACTTAATACCCGCTTACTCTCGGATGAAAACTTCGTAGAATGCATTTCCAATCAAATTGACATATTTTTGAGTATAAATAAAACTCCTGACATTTCTGCATCTGTATTGTGGGAAACCTTGAAAGCTTACATTAGAGGGCAAATAATTTCTTTCGTAAGTAATGAGAGGAGACAAAAAAGGAAAAGATTGGATGAATTAACAAAACATATAGCTCAGTTGGACAATTTATACGCCACATCGCCAACCCCTGATTTGTATTAAGCACGCCTCTCTATCCAATCAGAATTTAACACGCTGACAACAGACCGTGCTGTTGAATTACTCCTTAAATCCAGAAGTAACTGTTATGAACAGGGTAATAAGGCTGGCAGATTACTGGCCCACCAACTACGACAGGCTGCCTCTTCCCACCAAATCCCTCAAATTAGAACGTCGGTAGATATTACAATAGACCCTAAAAAGATTAATAATGAATTCAAAAGCTTTTATACCTCATTATACACATCTGAAACCAATTCAGATACGCAGGATTGTGAAAATCTTTTCACTCCACTCAAGATTCCTCTGGTTCACCCTGACATGGTTGAAAAGTTGGAAATGCCAATAACCACTAATGAATTTGGTAAATGTCCAGGACCAGATGGTTATCCCATAGAGTTCTACGGGAAATTTCAACACAAATTAGCCCCCGTATTGATAGATATGTTACATGAATCATTCACATATCTTTGTTTACCCCCAACACTTAATCAATCTTCCATTTCACTTATCCTTAAAAAGAACAAAGACCCCCATTGCCTGTTCTTCCTACCGGCCGATCAGCCTGTTAAATGTAGATCTTAAGTTGCTGTCTAAAATGCTTGCCTTACGTTTGGAAACTGTGCTGCCTAACATTATCTCTCCCACCCAAACTGGATTCATTACGGATAGACACTCTTTTTTCAACTTACGACTGTTTAATACAATTTATCATCATCCAATGACCTCTGTACCAGAAGCTGTTATATCATTAGACGCCGAGAAGGCCTTTGATCGCGTGGAGTGGAGGTATCTGTTTTACACCTTAGAGAAGTTTGGCTTTGGTAAGAACTTTGTCACATAGGTGAAACTACTGTATTCAGCCCTGGTAGCCTCGGTGAGGACTAACAACACCCAGTCAGCATACTTTCCTCTTCATCGCTCGACTCGCCAGGGTTGTCCCTTCAGTCCCCTTTTCTTTGCCTTAGCTATCGAGCCCCTCTCCATTGCGCTTCATTGTGACCCACGTATCACCGGTATTTTCAGAAATGGGGTGGAACAAAGAGTTTCTCTTTACGCAGATGATTTGCTCCTCTACATTTTCAAGTTTTCTGTCTCTATTCCTGTGGCTCTCACTATATTTAACTCGTTTGGTACCATTTCAGGCTACAAACTGAATCTAAATAAGAGTGAATTGTTTCCCTTAAATAAGACAGCGTATGAGTACCCACTCCATAGCTTGCCATTTAAAATTGCAAAGCATAGCTTCACTTACTTAGGGGTTCAGGTAACTGCCGAATTCAAGGACCTTTATAAGGCGAATTTTGTCCCTCTTATAACCCGTATACAAGAGGATTTCGACCGCTGGTCAGTGCTAAACTTGTCTTTAGCTGCCCGAATTAACTCTGTCAAGATGAACACCCTGTTGACTTGTTTTAGTAAACAAGTCAACACCCTTGACTTGTTTTAGTACTACTATTGTCCGGTGGTATTGTAATGTAATGTTTATCTGTGTATCTGTTCTATTTCAAAATATCAATAAACAGATTGTGGAAAAAATGAGCATCATAAACTGGACTGTAAGGTATGAATGCTGAAATAACTAAATCCACAACACACAACATGACACAGACTAAAATAACTTGTTCATCTACATCTGGAGACAATAATGATTTAAGTCAAAGGATTGCTGACCATGACAAAGTGGATCTGAGAACTTTTCAATACACTGAACATAATTTACTGGACTTGGAAAATGACATAGACCCGGACAATATTCTTTTTCTCCACCATCAATGACAAATGCGGCTACTACACAGAGGAACAGTACAACCAGACCATTAAAACGGATGGTAAATGATCAATTATCTATTTCAATAGCAGAAGCCTGTATGCAAATTTCAATAACATAAAGGAATATTTAAGACTATTTACAAAACCATTCAACATAATAGCCATATCAGAAACATGGATTAATGCTGATAAAATAATAGATTTTGAACTGGCTGGATATGAATTAAACTGGATGAAAAGAATGAACAAGAGCAAAGTGTGGCGGTGTATGTGGGTAAAAACTTGAATTATAAGGTAGTTGAAAGTATGACAACTGTGATTGATAATTTATTAGAATGTATAACTATTGAAATCTGTGAGGGAAAGAAATGTAATAATTAGCTGTTTAAATAGAGCACCAGGCTCTAGTATTGAAGAGTTCAAGGACTGGATAGGGGAAATGTTTTCAAAAAATAATCCAAAAGTTGTTTTGATCTGTGGTGAGTTAAACATTACTAATAATAATAATAATAATAAACTTTTATTTGTACAGCGCTAAATCACAACCAAAGGCGTCTCAAAGCGCTTTATACAATCAGAGAGAACCAACCGGGCCCCCGGAGCAAGCAAGATGCGACAGTGGCTGGGAAAAACTCCCCTGTGGGAAGAAACCTAGGGCAGAACCAGACTCCAGAGGGCCATCATCTGCCTATGAGTAGTTGGGGTGAAATACAAAAATAGAGGAGAAACAGAGAAAGAGAGAAAGGAGCAGAGTGAGCCAGGGTGGCAGACAGGACAGAGTGAAAAACAGATACACCAACCAGGCAAAACGGATATAAACACAAAGAATAGGAAATAATTCAAGGCTGCTGTCCATGTGGAGTGTAAGTGTCCATGCTTTGGAAGGCAAGAGCCTAGCTCAATGAACAATCTGCCGATAGGACAAGTCCAGGTCCTAGGCGTGGTGGTGGGATGAAGCGATGACACCAAGACCCCCAGGACAGCACAATCCAGCTCCTGGCGCAGTGGTCATCACCTGCCAGGGACACAGAGACTGCGGCAGTATCATGCATATCGAGCATACTATACAAAGCATAATGAGAGCTTGGACAGAGTGGATAGAGTAAAAGATTGTAAAAGATTGATTGGGTGAGGAGAGTGATAGAGGCTCCGCCTGCACAGAGCAACGATCCCTGTAACGGGAGCGAAAGATCTCCCTCCACCGCGTAAGCCTACAGCAGCTTAACTGACAGTGGATGGAGTCTAACTATAAGCTTTAAGAAAAAGGAAAGTCTTAAGTCTACTCCTAAATAAACTAACTGTGTCTGCCCCCCTCACTGAGGCTGGAAGATGGTTCCAAAATAAAGGTGCCAGGAAACTGAAACACCTACCTCCTGATCTAACTCTAGAAATTTTTGGGATAACTAAAAGACCTGAATCCTCAGAGCGAAGGGCTCTTGGAGGATGATAAAGTTCAATAAGTTCCCTAATATAAGAAGGAGCCTGAGAATGAAGAGCTTTGTAAGTTAAAAGTTTTGTAAGTTGATCTGCTAAACCCAAATAAGCACAAACTGACGGATGGATTTATCAATACTATATACAGTATGGGTTTATATCCCAAAATTACCAGACCCAGCAGAATCACATTCCACTGTGCCACTTTAATTCATAACATATTCACCAATAATTTTGTAAATAATACAGTAAGCGGACTATTAATCAGTGACCACCTACCAGTTTTTACAGTTTATAACAGTAACTCCAAGAGAAATCAGCCAAACGGGAAACGGACGAGAAAAAGAATATACAAATGAGCAAGGACAGAGGAAACCATTAATACATTAAGGAAGACCTACTAGCACAAAATTGGGACAACATATATAAAGAAAATGATATTGGTATTGCATATGAAACATTTATAAGAATATTCACATAGATATATAATAAAAAAAATAGTCCAAGTAAACAATACAGTACAAAACAAAAATATGCAGAGCGACTGTGGATCACAAAGGGATTACAAAATGCCTGTAAAAAGAAAAATATGATGAAGAGAATTCATAAAACAAATAACTAAAGAGACAGTAAATAAATATAAAGAATATAAAAATAACCAATATTATGAGGATATGTAGAAGGATTACTATAGAAAAATATTTTATAATTACAAAGATAATATTAAAGGAATATGGGACATATTAAATATTATTATAAATGGTGATAAAATAGCTACCCTAAATATTTTATTGGTAACAGTAAAAATGACTATATGGATGATGTGGTTAATCGCTTTAATAACTTCTTTGTCAATGTTGGACCAAACTTGGCAGGAAAAATCCCTCATCTATTTTCATTTAAGGACTGGAATGAGAACCATATAGATAGAAATCCCAGTTCAATGTTCCTTACAGCAGTGGAAGAGAAAAAAATAATAGGTATTGTAAATAAACATAAATACAAAACATCTGCTGATTGTAATGACAATGATGTGAAAAACTGTGAAAAAAGGTCATTGGAGGGATTTCAGAACCACTTACATATATTTGAAACGTGTCATTCCAAACTGGTTCATTTCCAAACAAAATGAAAACAGAAAAAGTTGTGCTGCTGTATAAAACTGGGGATAGACACCCCTTCGCAAATTACAGGCTTGTTCCTTCATTTCCAAAATTCTTTAAAATTCTAGAAACACTATTCATTACCATTACCATTCATAGACAAACATAAATTACTCTGACAGTCAATAAATATGGATTCAGATCAAACCGTTGCATTAATAGAATCAATAGATGAAATGTCAGGTATGAGTGGACTCAATTGCACAACAAAAACCAAAAGCCGTTCAAATTCAAAGATTTGATGCTCAGGTGGTCAGACAGTCCAGGGTCAAAACCAAGGTCGGCGGTGAAGGAGGCAGGCAGAATCAATGTCGGGGTCGGTGGAGGGCAATACCGATGGCGAGGTCCAGGGAGGCCAAACAGGAGACGCAATCAGGGCAAACCAGGGTCTTGACCTGGAAATCCGTCTGAGGACGAGGCAAAGGCAGGGTCGAGAACGATCTGGGTCCAAAACCAAACTGACCTAGCAGGCAGGCAGGCAGGCAGGGTCATATGGGTGGTCAGCAATACTACAATTAATACACCACAATCACTATTTATATTGCAAAAAAGAGTCATAAGGATAATTCATAATTCCGGTTATAGAGCTCACACAAATTCATTATTCTTAAAATTGAAAACATTAAAACTCACTGATCTGGTCCACTTTGAAACAGCACAAATCGTGTCATCTAAAAAAAAATTTTCAACAGAGATGGGTGTGAAACTTAAAACAACAATGAGTGCGTACAACTTTAAAATGTTTTTGTGTGAGGTTGTGGAACAGACTGGAGATTGATTAATTTCTCTTTCACTTTCTCTCACACATAGTCACTCACCCATCCTGGAGTTATTTTAGCTTTCCATAAAGTTATAGTTTCCAGGTGCTACAGCTTACAGTTATCACGAGGTTGTGCACAAAAACTCTATGGGCTAGCTGACCTACTATTAAACATTTAAAGCCTAACTGAATAAAATGAGTCCTGTCATAAGCTCCCATGTTGACCATTTGCACACTTTAAGCCTACAGATACTATTTAGTGAAGATGTAGGCTACACACATCCCAAAACATTGTTAATTGCACAACATTTCTATTTCAATCCAGTCAGTGACTTTCTGACTGCGTGTGTGCGTGGCAGCATTGGGGGGGATTAGAGCAACATACAGTAACACAGACGTAGCATTTCCAAACGGACACACGCACACACACACACACATACACTACTCTCGTCCCAAATAACTTAACTTAGCAGGGGTGAAGGTCAAAATACCTGATGCTGTGCAGGACCAGAACGCCCTGATGCTCTTCTGCTCCACAGCAGCAGTTCAAAAAGCCTGTTCTCGTGTCCGTATCATTTCTCATGCCAGGCCATGCCAAGCCACATACATACCATCGCACGCCATGATACAGTTTATACACTCGTGAGCTAAATTGGTAGTTGGTAGGCCCAGATTGCCCATCCAGTGAATTCAGTCATTGTATTAACAGAGGCACTCCAGATTCCACAGCTAAAAGGTAGCTAATTGTTTAGCGTCTTGGGGGCGTATTCACACCAGGAAAGTCCTTAGTTTGCTTTCTTTGGTCCGGACCAAAATACAATGTATCTTTTTTGGTTTGGTACCTTTTCACTTTTCAATTTTCGCAAGAGTCCCAGGATTTAACAACAAACCCACATGTGTGCAAAGATCGTTCAATCATTGGACAAAACGGTCCAGGGAAACACAGTAAAATACGGAAATTAAACATCATCGATGTCCAGCGTGCTGCACTCGTTGTGCTCATAATGTTTTTGTTTTTTTCCCCACACAAACACAAGCGTTTGCAGGTAATTTGGAGCATCAGAAGCATTTGATGCAACAACGATTTTATGAGGAGATGTTTACCAACGAAGACGTTTTGCAAGAACCATCTCCTCATTGCTCCACGTTGAACCACGACTCATGTTAGCCTGACGGTCCGACGACATGCTACTAGACTTTCTACCATGTGGCTACGGAAGCCTGTGACGTGTAATAAGGTGTGTGATTTCAGAAGTGGTTCAAGCCACGGTGCGGTCGCTTTCACACATCAACCGAACCGCACCATGGTTCGTTTGGAAGCGAACCAAGGCCACCTCTCCGGCGAGGTCTCGGACCGGCTGTTTGCTCCGCACCAGAGTTCGTTGGTTTGTGTCAGGCCGGGACTTGAGGCAGGACTCAGACGCAGAGTTTACCAGAAAACAAGAAAATTTATTACACACGCAATTGACCTCTGGTCAATCAAATAAACAGGCTATGAGAATCCTATTCTCACTGAGCTGACAACAAAATCAAAATCACTCGAATGGAGGAAAAAGGATTGACTAACTAACAAAAGTATACTCTTACAAGAAATCTTGGCTTTAACAAAGAAAATCACTCACGAAGAGGAAAAAGACTGACGAACTAACCAAAGGTCTACTATAATGACAAAATAAAACAAAAAAAAAAATGACTGACAAGGAGGAAAATGACTGACTAGTAAACAAATGCCTATTCTAATAACAAAACTTAGCATTAACAAAAAAAAATCACTCGACTTCGAGGACCGACCGACCGACCGACTGACCGACCATCTTGCTGGGGCTGTGGTCGGGGCTGGGGCTGGGGCTGGGGCTGGGGCTGGGGCTGGGGCTGGGGCTGGGGCTGGGGCCGGGGCTGGGGCTGGGGCCGGGGCTGGGGCTGGGGCCGGGGCTGGGGCTGGGGCTGGGGCCGGGGCTGGGGCTGGGGCTAGACGTGACGGACAAAGACACTCTGGCACAAGACAAGGGGAACGCAGACTATTTGAACACACAAGGTAACAAGGCACAGCTGGAAACAACAGGTAATTGGGTCAGACGAACAGGTGGAACATGAGGAGAGGTTGTGATCTGAAACGAGAGGAAGTTGTCAAAATAAAACAGGAAATGACGAGACAAAACCTCACCACGGTGTGACAGTTTGTATTCACACCAGCCCAAAAGGTCCACACAAGGGACTTTTTTGGTTTAGTCCGAACCAAACAGGGCAGGTGTGAATACGCCCTTAGTTTAACTCTTGATTCTGCTTCGGCACCAGAGTGTTGACGAAATCAGTTTAGCCTCTGCTGAGGGTTTAGGTATAGTTTTTTTGTTTTTACCCCTGCTATTTCTAAATGAGTTATTACTTTGCAGAGTAACAACACAATGCAACAACCACCTATTATTATAGCAATTTTATGTAAAATAGGCATGATTGAGAGATAATTGCCCCCATTCAATGCATCTATATCCCTTGTTGTTACTTAAAAAGTTTGTTTTTTTTCTCTGCAGAACATTCCTGTAATTATTTGTGCCCATGAATAGGCACTTCATTCCATTTAAAATATTTAAAAGCATGAAGCCAATTTGACTTCTTGAGGTAAAATTTTACTAAAGTTTAATTTAGCGAAATTGCATGGTAAAGTTTGGCATAACCCTGAAAAAGCACTGGGAATGTTTACTCAATTTGTCCTCATGAAAATTTATGTTCTCCCCACTGCATTATTTGAGTTACGTGCTTCTCTTTTTATTGATTTTTGTCTATGTAATGTTGATCATCCTGGTCTTTCTAGTGATAGGTTTTGATAGGCTGGGGATGCTGGGAACGTCCTCTGTCTATTCAGCCAACGTGGACAATGCAGTAAACATCCCCATCTCACTGCTGCGTCTCACGAGAACAAACTCAATCGACCAACTTGGCTTTTCTTCTCTTTTCTAAATCCTTGTCAGGCGTTAAATAAATCAGCGAACCCAATTAGAATGACCCCTGCAATGAACTTCTATTGTCTTCAGAGCTGTTGAAAATGTTCTTAATTCTTCTCAGCAAATTCAGTAATTTATTTGTCATGTGAATGTTGGCATTATTCAAGCTTTATTTATTCATCTATTTATTTATTTATCTTGTGTTAAGCACAGCTGCCTTGCTGGAGCAAATGGCAGCAGTGTCTTTGACTCAAAAACAATTACACTCCGTGCGTTTACATGCAGAGCTTAATCGGACTAAGCAATAATTCGTTTTTCTCGTCCAATCGGAGTTCTCACCTTGTCCCCGTATACATGCAGCTGAGAAATTCTAATTATTGACGGGAACGTGTCCTCCTCCCAACACTAGGGGATGGAGTGAGTCTTTTCAGCTGGTCAGCTGCTTTCGGTTGACATATTAAATCTATTATGATATGGAACGAGAGTTCATAATGTACGTGTTACTTGCTTAGCAGATAAGGTGTACCCTATTTCTTGTGCTCATGGTTATTTTAAAAGGCAGACAAGAACGTTGTTTGCTGTTGGAGGGCTACAACAACACAATGTCTTCGATACGCTTTGTGCCGTCGCTACGGACCCGAAACTCTCGTTCTTGTTGGATTCGGGTTCGGAGCAGACTGGTGGGAGAGTTTGTGTACAGGTTTTGCAAAGGAACGGTGTCTTCAGTTATACACACGCTCATTAAAGTGCCGACCGTGGAGGAAGCTGGTGCCGCTGCACGCCGTTTCCAGCAGAATAACAGCGAAATTACCAAAATAAAAACAAATCAGAAAAACATCTCTTTGGTGTGCTTTTATTTACAAAGTTAAAATTCTTCTAACTTACAAAAAATGCGAACGAAAAGGTAGAAATATAAATACGAACGAATACGTGTTTGTTCAGGGCTGCGCAAAGCCGGAGCCCTGCATTTGCTGCGCTACCTTTTTAAAAAAAGGTCTCCGTTGCGTGTTATTTTAATATGTCCATCTCTTTTAGAAGAGAAAGCATCGCCCTGGTCTCATCCTCTCTCCAAATGTCAACATTCTTATTCGTGTCTGCCAGGTTGTTTCGCGCCGTCTGTTTTGTTAGACGACGTAGTTGTGCGGTCATGAGTCGCGAGGGCGAGGCGTGGCGTGTGCGCACTCGCATTGTCCAGTTAATAGTCCGACTAAGGCGTATACATGGCAGAGAAATTAGAATTCCAATCGCATAATCTGGGTGTCTCAATCGGAGTTCTCCGATTCCAATCGGAGTTCTCAAACTCCGATCATAATCGGACTAAGGTGTTTACATGCACGTGAGTTCTCCGATCATAATCGGACTAAGGCAATAATTCAAATTTCTCTAGTGCCATGTAAACGCACTCACTGTATATATACATATATACAGTACATATTCCTTTCCTGTGTATGTCATAAAGGGTGCATGCAACTGCCTGCTAGGCCGCCCTGAGGCAGTAGGGATGGGTCTAGTTCGGCGGGTGGATGTGGTCAACAGCATGTTCGGGTCAGGTGGGTATTTGAAAACAGAGCCGGTGAGAATTACCCTGCAAGAGGATGTCAAGCCGTACGCGGTGCATACAGCAAGGCGGATACCCCTGCCACTGGTTCCACTGGTTAAAAGAGAGCTACAACGCATGGAGGATGAGGGCATAATTGAAAAAGTTACACAGCCGACAGAATTGTGCGCTGCAATGGTGCCGGTGCTCAAACTCAATAAGAGGGAGGTCCGTTGCTGTGCAGACCTCAGGCGGCTGAACCGGGCGGTGAAACAGGAAAAATATGTACTGCCCACCGTGAAAGAAATAATGCCAAGTCTGTCTGGGTCCAAGGTGTTCACGTCACTGGAAGTGACCGCAAGTGGGTTTTATCAGATTCCTCTACACGAGGACAGCATCATCACTCCATTTGGGAGGTATGCTTTCCGCCGCCTCCCATTTGTTATACCAAGTGCGCCTGAGATCTTGCAAAGGAAGATGTCAGAGACTCTGTCGGGACTGGAGGGAACAGAGGTTTACATGGATGACGTCTTAATTTATGCCGAAACGGAGGAAATACATGACAAGCGCCTGGCCGAGGCACTGAAGGTATGCGGAGATTAAGCAGCGCACGGGGAATAATCAGTAGCTCCAAATAGTATTCGGCTTCATCAGGAACGGGTGGCCTGAATACTCAGGGAAAGTGCCAGAGTCAGTCAAACAGTTTTACCAGATGCGGGGAGAATTATCTGGCTTGGTCATTGGGGGAAGTCGCATCGTCATTCCCACCGAAATGAGAGAGCTCGTCTTAGAGAAAATTCATGATGGGCATCAAGGTCTAGCTAAGTGCAGACAGAGAGCAAACCAGGCTGTATGGTGGCCTAAAATGTCAGGGGACATAGTGACAAAAGTACAACAGTGTAAGTTCTGTAGGGGAAATAAAAGTGCACAGAGAAGAGAGCCCTTACTACCAAGTGAACTCCCATCCAGACCATGGGAGAAAGTAGCCATTGACTTATGTGAATTAAAAAAGCAAAAATACTTGGTAGTGTCCAATTACTACTCCAGATATTTGGAGATTCTACACATGCCTCCCACCATTAGCAGTCTGATTGTGGCCGAGCTGCAAGTTATATTTGCCAGGTGGGGAGCGCCAAAATGCTGCTAACCTAGTCTCGGCAGAAATGAGAAAGTTCAGCGAGGATTATGATTTTGTCCACGCGACATCTAGCCCACATTTTCCCCAGGCTAACGGCCACGCGCAGAGGGCTGTCCAGATAGCTAAAGGTATACTAAGGCAGGAGGATCCCCTCCTGGCTAAGATGTCATACAGAGCCACGCCATGCTCTTCCACTGGTGTGAGTCTGGCAGAACTCCTGAAGGGCAGGAGGCTCAGGACCACCTTGCCCACACTACAGGACAACCTGAAACCGAACTGGCCCAACGCAGATGTCATCAAAGAGGCCAATGCTGCGGCCAAGCAGAAACAGGTCTATGTCTACAACCGCAGGAACGGGATGAGGATTCTACCCCCACTGAGCCCAGGAGACACTGTACTCACGAGGTTGGATGGACAGAAACAATGGGGGACGCCCGCGGTTGTTCACAGCGTTTTCCCCACACCTAGGTCCTATGTTGTGGAGACGGACCAGGGTGTTCGCTACAGGAGGAATAGGCGCCACCAGTTGGCCTCGCCAGGCACACATGCATCTACAAGCGAGGCTCACAGCGACGTCAGCCCTGAGGAGGACACTAACACTGAACTGCCTCGGTCTGAGTTATTTTGTTAATTGAAATGCATAAGTTATAAGAACGTTTACTGTATGGTGCTTGATGTTTGCGATACTGAGAAACTCCGAATGTAAGGTATTGCAGATTCTGTGAGGGGGAGATGTAATGGATGTATCAGTTAATGGTACTGTCACTTTAAGAGAGCGCCTAGAGAGTAGGTGACGTAGGCGGAAGCCAGGAAGTAAGAAGAGACCGGTGAGAGGGACTCTTGCTAATAAAACAAACTACTATACTCGAGTGGAACTCTCAGAGTCGCCTCCGTCCGTATTGCACGTTTTCTGTCACGGACATTACAACTACTCATGTGGAATTATTCGGAAATGCTGAGTTGTGTACCTCACCATTTACGTCTGTAAATGTCTCCTAATTCTGAGCCAAAGTACCAGTGAGCCTTGCACAACTTGCACAATGAGGAAAACATGCAAATATTTTAGCATAAGTGCCACTTCCTGCTCCTGAGAGTTGCTGCTGTGGTCTCAGATCAGGTGCTGCCATTTGGGAAGGTGTTTTGGACTGGCCCACTACCATCCTGAACTCTGCCCTGAACCGGCTGCAGCATGGGTCCAACTCTCACATGGGGAAAGGAAACTCATCCACCGCCTGATCTTGTTCAAGGTCCAGTGTGTTACTATTGGGAGATTTTGAGAAGAAACAGCGACATCAAGCGGTAACATTTTAGATTGCAGCGCTCTTTCACTCACCCTCCCTCTCCCGAATTTGCCAGTGAACTACGGTGGCCTGCAAACACTAACCTGGATCATCCACCTTTGTCCCATTTGTTGGTTTATTTGAGGGGGCCAGCATTCACACTAAATATGAAACGCACTGTCAGGCAGCTGGATTGTCCACACCAGGCTTCCTTAGAAATATGATGGTGCAAGATGGCAGCTAAATGGGAGCAAGACCCTCGTTCTGTGGATATTCTTACATATACAGTATGTATAAATATACACATATTAGGGCTGGGACATTATTGTGTTAATTGGATAATTAATGCACAAAAAAACAATGGCGTTGTTAATAGCGGTGTTAAAAAAAAAATTACTGCGTTAAAAATATTGCATTTTATTTTTTTACTCTAGACAACACCCAACGTTTGCATGAGCTTCAATGCGGATAACAGCGATGCAGTGAGTGACGCCAGACAAGCAGAAGTTGGAGTAGCAGTTGAGCTAACAAGTTCATTCATTCATACATCTTCTATACCCGCTAATTCCTATTCAGGGTCACGGGGGTCTGTTGGAGCCTATCCCAGCTGTCTTAGGGCGAAAGCAGGGTGACACCCTGCACAAGTAGCCAGTTCATCGCAGGGCCACATAGAAACAAACAACCATTCACACTCACATGCATACCTGTGGACAATCTAGAATGTTCAATTGACCTCACATGATGTTTTTGGAGTGTGGGACGAAGCCGGAGAACCCGGAGAGAACCCATGCAGACACAGGGGCTGTGTCTAAATTCAGGGTCTGCATCCTTGAAGTACGCATTTGAAAGGAAGTTGCATTACAGCACTGCGCCGAAGTCCCAATTCCCAAAAGTCCTTAGGACGCTCAAAATGCGTACTCGGAATACGCCCTCGTTTTAGCCGATTTCCAAGGCTGCACCGTTACTATCCTTTGCGTACTTATGTATCCCATGATGCTTTGCGTGCTGCTGCAAAGCATCGTGAGATCCTGGGAAGTCAGCTGAAATTAGTGGCACGTACTGGCAAAGACACTTCATATAAATTTAAGTATTGAAATTTCACATAAAATATGCAATTTTAACGTAGGGTTTTTACTTATTTGAATATCGAACAACATCGTTAGATGGTGAACCAGTGGTTAGCTTGATGCTATAAAAACGTCACTTCCGGGGTTGGCCAGCAGAAGGGAACGGTGGTGACGCAACCAGGGAATACCCCGAAGGCTAGACCGTCCCGTATGGTTACGGGGCGGTGGGGTTTGGTCCGTCCTTCTAGGCCGGGTCCTCGAAGAACGCTTCCTTCAGACTGAGGACGCTCGTTTCGAAGGTTGCAGACCCTGAATAGAGACACAGCCTCGGAGAACATGCAAACTCCACACGGAGAGGTCCCAGGCCCGGGCCCCGGAATCGAACTCACGACCTTCTTTCTGTGAGGTGGCAGCGCCCCCCTCTGGAACATACTGTATATATATGCGGAATATATTACTGAAGTTACAATATATAATACAGTTTGCAAAGTTAAAACATCCTGCAAGAATAATTAGCATTGGTAATTATGTTAGTAAACAATTAAAACTGCACTATCAACATTTGCAATGAAGTGTATGTTGATATATGTTGAACATATATGATGATAAGGACGGCAGTATTTGCTGTTGCATGAGTTAGTGCATATGGCTAAAAGGCAAACAAGCATTACTGTCATCAGCCTTACCACAACAACAAGTTTACCTTAACCCCAAATAGTTGTTTCTGAAAGGTCTAACCTTAAACCTAAATCCTAACTCCAACTGTGGAGATGATGCAATAGAAAACTAGGCTCTGCACCTTGCGGCGTTTACAAACGTTAGCCAAATGAGCATTTTCGCCTAAAGCATCACCAAATTCCAAACAAAACTTACCATCAGGCTGAGGAAATGGGTGGGACTTAACCACGTGGACCAAATTTTGATTGGCTATCAGCAAAGGCAGTGATTGTTGATCGTGAACACAGGTATAGTCTATCAAATCAATATTGTGCGGACCACAACACGGTACCCCCCGTACGCCAGTCTGCCCTTGGTCCGAAGAGATGAGACACGTGATGTCAGTGCACGCCCAGCGAGTTTTTATTTGTTTTTTTATTTATTTTTTAAAAGAAGAATAACATTGTGAAGATGTTTCGAATAAAGCAGCTAAAGCAGCTGATCAACAGCTACACAATATGAATTACTTGCAGCTTTTGGTCAGAGGACAAAATATTGGCAGAAAAACACAAGAAATTGTGTTACAAAATTACAGGTAGTAATATAAAAGTAAAAAATACAAATAAAATGTTGAAAAAAAAAAATCGAAAATAAGTTTGGCCAATATTAAACTCTTCACATTGCCTTCTTGTTTTGTCAGGGGATTCATCCATTAATTCACTTTTTAGTCACCAAAGAGTCAACCATGCATTGTGCATTGAAGCAGCCCTCGTTACAATATTAATAGCTACATGCGTGCACCACTGATTACCTACTTTCATGGAATGAAATACTTATGGTTGACATATTTTTTTTTTTTTAGCTGTAGTTACGTTTGGAAATCAGGCTCTTGCTGCAAATTGTGATTTAAAGTCAGCCTGATCAACTGCCAGGAATTTGATCTACCTGGTTGACACATGGATGATTCCGTAACACACAGCTGGCATGGACTCAGGGTCAACTGGCACTGACCGGTCTGCCAGCTCTCTTTGGAAGATCCCCGGTTGCGGTAACCCCAGCGTTGTCAGCAGCTGTTGGCACCGACCGCGGCTCCTTATCGCACAGCGCTCTGAAGGGCTGCGGCTCGGAGCAGAGTTCTAAAAGAACCTCCCTTCAGAACCTGACAAGGCTCAGGAAGTCCGGATGGTCTCTTATAATTCTTTGGTGGCGAACTGCTCTATTCACTTCGTCCTCCATCGTGCCTCTGCTGCTGTTAGCTTTATTTAACTACAACTCTTTGCGTGCATGCTTTGGTACGGAGCGATATCAATGAACGTGTTGTTCGTCAAAGCCTATTTGAAACCGCTTCAGTAATTGCTTTCCAACATAACCAGTGAGTGTCACCAATGGACCGACAAGTGCAGAATTGTACGTACGCCCATTTGCGACTTGACGTGAAGCACATCCGAACGTGAACGTACGTGCCTTTTGTACATGAGGCTTTTAGGCTCCCATTAAATTTGCAGTAGACGTTTTAGCGAGCGGAGAGGGCCAGTGACCCAGCGCCCCTATTGGTAACGGTCTACGGTGTATGCGTTGAGCCAGCCAAGCATCTTTTTATTGCCACCGCGCTCATCTTGATGGAGGTTCGCTCCTATTTCCATCCATCAAGTCCAACCGAGATGTGGGGATGCGTTCAATAGATGAATGAATTTCATAAATGCATTTTACAGTTTAATGTCGTCCTCAGCCAGGCGCAAGCAAGAAAACAAAAGAAAACAAAATAAACAACTACCCAATCCTAACGCCACAGTCTCACTCCTTTATGAATAATTCAGTATTTAAATAAGAGCCAGCATCAGCCGACAGTTTGTGCCACGCTCTATTAATATATTGGCTTCATTCCGGCACGGCGGCCACACTGAGGTGTGTCATTCGTCTTTATTTATATCGCTGCCTGGGACTCAGTGGAAGATAAATACAGGAACAGAGGCTCCGGCTGCCTTGAGAGCCCAGCACAATGTGACCCTGAGGCACCAGTCGCAATACTGAGGGTCGGGGGGGGGGGGGGACTACATGTGTTTTTTACTGATAAGAAAGCATGTTTTTGTTCTTGTTTTTTTATTCTTTTTTTTTTTTATAAATTGCTCACATAATAATTTCATGGCTTGTCACTGAGTGCCTTGTCGGTGTTCTGATGCAGACTGTTGACCCTGAACATCCCAGAGGTCACCACTCAACAAGGACAATTTGGGTTTCAATCATTTTGGAGCCTCTTTTTGAAAAGTGGTGCTATTTCACCCACTGAATTTTTCATATGGCTCACTTTGACTGTGTGCCCTAGAGGAATGTTGTGTCTTTTTTTTTTTAATTATTTTGAATATGCAACTTTGACAAAGCTCCCTAAATATTCTCCTTTCTCCCTTAAAATAATATAGATGGAAAGCAAAATTCTTAAAACACAGAAAAGAAAACAAGTGACCTATTGCACTGTTTTTGAACTGATAATATTTGGACTTGCTTGATTTCTTCACTTAGATTCTTCCATAATTTGTAATTTGTTTAATGCGTATGCAGAATATTTTCTATATGAGCAAGTGCTTAGAATAAAGTGTCTCAGGATGGAGAAAAAAGGGAGAATTGTGTTAAGAAACATGTTGTTTCTTTGGTTAAACGGTTGTGCAGTTCACCCACTCCTGCAGTCGCCCCCCTCACTGTATCCCTGCTCCCAAATCAAGTTATTCTGACGTTAAAAAGTCTCTTTTTACTACCCACATTTTGTTGAAACCTGACTGAAATCTTGGTTTGTTTGTATGTTTTGTTTCTGTTCTGTTCTTTTACTTAAATTACAAGTCAACCACCAACATGAGTTTTGTCAAATTTGACGCAGTTTTGATGAAACTGTAGAAAAAAATGTGACTGTTTTGACTTCTGATCTTCCTTGAAGTACTGTGTGTGTGGTCTCAGTTCTGATATTTAATTTAATTTCTGAAGACTTTCTTTATTTTCGTGTTTACATGTCTTGCTCTCCCTCCTCCGTTGATCACCCTCGTGGGTTTTTACTCTCTCACTTTTTCTTTTTATTTCCCCAGGTCTCGTCTCACCTGATGTGTTTTCCCGTAATGGTTCTCATTCTTCTTCCTTTATTTCAGTTTTCATGGGATTCATTTCTGGTTTCCAGCCTCTCAATATCTTCTTTTTCGTTAATCACTTTTTCCAGCCTATTGTGTTTCTGCCGTACCTTTGATGCACGTTTTCCTGAAACGCGCAAGAAACTATAATTTTCTTGTTTCGAACACAGAAATGCAGTCAACAGCCTCTTAAACAGTCTGAACTCCAAAGGTTACTGATCTCCATTAAAGCTACAAGGTGGAGCTGCACTGGACTCTGGTCCCAAGGCTGAAACTCTGCAGCACGACTGACATTTCATCACCATTGAGCTCATTATGCTGTTGACCTCTGAGCTTCTCGCCTGCTCCTTTATTTTTAAATCTTTTTTTTTTTTTTATAAACGGGCGTTTAATCCTTGACGAACAGTCGTGGTGGTCAGGTGCTTCAGGCATGAGCTGACAGCAACGGATAAAATATAAATCCAAAGCTCCAGGGGGGAGTGGTGAAGGAGGAGGGCGGTGGGAGGGGCCTGGGGTTAGCGAGGAGATTGGATTCTTCCGTTCTTCCAGGTGGTGTTGACCTACCACAGGAGGCGTCAAAGTCAGGAAATGGAGGCACGAGCGCAGAAGCAGCTGCTGGGTGGCGCCAATTTATTCTTATCAACGAGCATCGCTGCTGGATCGATGCCATATTAAATTTTGCACATTAGAGCTCCCATCTGAGGGTCTTCGGAGGTGTTCAGCGGTCCAGAATACGAGCCAGTCAGGGCTTCTTGAGGGCAAAGCATCCAAAGAAAGAGTTGAGTTTAACAAGGCTGCCCACCTGGGGGGCAGCAGTGTGATGGTAAAGGTGACCGATGTGAGCCTCAAATCAGAAGATCCAATCTGGGTTCTACTTAGTCCAAGTTTCACCTTCAACGTTCCGGTTCTTTCTTCCTCCTCAAGTCGAGTCAATAATCGTTTGTTCAGACACCGTGGGAATGTTGCGGGATCTGTGTCCTCATAAAAAAACATCGGCTCGGTGACAGCAGCAGCAGAGGATTATTGCAATCCGCCGCCGCGTCCTTGAATAATTGATAAAAGGACGAAGAAGAAACGAGGAGAGAGAAGGAGGGAGGACAAGCGAGAGGGAGAATTAAAAAAAAAACAGATCCGAGTTTCCAAACATCATCACATTACAACCTCGGGGGACTTTTCACTCGACCTCAAATCCAGTTTATGGAGGTAGTCTTGAGCTTTATTGCCCGGTGATACTGCAGAGCTGTGCGGCCCAGGATGAAATAAAAGATCATCACTGGGCATCACCGAGACTCTCCCACAACGGCCATCAATCTCAAAACACTTTCCAGATTTATGATAAAGTGAATTATGATTGCGATAATGGCGGCAGCCGCTCTCAAAGGGTGCAGCCGTCGACTTGTGGCGAGATGTAGAAGGTCACCACAGTGATGGATGTATCACAACAGCAGCTGCTATTATTCATCCTGGGAGACCCTGGCCGAGGAGACGCCACAATAAAGACACTGGAGAAAAAAGAGGAACCTGGTGAAAATAAATGGACGTTCTACGCTGCCAAGGTATCTGGCTTCTTTCACTCTGTTTTTATATTTATTTATTTTATTTTTTTTAAATTGGATTCTGCCTTTTTATAAGGACCCGAACTGAACGTAATTAAAGTGAAAAAAAAAATGCTCAGAGAATGAATAAATAAGTCATTTGTCAGCAGTAAAGGGTGTAGAGTAAATGCCACAATTAAAGTGCCTGTCTTGAAGAACAAACAAATGATTTGGATTTTGTTTTTTTTGTTTGTTTTTTTTTCTTTAACATGCAAAGTGGGCTTGGGAAAAGGGAATTGAATTTCTTCCTTCATGCTTCCCCCATTATGGGGACACCAGAGCCAATCATCTGCCTCCATCTCACTCTTAGAATACTCTGCATTCTCTTCTGTCCTCTACTGACTTCCTGTCTTCTTCGCCACATCTTCTGACCTCAGCATCCTTCAACACGTATATATTCACTGTCCCTCCTCATCTCTAAACCTTCTTTATCTCCTTCTTTATCTCAAAACCTTCTTTATACCCTTCTTGTCTCCAAACCTGCTACATCTCCAAACCTCCTTTATCTCTTTATTCACTCTAAAAAAGTGCATTTGAGCCATAGTTAAGGTAAAGTGACTCTCAGAATTAACATGTACATTTTTAGTTTGATTTTAATGCAAGTTAGTGTTTTTATTTATTTATTTATTTATTTATTTACAGTGTGGTACAAGCAAGTACCACACTGGGCTTGACTAACTGTTATAACCCCCAAAACATCCGGGGTAACAAGGGTGCACTCGACATCAACCCCAGTTCCTAAGACAGACCGTTGCTGCCCTCTGCTGGCTTAGCTCGGTGCACGCGCAGTTGTCAATGTTTTGTCACTATATCACAATCACATTGTCAAATTTTAAGCATGTGCTGCAAAGGGCCTGCTGATGGATAATGCAGCGCAGAGCAATGGCCTCCTCTACACCATCCTCTTCCAGTTTTTTTTTGTTTTGTTTTTTTTTAACAAGTGCCACCAGTCCATTTTTCCTCCTTGTCACTGATGGCGCTCCATCGGTTGCTATTCCAACAAACCTTTTCCATGGCAAACTGGCATTCTTTATGGCACCACACAGCTGGTGAAATATCTCCTGAGCAGCAGTCTGGCCTTGCATTGAAATTACTGTGAGCAACTCCTCTATCACCTCAAATTGTCATCACTACCACGGACATATATTGCTAGCTGGGCACTGTTTGTAATGTCTGTGGTGAAACATTTGGCTTTCTCACACAGTTGGTCATAAATGTCACTTGACAGGTCAGAAATGCGCTCAGCCACGGTTTTGGCAGAAAGGCTGATGTTGCTCTTCACAGCTTCTCAGCTACACTAACTTTTAATAAATGTAATTGTTTTAACAGGCTGTGCTGGATTCTTTGGCCACCTTGACACAATGGGTCTAGATTGGACATTAAAAAATATATATTTTCTTTGTCTGAGAAAAATTAAATTTTTGTTTTGGGGAGGAAAAATTAGCACTTTGTTGTTGTTGTTTTTATGTTGATTTCATCACAAATCCAAGCCTGAGAGTGTCATCATTTCTATTTTTTCCAAAAGTACACTACGAGTGGTTGTGTACACTGTAAGATGACATGCTATTATTGTTAAATTCCTTTTTTTTTTTCCCCGAGATGTTGCAAATACTGCTTCTTGACACAACTTTCATTAACATGTTTATTTTTGAGATGCTTTTACAGACGATCAAATCTTGATGTGGCGAAGATTTGTATTTTTTTTATTTTTTTTTTATTTTTTTTTTGCATAAAAATCACTATATTTACAGAAAGACGCTCTTTCTGAAGGTGGTGGAATGTTTCACGGATTGTATTTTACACGCACGGCAGGAAAATGAAGACCCTCTATCTATTGAATAATTCCATAGTGTGGATGTTTGCAGTTCAAATCACTGACTTCTCTTGATGTTTTCTCAATATTTCTTGTCTCAAACTTGCGTACTAAATCTCAGAGCAGTACAGTGACGGGTCCTACTTTTTCTGCAAGAGCTGCTTTCAGTCTGTGTGGGAATCAAAGTTGACATCTGCCGACTCTGTTCTGCTCTGTTTGAGAATAGGAATGTCATGCGCAGTTAAACTGTGAAAACTTAAAAAAAAATGTAAGATGAAAGGTCTTCTGATTTATTTTTGATGATTCCACCTTGAATAAAAACTGTATGTAAAATATATTGACAAAAATATTCCTTAAATAAAGCAGATTTAAGATATTGCAGTTCTTTTTCAGAACTTTTTCTACTGTTTATTCATTTTTTTTAATTTGTTGAGTATTGATATAAGATATCAGATATCTATGGAAGAGGATTAGGGCCACAAGAAGAAAAAAAAAAAAAAGATAGAATTGTTTCTTTTTCATGTTTCCAATTCGAGATTTCAAGATTAAAGTCAAAATTTCGAGAATAAAGTTGACATAAAAAAGACAAAATTTCATGAATAAAATCAAAAATTTGAAATTGATGTCAACGTGAAGTCAAAATGTTGAGAATAAAGTCGAAAGGCTCTGCACACAAGTTTCCTAATTACTTTGGGTGAACCTTTTGGGATGCACCTGTTTTTGGCAGTTGGCTTTTAACTGTGGTAACTGGGTTAATCCACCATCCATCCAGTTTAATTGCCAATTTCCAGTTTATTTTGCGTCAACTTTATTCATGAAATTTCTACTTTATTCACGAAATTTCGTCTTTTTTACGTCAACTTAAAACTCAAAACGAAAACTTAATAAAAAATCTCCTTCCTGTATTGTTTTTTTGTTCTTGGGGCCCTAATCCTCTTTCGTAGATATCAGACGAGCGCAAATGATTAGATTCCAACACATCCGTCACACCGAAGCAGTTTCAGGGACGGTATCGACATATCCGCTGTCCACGAGTCCTGTGCTCGTGCCAGCTCTGGCGTCTTCAGGCTTGCGAGGCCTCGTCACTGCCGCCGTGGTGGTCGCTGAGGCACCGTTCGCCTCTTTCACCCTGCAGCGGCTGTAAACCGGCTCAGTGTGCCTCTGCAGAACCACCGTGTGGTCGGCGCCCACCTCTCTCACCCTGCTGTAGTCGGCCGATGGGTTCGGCTCCTGCGCCCGGGCGTCCATCGGGTGGTGAGCGTCATCGCCGTTCAACATTTTCCCCCCGTCCAAGTCCGACTCTTCCTCAAGCTGTGTCAGAATATCCACATAGCCGCTGTTTGCGGCAGGGTTTAGATGATTTACTGGCAGACCCATGTCTGTTGTCTCCACGGTTGCAAAGTTCAAACCACTCTCCCATTTTCCACTGGGCACTTGGGACACCTTTGTGTAGCTTAAACTCTCCCGGCATTGATCATTCTCTGTCTTCACCGCCTCCTCGGTGTCGCCCTGGAAGGCCATCAGCTCTTCATGTTGCCGTTTCAAATCCAAGCCACAGCCTAGGAGACTGACTGGGCTTTGCTTCATCCTTTGAACATTCGACGCGTCTGAGAGGAGCTTCTTGTCGTTCTCCGTCACGATTAGATACTCCTCCATCTGCTCTTTCCAAGCCGCCATGAGAGGGAAGTTCTGCTTGATAACCAGGGCGTTGATGTCTTCAGGTCGTCTGCTCTGTGAGGGTCAGATGGGGCTTTGTTTTTTTAGGTAATGAAATAACACAAATATTAAAATAACAGTTGCTTTGTCACCTTGAGTCGTTGAAAGTCAACTCCTCGTATCTTCGGACCGGGAACAGGAGGTAAAATGCACCGTGACACGCTGAGGAACACAGTCATCGAGTCGTAGGGTCACATCCTGACTTTTGCAAAAACCCACCTGAGGTGCGGGATACATACCAGTTGCTCTTCACGACCAGGATCCACATGGATGCAATCAGCGGAATTGCAAACAGCACATAAACCAGTATCCAAAATGCTTTCCCATTCTGAAGGTCTGAATTGTACAGAGCCCCTAAAGAGACACAGATTTTTTTTATTTTGTTTTTTGTTGTTTTGTTTTTTTTTTGTTTTTTTGAATGAGTTTTAAGCGCTCGTGTAAAAGTTTTACGCAAGCACGCAAAGTTGTTCTACGTCAGCACTTGAAACTTTAACGCGAGCCCGTAAACATATTATGAAGTACATGTGATACATATACTGTCAGGTATATTTTGTAATTTAAGGAAGGTGGTCAAATCCACCTCTGCTGCCAATTCCGCCAGCTGACAGAACAAGTGTGGTTTCAGTACTAAATCTGTCCAGCTAAGTCTTGGGACTTACTGCCAGGCACTGTTACGCAAGTGGTGTTGCTCCACTTGCTCCAGGAGCCGTGATCAATCCTGCAACGCACCTGCACCACGTACACCCCCCCGGGACTGAGGCTGAACAGGCTGAAGTGCGTTTGTGTTCCAGACGTGTATTCCTGCAGAGCAAACAAGGCGTCGTCTCTTTCAGTGCGCTGAGCAAACCGCTGTGTACAAAGTCATCACGCAGAAGCAGTTTTGGGGGCAACATCGACATTATACAACATCCGTGTGTCCTGTGCAGTTTGAACAGAGCTGGTTAGGTTACAACTTGTTTGCTTAGTTGTTTGTTGTTTTGTTTCTTTTCTTTTAAGTTAAATCATACATGGTTACTTCATGTTTGGAAGGCCACAAATTACACCTCAAATCTCATCAGTCAGTAAAAAGTAATATTTGGAAGATGACTTTGCAAATGTAACATGGTTACAATTACAATTACAATTACAAGTTACTCTAATGAAGATGTAATATTAGTGTAACTATTTTTGATTACTTTGTCAAAGTAATGTACTGTAACTTATTTGTCAATAAATTATTTGACGACGTTACATGTAACTTGTTACTCTCTACCACTGGTTAGAAGTCGAAGCAACAACAATGTAACGTCGCTGAGTTCACAGTGGGACTTGGGTCAAGGGATTTTTGACTCACCTTCCACTGGTTGTTGTTTCCTTGCTTGACTCTGACTTGGTACTTGAAGGTGACCCAGCCAGACTCGGTATCCGTGTTTGGGGGACGACCCCAGCTCATGTGGAGGGAGGTGGCGTGCTCCTTCTCCTCCACCTGCACCGTCACATTCTCAGGGGCGTTTGGCTTCACTGTCGAGGACAGAGACCAGAGACAGTCAGGAAGGCCACAGCGCAATTAAATCCTTTTATTTTATTTCCCTTTTCTTTTGCCCATTAGAGCGACACCTTACAAATGTCCATCACGTCCACCTTGAAGGTGTCTGAAGTGGTATTCCCCAGTGCATTGTGGGCCACCACCGTCAGGTTGTAGTCCACCCAGATAAAAGTGTGGCCCCTGTTAAAGAAACATGAGTTCTGTCCTGCCGATTGGTAGTCTGGACACTCGTGCGTTCCCTGTAACCTGTGTATGAGGGGAAAAAACGAGATGAGTGAACTGTGTGTGTACACAAAAGGCTTGTAAAAACTCTACTGGGTCAAGCAAACGCATTCTTTGCAGCTCAGTTGGTTTCTAACCGATAAGAAATCTTGTGGATGTCATGTCCGTGTCTCCTGACCCTTAATAAAGGTGGTGAACGTTTGTCTGTGACGCTGCAACCGCGAGGTTGAGGACATGACCAACAGCTTTTATGAGAACTTTTCACGAATCACAGAAGGTCTGAATATAATTTCACAGGATTATTTGGGAGTCTTCGCCGCATAATCAGCAAAGACCCTGGAGAAAAGACCGACCTCTCCCTCTCATAGTACAGGCGATGCGTGGTGGGCAGACCTCCGCTGGAGCCCGGCTGCCACCAGCAGCTGAATGTTTCCTTCTCAGGGGATCTGCAGCCAAGCAGGGCGGGTTTCCCCGGGGGGGACGAGCCTGGCAAGCGTAGCAGCAACACAAGGGCCCAAAAAGTTTTCAGTGAATTCAAAATTGGTTGGATTGACAAGAATGTAATTAAAATGTTTCAGGTAAAAGTCACTAAAATTAAATAAATAAGTTGCTTAAATGAATTAATAACGTGTTTTCAGTCTTTTTTTTTTTTTTTTTAATCTGCATCCAAGTTAGCACTCAAAGCAGCTCCACATGTGGGGCCATATTTCATCACTTTGCATCTAGAGTAGCCCCAGAAGGTCAATCTGCTCAGAGCTCAATGATTTTCACTCTGACGTCAAACTCATCAGATCGAGTCGGGCATTAACAGTAGCGTCTGAGCGGCATTTCTCCAGATGGAGGTGTTTGACGAGAGAAAAGCATATTCAGAGTGACGCTGAAGTCATCTGCTTTCTGCCTAGCAGGTCGTCCAGCAGACCAGTCTGGTTCAGATTCATGACAACTGAAGCTGAAGTGATAGACAGCCAGACAAAAAATAAACAATGTTGTGTGCATTCTTGGCGTGAGAAATCTTACACCATGGACCTTGACCCAAAAAGCAGCATTTTGTTGAAAACCAAAACATTGTTATTATTTTTGAAAGCTTTGCCATCACAGAATTCTGCAGTACTGTGTCCACTTAAGAAATTATAGACGCTGGCACTTACTGTTCGACTGTACTAAAGCACACAGCAGCTTGAGTGACAGCAGAAACAGTCCGAGATCTCGGCCCATCCTCAAGCCAACTTCCACCGCCTTGACAAAGGAGGAAGTGGCATCAGCAGCTGGTGGCTGAAATCAAACCTGTTATTTACTTGCATGTCTTGTTTTCACCTACGACAAAGAAGCATAGAGGCAAAACAAGAAAGGACGACAGATGAAGGTGTCTGTGTTAGAGCTGACAGTTATTGGTCATCATGTACTGAATAAAGACAGTAGGCAACAGTAATATGTGAGCATTTAGGCAGGAGGTTACTAATGGACCAAAGTGTTTTCATTTGATCTGATCCACTCGAAGGATTAGTACTATACTGTATATGTATTATATGTCAGGTTGCAGAAATTTAAAACTTCAACAAAGTTTATTTCTAATTCATTATTTAATCAGATTAATGCTATATATATATATATATATATATATATATATATATATATATATATATATATATATATATATATACATATACATATATATATATATATATATATATATATATATATATATATATATATACATATATATATATATATATATATATATATATATATATACATATATATATATATATATATATATATATATATATATATATATATACATATCATTGACAAATGCCTTAGAGATAACCTGTATCTAATTATGAGCATCGTCCACAAAAATCCAATATAATCACTCACTACTAAATTTTATGCACTAGTCACTATTGTATTATACGTAGTTATCGGCAGCTGGAAGGTTTTAAACAGATGAGATTTGAAAGCAGCTCTTAGATTTGTTTGCTCACCTCGGGAGATGAATGTAACCTTCACGGCTCTGTCAAAGCGCCACATTGAACTTGCGGCGACACATCAAAAGTTTGTACTCACCTGGGATAAGAGGTGCGAGGGGGGCGTGGCTTGGAACTTCCGTCCAAAGAGCACAAACAGGGCAACGATGAGTCACGTGTTCTACTCATTTCTCGTCTGTTTCAGGGTCGCATAAAAACCGTTAAATCAGATGTATGTGTCCAAACTTTTGACTGGTAGTGTATATTTCAAATATATTGTGCAACTTCTAACCTCATCGTGATGCTGTATTATTATAGAAGAATACTTTTTGCGTCGGTCGTCCTGTGCAAAAAAACAAAAACAAATAAAAACCCACGACGCTTCCTATGGAAATCGGTTTACGCTCTCTCACAGAGTGACACGTCTTGCGCAGAGACAACCTTTGGCGGCAGCTGCGTGTCCGGGGTGGGAAACCACCAGCAGCAGCAGCAGTGTTGTCGGTGTGTGACGCCTCTTGTGTTTCTGTGTCATTCAGGAAATAGACGCTGTGGCCTCGGAGGAGTCGCTGTGAAAGCGCAGCGCGAAGCAACACGTTGATGGTGCAACTTGGTCCACCCGCAGGTGGCCATGTCGGAGTGTCCGGAGCGCAGCAGCAGGATCAGCCTGCTGAAGGAGCCGCTGCTCAGGAGACTGTGCGAGGTTTTGGACCGCTGCGGCAACAGAGGATGGCGCAAACTCGGCGAGATCGTGAGCAGGGACAGGCGCTTCAGAGTCAGGTGGGCCCAGGTGACTCACTGACTCACTGACTTCAAACTCTGGTTACAAAACCAACTTCTTGGTGTTATAATTTACAAGACAAAAAGTTGGTGTTATTCTAACCTTATATAATATGGGAAGCAACGAAGTGCAAATACTTTGTTGTAGTTAGTACATTTTTCAGGTTTTAACGACTGCTTTACTTGAGTATTTTTTTCTCACAACTTTTTTTTCTTTTTTTTTTTTGCTTTTACTCCCTCCACATGTTCATAAATGTGTACTTTCTACTCCTTAAATAGGAAAAACATGTTTGTTACTTTTGTGTTTAAACATGTTTAAAATATAAAAATTCTGTTCAATATACAACTTCTCACTCAGTTGTTGTTGTTGTTGTTGTTGTTTGGAGTGGAGCAATTTTGAGCGATATCTGTTGGATAGTTTGAATATAAAAGTGGAACAAAGTAATATTAATATTAGCAATACCACACATCACACCTTATAGTGCAATGAGTGTTTGTGTTGTTCCTGGCTCCACCCTCAGTGTTTTAGATCTGAGTTGCTCTCGTCGTAACTATGTCACCACACTGACAGTGAATTGCTTGCGTTCGACTTTGTGTGAGAAGTGCATTTCATAAAAAAGAAAGTGTATCAATAAATGCGTTTTCTTTCTTAATATTGTAAGTAGAACCACACAGTACCTGGCAAGTGATGATGATGTTTTCTGACTTGCATATCCACATTTTGTTTTGTGTCCAAACTGGACGAGTGGTTTGCACCTGAGCTGCTTGCCTCCCCTGACCGGTGTCTTTAATGCCGTTGTCCATCACTCATCCACAGCGACGATGAGTTAGAGGTGTGCTCTCTGAAGGTGCTGCAGCCCGAGGGCAGCCCCAGCCGCATGCTGCTGCGGCTGATGGGAGAGCGAGGTTGCACCGCAGGTCAACTCATTGACCACCTCCAAACTCTGGGCAACTCCGAGGCCCTGGAGTGCCTCAAGCCTTCAGGTAGAAAAACACAATGTCACCTCGGTGTTTTGGCAGTGCCTTCCCTGTGTGTAGTGCGGTCGAATCGGTGAAGTAAAAACAAACTCTTCTCAACGACGTTCCAGCCCTGCAGATCATCGTTCAGCCCCAGTCTGTGGCTCTGATGTCTGGCCACAACCTGCGCCTCACCTGCTACGCTGTCGCCAAGTCGCCGGTGCAGTACCAGTGGTTCAAGACCAAAGATGAGGTGGGCTACCCAAACTCTTCTGCTCTTTTCTTGCCCAGCACGTGTGGGGCTGTCAACAGTCTCACGTCATGTTCCTTCCTGTATTGTGCAACCACACCAGATGCACATTTCACACGATTTTACTCATAGAAAACACAGTGGCAATGGCAAAGGATTTCTTCACTGTCTTTTTCATACCTTTATTTCGAGCCATGTAAGGTAATAACAACACAATAAGCATTTAAATCTAAATTTCAGCACTGTCCTTGCAGCACAGTGTGTGGTGGTGCCTGGGAGACTTTAGAGCAGCTAAACAAGGCAGCGAATGTATCAGGTACACGTGAGGAGAGAAAAGCCTGGGAATGTTGCACAGTCTCTGCCTCTGTTGTCAGCATTTAAACCTGCCGCTGCATGTATTTACAAGCTTTGCTGTAGTTTGTTGATTTGGTCGCAGACAAAACAACTCGGCGCTACGACCTCTCACTCTGGTCCAAGCAGGCTGATCACTCCGACAAGCTGAATCTCACAGCCTTTCACGCTTGAAATAATAATAATAATAATAATAATAGCTAAAACAGACAGCTATGATTTCTTGCCCTTGTAACTAGATCTAGAAGTCTTTCAGATCATTTTAGATCTGATCATTGTTGTGTCATTGTGCTTTAAAACCAGCTAGTTTTTTTTTTTTTTTTTTTTTGCTTTTTCAATACCTTTTGAACGCTTTTTAATGCCCTTATCCACTGCAAAGCACTTTGAGATCATTTATTTGATGTATAAATAAAATCTATATTATCATTATTATTAGAAACATATTCAGTTCTGCTGCCTTCCACAATTCTGCTTTTCTTTTTTTTTCTCGGTGCTTGGGTCCTCAGGTGCCGAACAGCTTCTCTCCCGACCTGATGATCAGCCCGGTCAACGTGAAAGACGCTGGATTTTACATCTGCAGGGTCAACTGCGGTGAATCATTCGAGTTCAGCCACTGGGCTCAGGTGGACGTGCTGAACGGGAACGTGTCTCACGGTGCGACATCGCCGCTTTCCCGCTTACTATTTACCTAACGCGTCTCTCGAGCCAATTTTGACCCCTTTAACCTTATTCAATTTTGACGAAATTCGGCACGCTGGTCAGGACCATCAGGTTTTTTCTTATCCAAAGATTAAAGCTCTCGGTGCTCCATAGCGCCACCTACAGGCAAAAAAACAATACCCGAACTAGAATAATTCTCGCGGCCGGTACTAACGTCGTAGAGACATGGGACCAAAACCCATGGGTGCACGTGATCCTCACCTACATCTCAATCTCCTAGGCCGAGTCTCTGTCTTTGATAAAAAAAAAAAAAAAAAGGCACAATTTGAGCTTGTTTGCAGGTATGTGCAAAATGATGCAAAAAAAAAAAATCAACCAATCTTCTCCTCCAAAACAGCAAACGTTGGGGGCATAAAAAATTTAGTATAACATAGCCAAGACTGCGAAGATCATTTTCTCAAAGTACTCTTATTTTTTAAAGTGCTGTGAGTGAGTAGACAGCATATGTGTGATACCTCCTCTTCTGACCACCGCTGCCGCCAGGGCTGAGCTACCACTCCCCGGAGGGTGGGCTGAGGCTGGTCATCCAGCCACAGTCGCAGCAGCTGCACATCGGCGAGGACCTGCAGCTGGAGTGCGGCGCCGTGGGACGGCCCATCCCTGGATACCAGTGGTACAGGAACGGCGTCCCCATGCCCAAGGTTACCAAGAGAAAGCTTGTGGTGAGTTCACACCTCGTTGCTCAGTGCTCACTTATAACGTCATTGTGGTATTTTCAGTTTCAGTTTGAGTTGATTTTTCCATATTTGCATCATTTGTCCTGTTTCAGATCCCCCACGCCACGCAGGACCATCGAGGCAGGTACCGCTGCGAGATCAGCAGCAGCAACGAGAGGACGTGGACCAACGAAGTGGACGTCTTCATCGGTAAGGAAAAATAACCGCGGTGCGGGTTTCTGAACACGTAAACCAGGAAAGAAACAACAGAAACGAAAAAAAAAAAAAAAAAAACGGCCACGTTGTCGTCTTTGCGTCTGAGTGATTTTGTTGTTCTGTCCCTCGACGCAAAGCACCGAGGATATCCGTGCAGCTCTCCGGGGCAACGGAGTGCTCTGAAGGTAGAGTTGTGGACCGGTGCATGCCGGGCAGCCAGAGGCTTAATGATTAGCAGGGTGTAGCGGCATGGAAATTTCTCCTTTCTCCCGCTTGACTGAAAGACAGCCAGTAGAGGTCCCACTCTGGGTTTCACCTGCATGACTGGTGCAAGCCGGGGTGGAGGTGGAAATTCACTGACAAAAGACCAAAAGCCAACAGCAAATTATTCACGATAACCTGTGAAATCTGTGAAATCAGAGGTATTTTTCCCCCTGTTGCAATAATAAATTGTAACAGCAGTTTATTCAGTCCAATCAAGTATCTTGTTGGGTTTTGGTCTTTTTCTATAATCTATTAACCCATTCAAATCTATCATTAATTCTTGTCAGAATCAGAGCAAACTTTCTTTAACACAGCAATTTAAAAGGTTTATAATGAGATGTTAACGTTTTGTTTTTTTTGTTTTTTTCCTTTTTAAATTCCTAGATGACATTTATGCCATCGGAGTCGGTAAGATCAATCAATCTCAACCCCTTTTTCACGTCTTTACTCGCCACATTCTCAGTGTTTGCTGTTTGATCTCTGAGTGTGCGTCTGCTGCGACCTTTCACACTAAGGTTCCGATGACTTCCTCCTGAACAGCATCCCGGATCAGCTTTACGGTGAGCGACTCTTTGCAGCAGTTTCCTCCAGTGCAAGTGTCGGTTCACTCTTGCCGCGCTTTCCACCGTGCGTGACAATATGCACGCTCCCACCGCGCGCTGCGCTATATTTATCTATCTGATGTAGTCAAGCATGTGCGGCCTGATCAGTTCACCAGAAAAACACCAAAATAAAGATGTGAAACTTGTGGTAACCAGACGTGGACTAAATCAGCGATATCATGCATGAACCTGCGTCAAACGGCTTTTAACAGATTTTATCTTCCGACGAAGGGTGTAGGCTGTGCGGTTATATTCTGAGCACCTTGACTCAATTTGATTGCTTTCAGTTAGAGATGTTGAAGTTTTTCCCACGAGGCGGTGGTTCTCAGACCGTCTCTGTCATGCCCCCCTTTTGGAGAAAGGAAATGTTTCATGCTCCCCCAACCCCGACAAAATGGTGACAAAATAGGCTGTTTTCAACTTTATCGAAACAATGTTTAAAAGAATTAACATTCCTCTCACCTGTTTTAGTCATTTCTGTTGTGCAAATCACTTTTAACATTAATTTCACTTTTCCCTTAGTCATTTATGTTCAACAGCAAACCTCGCCTCATGTTTCGCGCCTCCCCAGACAGAACTCTGCGCCCCCCTATTGTTATTATTTTTAGAAAAACTTTATAATCTACTCATAGAACAACACATTTAGCCCCCTGGTTACTGCCTCCTGCTAAAATCTCGGTCAAAAGGACAAAAAGAAATCTGTTAACGCCTCCACCAACACTTTTTTCGACTTCATTTCTCGTTTTTTGGGGTCAAACCGAGTTTTGACAGGCGCACCTCTTCCTCATGTCGTCGCAGCGACCGACAAAGTGGCCCTGCTGATCGGCAACCTGTCCTACCGGAACCACCCGCAGCTCAAAGCTCCCATGGTGGACGTGTATGACCTCACCAACCTGCTGCGGCAGCTCAACTTCCAGGTGGTGTCGCTGCTGGACCTCACCGAGTCGGAGATGAGAAACGCCGTCGACGAGTTCCTGCTGCTGCTGCACAAGGGGGTGTACGGTGCGTCGCGGTTATACCCACGAATCCTCTCGAGGATCAAGTTCAGTCGAAGGTGTTTAACCACAACTCCCCCACCCACGTCTTCAGGTCTGCTGTACTACGCCGGCCACGGATACGAGAACTACGGCAACAGCTTCATGGTGCCGGTGGACGCTCCCAACCCGTACCGCTCTGCCAACTGCCTGTGTGTGCAGAGCATCCTGAAGCTGATGCAGGAGAAGGAGACGGGCCTCAACGTGTTCCTGCTGGACATGTGCAGGAAGAGGTGAGTTGCATTGTGTCCGCACTGTCTCATTAAATTCAGCAGCTTCACAACTCTTGGTTGTACCTGGACAACTCAAAATTGAATACACAGGCAAAATACAAGAGACAAATTGTTCTCTTTTTTGCAACAACAAAAAAAAATGTTAAATGTTCTTGATTTTTTTTCCGTGCACTGTTCTCTTTTCAAGGAACATTCATGATGACAGCATGCCAAACATTGTCCTGAGAGTCACGGCCAACATCGTCTTCGGCTACGCAACGTACGTTTTGCTGTCGTTGCACATGGCTTCATCTGTGTACACGCAGGCGTTGTACCGCATCTTTCTGCTCTTGAAAAAGATTAAACACCTCACGTGTTTTCCGTGCGGTTATGAAGGTGCCAAGACGCTGAGGCCTTCGAGCTGAGCTCCAGCGGCTTCACCAACGGAGTGTTTGTCAAGTTTTTGAAGAAGCGGCTGCTTGACGACGAGAAGATCACCGTGGTGCTGGACAGAGTCGCAGAAGGTGAGACCTTGGAGGATTTGACCTGAAGCATCACTTCCAGTTCGTTATTTCAAATGAGTCTAAAGCCGTTGATTCAGTGATGTTCTGATGGTTTGTGAGACAAATGGTTTTCAGTCACAAGCAGCAAAAAATTGATTGACCCTAAGATTGTTCAAGTCAACTCTTCATTTTCAAATTACATTTTATATTTATTTTTTTTTATAGCACAATTCCATTAGCGCTCATTTAACTCCATCTTATGATGCTGCCTAAATAATGGGTGTCTCATATCCTAATGACTGATTTGTAACACTTAGATGAGTTTTGTTTTTTTGTGTTTGTTGTATATCAGACATGGGTCATTTCAATGCTACGAAGGGGAAGCAGGCTCTGGAGATCCGCAGCAGTCTGTCAGAGCGGAGAGCTCTGACCGACCCAATTCTGCCCGGCAACAGCGCAGAGCTCACTCACACCTACAGCCGCCGGTGGGCGAAGGCTCACGGTGAGTCCAGAACACAAAGTGTCCATTTGGAAATGTTGCTCATCAGCTTTCACTGTGTTGTTCAAGCTTTTCTTTACGACGAGGTCAAACACTGAGTCACATGTTGAGACTCCCAGAAACAAAAGACGGCTGTCTGGCTCACACGCTCACCTACTGGGTGACTCACCAGTGGAGTGAATCCCCTTCACTTACATCAGAGGATTGTTAGACGATGACCAAAAAAACAAAACAAGACAAACCTCAAATTATTTTCCTTCCATTTACCGAAATGACCCTATTTCCTAAGGATCAATGAATTGATCCTGATTCTGAATATTTTCCTCTTGTATAGCTTTCTACATACACAGTATGTCTTCATACCCTCACTAATATCCTCAAATGTAGTAAAATCCAGAAAAAAATAAATTTGGACTTGATTGGTGCAAGTAATATTATATGCAATTTTTTTTTGTACCCTGTGAAGTCTAATTGTTCTACTTGTTACAATCTTTTTAGCTGCCAGCGTATAGTTCCCACACAAATCAGCAGCAACACACAAAGCAAACGGAGGCGTTGCTTTTCTTCTATTTCTTTTTAGTATTGATTCGACAGTTTGTGTTATAGGTTTAACTTTTATTTGCTTGTGTCGATCAAATTCATTTTTTCTTCTATTCCAGAACTTCCTGAGAGCATGTGCCTCAACTTTGACTGCGACGCTCAGATCAAGTTGGGCTTCGCCGCAGAGTTCTCCAACGTGCTGGTCATTTACACGTATATCGTGAAGAAGCCCGAGGACATGACCTTCTGCCAGGCTCACGTCACCGACTTCCCTCAGGTCAGCGCAGCCCGACAACCGCTTGTTCGCCGTGTGAGTGCGAGTTTGTGTTGACTGAACACTGCCCCCTGCTGGCTCGTGTGCGACAGGAGCTCGACGTGGACCCCAAAGAGATGAACAGAGAGACTCCAGAAGAGACGGGGATCTACTTCCTGTCCAGCAGCCTGCCGCAGCACTGCCTGTACACCAGGGTCAGCTCACTGCAGAAGCTCAAGGTGAAATACTTTCCGTCTCGTACTTAGTCGTCGCTTTCAGTGTTCATTGTGACAGCAAAATTTGACTTGGTTTTAGTCAAAGTCTTTTGACTAAAATGTTATTTAGTTTTAGTCATAATTTAATCATCTAAATTGTTTTGGTTTTAGTCTCGTTTTAGTTGACGAAATGGCATAATTGTTTTAGTCGACTAAAATGAGATTAGATAGTAGTAGATTTAGTCGATTCTCGCCACAGTTTTTACAAAGTGTTTAATTTTATTTTATATCAAGTGTAAAGTGTGTCCAAATGCCCTGTCGCCTCTTCCTCCCGGTGTTGACATTTGCTCTCAAACTGGTCTGTACCAGATAATAATGTGTGTACGTACGACGTGACTTCCTCACCACGGCGCTCTGATTGGTTTCCTTCCCAACTTCTCCTGCCACTTTCTAAATCGTCATTTCCTTCCACAAACGAAATGAGCTCTGATTGAATCTCGTCCTTCGCAGACATGTTCGTCTCATTTTTTTTCGTTGAGGAAAATGTCAATACACCTCTTCGTCGTCTGAGTCCTTGTTTTTTATTTAGTTTATCGTCTCGTTTTAGTCAGAAAAAAAATTGACGATAACTGTCGAAAAAAAGAAAAACACTGGTTGTTTTGAAGTAAAACTTCTTTTGGAGCTTAAGACATTTTATCTAACTTGTTTAAGTCAGGAAACCCACTCAGCAAAGAGTCATTTGGTCTGTAGAAAAGAAAAGAAAAGGGGGAAAACCTTTCGGAAGGTGTCTGTCTTTCAGTAAGAACCAATCAGATTTGATATCAACAGTGTTTCCAGGTAGCAGCAGCAGCTTTTGCTTGAGGTTAGAAGTCTACCAGTGCCATGAGCTGAGCCACAATGTGCCGTAGTGTTAAAACGAACTCTTGACTTTCACCATAAAATATAATTTCATATTCAGAATTTTCTTTTTTTTTAAAAAAACAAAAAACCTTGGTTACGTTTGCTTGGGGTCGAGTGTCCAGTCGCCTCTCCTGAATTCGCCTCTCCTGCAACAACAGGAGGACCTGGTGTTCACCGTGTGCCTGCAGGGCACCTTCGCCAGCATGGACGACGACTCCGTCTACTGGAGCAAAAGCATCGACATCGGCAAGCCGCTGATCGCCCGGCTGGACCTGCACCGCGCCGTGCGGCGCAACAGCTGCCTGCAGACCTGCCAGATGCCCCACAGCCCCTCCCACAGCCCGTGTCACAGCCCGTGTCACAGCCCCGGGCCCGAGCACCGACTCCACCTCCACCACGGCTCGCACCAGGCCGTGGACCACAACCGCCTGTCGCCGCAGCACCACTACCTGGACGTGTACGAGACCCCCCACCAGGGGGCGGCCGGGGGCTGGGGGGACTACCACTACGACAACCTGAACCCGGCCTACACAACAACCTCCGCCGGCGGCCTCTCCAGCCCAATGGGCCGGGTCAGCATCCCCATAGAGGCCACTGACGACATTGCAGAGATACAGACTGTTTTCATGAACAGTATGCAGTTCAATCAGCAATAGGAAGAGGGGCTGGGGGAGGAAGGGAGCTGCTTTATATGTATTTTTTACCAGGAGAATGTACACGTGCCTGAAATACTGCTGATATCTCACATGTAGCATAGCGAGAGATTATTTTATATACTTCAACTTTGCAACAAGCATTTATCGCCTCAATTATTAATTTACCCCTTATACTGAATTTCAGTTTCCTAAATGCTTTAAATTTACCACGGTTTCTCTGATGTTGATCAAAATAAAGGCCAAAAGTTGTTTTTTCTATATCAGGTCCTTCCTGTTTTTTCCGGACAAAAATTTAAATTTAAATTGTTAAATTGTTTGGTTTATTAAGCTGTAAAACAATGTGATCCTTTTCATGCACAACAACAAAAAACAAATTGTTGTATGTTTCCCCTCTAGTGACAGTCAAAAATGAGTAGGTGCTCTCTTTGGTGCCCAGATAGGAGAAAAATCCAAAGGGTCAGAAATCATAGATTCTAGTTTTGAGTACCTGAGAGAGCCCCGCTCTTCTCCTTAACCAGCTCAGGACCTTTGTTCAGCGCCAGCATCAACAGAGTTGTGATGGGGGTCAGTGTTTGCCCCCTTCTCACTGAACCGCGGAACTTTCCAAAATAGTCTCACTTCTTTTTTAGTCTCAAAAAAGAAGAATAAGGAGGGGGGGAAAAAGGGGGGGGGCGGGGGGGTTATGTAAAGATACAACAATAGTTATGACACGGGACCTTTAAAACAAACCAACAAAAAATTTAAATGATCAGTCAGGATCTGGAGAAAAGAAAACAATATTGTCTGAGCAGTAGTGGTGGCGGTTCCTCGTCTTTAAAAACGCCTGTGCCCTTTTTGACCTTCAAGTGGTGGCAGGATGTGGTACCGAAGGAGGAAGCTCAGTAACGGAACGCTCCCCTCATATCTCAAAAGCGGGTGTTTCTGTTCATTTATTGACGTGTGGCGCTTTCAAAGCCAAGAACGGAGGGGGAGAAAAAGCAAAGACCTCAGCAGAGGGCGAAGGCGTGTTGGCACAGGAGCGTTGGAGGATTTCTGTTCAGGCGGGACGGGCCGGCTCACAGCGACACGCACACACGACTCCCCTGAATAATGGATGGAGCGAAGCAGCCGCAGGGCCGCCGGGTGACATCATCGCTGCGTCACTCGTGCAGCTCAGGCAAGTGGGAGGGGGAGGAGAGGCTGGGGGTAGGGGGGGGGTTAGTGCAGTACTCAGTGACAGAGAGAGAGGGAGAGGGAGAAACCTACCTGCAGACGGGACTAGAGGAGGAACTGTTCGGAATCATGGCAGCAGCCTGGAAGAAGCTCTGCGGCCACGTTCTCCTGCTCCTCGCCGCCTGCGTGCACGGCAGCGCAAGTAAATGTTTGTGCTTCATTTATGACTGTGTGCGAGAGAGAGAGAGAGAGAGAATTGTGTGCACATTTTGTTTGTTCTATTCCTTGCATTTCTCGTTCCTCCACTAAATTAAAAGGAGGTGGATGGAGTCTATCTATATATCTATCTATCCATCTATCTATCCATCTATCCATCTATCCATCCATCTATCCATCTATCCATCTATCTATCTATCTATCTATCTATCTATCTGGGAGAGAGAGTGAGAGAGAGAGAATTGAAGACTTATTGTGAAGATGTGATTAAAAAAAAGCACAGAATGTCCTGTTTTGTAAGGGGAAAATAAATGCTCAATATCGATTGATAAAATTCATAAGATCTTTGCTTTGTGTGGCAGAATCACCTGACCAGAATGACCAGGGGACGTCTGGTCCTCAGGTCAACGTCACCAGCCAAAACAAAACCTTCACGGTGAAAGGTAACTATTGCCATCGAGAAATGTTTTGGATTTTCAAACCTCATATCAGCTCACACAAGAACTCCCTGAAATGAGAAAAAGTCAAGCCTTCTGGGTTTTTTTTTACTTGCTTTACTCAATTTATCAATCGAGTTGTTGTGATGTCACAAAGGGCAGTAATGCCCAGTCGAGTGGCCACGCTGAAGTAGGGTTGTAAACAGTCGGTTCTCCGGGACAGACACTTGTGGAAAAGGATTCTCCCATGAGACCTTCGGCTCCGTGACTCCCTCTGTGCTCTGACTGAAGGGGGAGGCCAGACGGAGATAGTTGAGCTGCACCAGTCTGTTAACCTGACGCTGGAGTGCATCTGGGCTGGCAACGCCACCAAACCAGGGAACGTGACCGGTCTGTGGAGGAGAGACTGGCAGGAGATCGGCCGCGTAACCGCGCAGCTGGAGGACGGCCAGTACAGCATCAGACGAGTGCAAGTATTTTGTGTGTCGCCACCGGGCTCCCACAGTCCAAGGTGGCTCCCGTTCATTTCGATGAAGCTGCTCACCCAGCGCATATATACGCCGAAAAAGTGTCTGACTTCTGCGTTAATGGGCCCATGCGCAGTGGTGTCACTTCCCATCATGCCTCTGTAACTCACATAATCTGTTTGGCCAATCAGAATGATCCTGGAGAACATCACTCACAGACACGTCAGGACGCAGCCACGCTGGGAATAAACTCTTTTCTGGTGATTTTCTGGCCTTTATATTTTATGAGAAATGACTAAAAGACCATCATTGAAAAATCTACAATGGAAAGATTTGCTGTGTTTCAGGTCACAGTCGTCCTGTCAGCAGTTTTAAAGGCATTCATTTTTGTAGTGTCGTCTATGGCAAAAATTCTTTTTGGGCCGTTGGATTTTTTTTTTTTTTTTTTTTTTTTGCTGCAGTACCTCGAGTGACCACTGGGAAAAATTGGCTCACCACCACATTGCCAGTCCGGTATACAGTTCTTATACTGTAATACATCCATGGTCTTGCCACCATCACAGACCCAAGATGGTTTCTCAGACTCATAAGTCAGCACGTCACATTGTCATCATCATTATCATATATGTAGGAAAGCACCTCCGAAATCGATTGTCTGATCATTAAAACAAAACTTAGACTACAACACTTACAAAATGTAATTAAAAAAAACAACAACTTTTTTTTTTTTCTTGCAGGTTTTATGTTGTCAGTCAAGAAAGTCTTGGAAACTACTCGTGCACGTTTGGAGGTGAAGCAGGAATAGATTTTGTTTTGACAGGTAAAAGTCCTTCAGTATTTATCACATCATCTACAGCTGAATTCAGGCCAAAGTGTTCACACCGTGCATTTTTTTTAAATCTTTTTTTTTTTTTCTCGAAATTGCAAAGGATTACAGATGTCATCATCACGATACGTGCCTACGCTACACTGATTGTAGAGCAGAACAGTGAACTGGGAACAATCAGGGACAAGAACAGGGATGATGGGGAGATTTTGATTAATAAGGGTGTGTGTTACAACAGGGGGCGTCAAGTTGTTGTCAGGGGACAGCAAACTCCCCTGACGTCACCTTGAATATTCTGAATACTGTCCGTCGTGCGGCTGCCTTGACCATTCATTCGCGGCTGCGACCCTCTCTCCCAGCTCCACAGATGGGCGAGCAGAGAGACAAGCCCATCGTCAGCTACGTGGGCGACACAGTGGTGATCATGTGTAAAATGGGCAAGGCCAAACCAGAGCCGAGCAACTGGACGTGGTACAGAAACGACACTGAGCAGGTGGGTGAGCAGCTGTGGTGAGGCGTGTTTTCCTCCTTTCCAAGAAGCCCTGCGTCTTGATTGGTTGAAATATATGAAGCACAGACGAAACACCAAAGTTTAGTTGCTGTATTCAGATGTACTAGATGCTGTATTGCTTGATATGTTAAAATGATGTTGTTTGTTTTTTTTAACTGATCCAAATTGAACTAAAACACATTGGTGGTTTTCACCTGCAATAGTCTGATTCTCTTTCTTTCTCCAGTCGACTTCAATGATGACGGTATAATAATACATGTAAATTCTGACAACTTCCTGTGGAAATTCCCATGCGGTTGACAGTGTCACATGGTTACTTTTCTCATTGTTCCAGGAAGGAAATGCTTGTTTGGTTGGTTTTATTTTGTGTGTGAAGCAACAACGCGCAAGTTCAACTCACAGGGCAGCAGGGTTAGCTGTGGGCTAAATCCGATGCGGCCCTTTTTGTATTTCCTGCAAACAATGTCACTGCGTCCTGTCCTGTTGAATAAACTAATCTACAAATCTACAAACACTGTTAAATATTAAAATGTGGCATGTATCAATTAATTTATTGAAAATTTAAACTTTTGATTTTGGTGGCAGGTTTTGAACTGCTTTGAACTTCAATATTCCAGATGTTTTCCCAGCTGGTCCAAAACAATATATCCACACTGTGTGTCTTTCAGAGTTTCAGCCTCAGTCTGTCTTTGCATTAATTAGAACTTATTCGTTTCAGCAATGGGAGGGTCGCAGCTGGTGCTGGAGCTTGTCATTGGACAAATCTCAATGAAACTTATTTGTCTTTGTTATATTTGTTGTAGAAGCACGTGGCTCTTTCGGAACCAGGTCGTTATGAAGTAAAAAACGAAAAGAACCAAACTCATCTGGTGGTCCACAACCTGACTGAGGCCGACTCTGGCTTGTACTATTGCAGCGCCATTTACCCCATCGGCAGCAGCACGGGACACGTGGAACTGAAGGTATCACGTCTCAGAGTCTTTTTATTTTTTTTTTATCATCGTGTCACAGTTAAAATGGTAGCTGCACCAGATTTGAGAAAAACAAAAAAAGTGTTGCTATGACTGGCTGTGTGCTTACTGGGTTATTGGGCAGATAGAGAATCTTTCATTTTTCCAAACCCATAATCCCTTGAGGGTGGAAATCAAAGCCAAATTCAAATTGTAAGCAGTGTTGATTGGGGCTGTTGTGTGTCTGTAGGCCAGGGGTCCCCCAAACAGCATTCGAATCTGGCCAGGGACCCCTTACACAAACCACTAACAATATTTCCAAATATGTTAAAAAATAATAAAAAAATAAAAAAATAAAAAAAACATCAACTTTTACAATGTTTTTTCTTACTTTTATTTGCTATTCAATAACCGTGACATTTATTTAAAATGAGAAAAGTATCTACCCCAACCGTGTTAGAATTAGGCTGAGGGCTAGGGTTGGTGTTAGAGTTGGGGTTAAGGTTTGGTTTAGGCTTGAGGGCGGTGTTGGAGTTGGGTGTATGGGTGAGATTAGAGTTGGGTTTAGGGCAGAGGTTGGGGTTAGTGCTTCAGTAGAGGTCATGTTTAGGGTTGGGATTGGTGTTATATTTTGGGTTAGGGTTAGGTTTAGTCTTGGGGTTAGGGTCTTGGGGTTCCTCATATGCTAGAAGTCCCAAATTTAGCGTGGGCGCTTCTTGAGGGATCCTGATAAAAAAGCAAGTGGTCCCTCGTCTCTAGGCCAAAGTTGACCTTTAACCCTCATAGGGGTTAGGAACTTTAAGATTAATCAATCAAATAGTAAAATGTGACAATGTTAAACCACCTCACTAAGATGTTCCAATAAAATGCATCCTCCTCGCATTAACGATGTGTTTGTTTGGAAACTTACTTTTATGTTGTTACAGGTGAAGGAATGTTTGAAATACATTATCTTCCCCCCCCCCTTACATTCTTTTGCTTCTGCTGCTTGAAGGTCATCTCTTTCTCCGCACCTTTGAAGCCCTTCATTGCCATTGTGGTGGAGGTGGTGGTCCTTGTCGCTGCCATCTTGCTCTATGAGAAAAGCCGCTCCAAGAAAAACCCCACAGAAGGTAGTTTGGACCTGAGGCACTGAGGCTGCCGCTGTTTCTTTGTTTCCTCAGTGCTGAATTTTGGCGTGAACAAATGATCTGCTTATTTGTTTCAGAAAATGGGATAAGCGAACAAACCAACACATTGTAAGTGTTCCAAGATCAGACCTGATTAAAGCTCCTTCCTTGTCTTATTTGGTTTTCTGACGATGTTTGTTTTCATGTCTTCATCAGGACACAGGGCGAGACTAACGGGGCGGATCCAAGTTCTTCAATGAGACAGCGGAAAATCTGAAGTCAAACCCGTCCAGCAGATCCAGTTCTTCCTAGAGTGTTAATTTTTCCTGGAACCCGAATATTAGTCGTCCAACACAGCAGTACGAATAAGAAACCCACAACAACCCAAGTGCTTTGTTCAGATCTCCTACCTTTGTGTTTTTTCAGTCACAGTTGTGACTGAATGAAAATGTAACTGTTGTTTGCACCTCCACTTTCACACATATACAGGAAAAAATACCATGGAGTCACAGTAACCCAGTTTGCACATGAATTCATGCATGGATTGTCAGTAACTCATGCATGAATTATCACGACTCCAATAAACTCACAGGGATGACGTGTCTGTGACAGCTATTATTATCAGCTATTATGAAACAAGGCGAAGAAAAGGAAAATTTCTTTTTTTTTTTTTTTTTAAATTTGAAGGAAAGTGTCAGAAACATTCCGGCATTACCTAGAACATGAGCCAAGACGTTTATAAACAACGTGGTGTAAGGCTGTGCAAAAATATGCCGCATCAACAGTACAATTTTCAAAGTAAGGAGCAATAAAAGACAGGAGACAATAGCTTATGTCTTGTGTGTGATCTCTATTGACAACTTGCAGAACATCCATCCATAAACATGGTTTGCCTCACATTAAATTACAGCGTGCTTTCCTCTTAGTCGGAACACTTCATTACAGTCCTTGGTATTCTCCTAAAGCGCATCTTCTGACATCCCTGCGGACACTGCGATGCAATGGGATTCCAGAGACCTCAGGAACTCTGCGGCTGGTTCATGAGGAACTGGACCAGGAGCTTGAGGACGCCGTCATCCAGTCCCAACACCGTGCCGTCTTGTACGCCGTCGTAGAGCTTCAAGCTCTCTGTGCCCCACATGAGGTTCTTTCTGGGGTTGTCGGCGTCGGCGTCCACGGACAGCGCCACCGTGTTGAGCTGGTAGCAGAAGAAGGAGAAGTACTTCCCGTCTGTGATCACGGCCTGGGACGCGAAAGGCCTGGCGACGTCCTCGCCGTTCCAGAAACCTGGGAGTGTTTAAGCGATGTGACGATACACAGGTGAGTTAGCCTGGTGATTAAAACGAGAGGTGCCCCACCTGGTGTGTGGTCTGTGCGATCTATACCCACCCTGGTACATGGCCTGGGCTCCCGTCCAGGCGAAGAGGCTGCTGAGTCCGTTGGCTCTGAGGAAGACCTCGATCTGGTCAGACTGCTGCAGCCGGGTCATGCGGTCTCGGTGGTACTTGTCAGGGACAAAGTGGAACTGGGTGTGGCCGTAACATGCGGGGTCAGGTAACTTGGCACCTGTGAACAATGAACAGGTTGATTCATAAGTAATCGCCGTAGGTGGCAAAAGCATTCAATTTCAGTGCTCGAGCAGAAGTATTAATACTTGGTGAAAAAATGCACTGGTAAATGTACTGATTCAACTCAAGCTCAAGTAAAAGTATTAAAGTATAGGTTCTGAAATGTACTGAAGTAAAAATTTTTTTTTTTTTGCTGTCAATGAAAAATAAATAAATAATAATAATAATGATAATATTAATGTTGCCAAAATTTAAATTTCTAACAGAAAAATCTGGACTGAACTGACCAGTGGTCTCGCACAAATATCTAGATAATTTTAACAGCTTTGCTACTCTCAATGCTGTTTTTTTCTTCTTTTTTTTTCCCCCCAGCGCAACTAAATGTCACATTCAGCATAACCACATCTTTACATTACCTGTAAAGATGTGGTTGTCATACTGTCTTCTGAAGAGAGGCATGAGGTTGGGAGCCAGTGTGACCTCTGGAACCTCGGCAGCATACGAGTCCTCCGGGGGGGCGAACTAGAGGAGAGAGAGAAAAAAAAACAAAACATACACGACTGATGTTTCAAATATGAACCGACTTTGATAAAAGTGACTGAATTGTGAGGCGACGTGCTGCGGTACGTTCTGATCTCTGTACCTGTGGCAGCTGCTGCGCAATCCTGATTTGACTGTTGGGCCGGTCGTCGATCTGGAACCGGGTCGGCTCCAGGTGGCCTCTCCGGTGTCCTTTAGGGATGACTCTCTCACCCCTCCTCCAGTAAAAATGCACCTCAGGGTCAAAGTCTAATAAAGAAGACACAGAATACCGTGACGCTCAGAACATCAGAATTTCATCATCTGACCACCAGAGAGCTGAACAAAGACTGACACATCATTATTATTTCAATCTAAAGTTGTGTCTTCTTTTTTTTTTTGATAGTTTTTGTAATGGCACAAAATGAATAGCATTTTCAGACAATTATTCATCATCTACCAACACCAGGAGCTGTGTTTTAAAGAGACAGACTTGCAGTTTGAAAACTGAGACTGATAGAATCATCCCCTAACCTTTGGAACATCAATAAAACTGTAATTCTCATTATTATGATGTTAAATACGGAAAGAAGAGTTAAATTGTTGTTTAGGTTTCAATCGCATTAAACCCCCACAAAGGCTGAAGAATCAGAAAGCCATACCTAGGCTAGACTGGAGGAACAGCGGATTGTATTTGGCCAGACTGTAGGTGAGTCCAGACACCAGGTTCCTCAGCAGAGGTGCCACCGTGTGCTCCTGTTTTCTGTAGAGGAAAGCTCTGCCCTTCTTCAAGTGCCAATGCTCGTGTAAAATCACTCGAGTCACCAAGGAGCGGATGTCCGCGAACACATCATCTGGCAGCCCTGGTACTATGGTCTGAGCTTCGGATGGAGCCGAGCGGTCTTCACTAGCTGTGTCCTGCACAACTGGGGCGAATTTCTCTGGCAGTCCCGGGATGTATGCCGTCTTGGTAAAATGTTGGTACCATCTGTCTGCGTTCCGAGCGAACGTTTGGGGGTAAACAACAAATTTCATATGCTGGGCGCGAGTGATGAGGGAGAGTTTTTCATCCACCGGAGAGGCGCATATCTTCTTGACGTACTCCTCCACCTGTCGCCGCCGAGCTGATTTGCTTTTAGCCGTGAGAGAAGGGACGATGGGTGGATAGTTGGGCTCCTTGACCGCAACCTCGGTGTGGACATGCCTGGAGTTTCTGACCGGAGGCAGGTTCTTGGGGAACAGCAAGGGCAGCCGTGTGCGGGCCGCCATGTTTCTGTACAACTTCCTATTTCCGGCACTTCCGGTTATACAGTCGTGACATATACCGCTGGAGAGCGCGTGTCTGTTTGAAAGCGTTATTTGTCTGCAACGAATTAATAAAAACAAAAACGGTTCATACTTTTTATAGGCCACAAAGTGTTGTCTTTATTGATTTATGCATTTAAAAAAAAAAAAAATGTAATTATTATTTTTATTTTGAGCAACAAGGAACATGGAGGCTCTTGAACAAACCCTTGGACCAGTTTCCTTTACGTACATAAAGATGTCGGAGTTTGGAAGTGCTTCTAATTATTACTTTTTACTAATATAAATAATCATAGGTGGAAACGATCGAATGCGTGCTATGGCGCAAATTGATCGGAATTGTCTGTTTTCCAGTTTTCCCTTCATGGTTCTTGGCAATTGACTGTCACACTTTTACGTGTGATGGACAGTGTTCTATTTCTTCAAACTACTCCTTTATGACAAAGTATCTAGAAAATGTGGCCTGGTCATGGCACCAATGCTTAAATACGAAGACGTATCAATATGACAGCTGTAAATATACTCGACTTGTATTGAAGGAAGCGTAAAGCTGGCGCCAGACTCTCGTTTTACCGTACGTGACTAGAAGGCAACACCACTGTTTTGCTACGGAAGAGGATTGGGGCCATAAAAAGAGAACATAGGTTCTCCCGTCAACTTCCGAGCTTAAATTTTGGAGCAGATAAACCTAAACACAAACGGGAGGAAAATTTTTATTAATGATGTATTTTCGTCAGATGTTACGGACACCGTTGTGTGGGATTAAAGCGGCTCGTCTCCTGCGACCTGTTTTTCGAGTCGAGGTAGCTCACCTTAAAACAAACCTGCTTGCTCTCGTTACTGTCAACAGTTTGTGTTTGTTAGCAGAGGCAGGACACTCGGCCGCCTGCCCCAGCAGGCCTGCTGGACAGGTGGCTGTGGGGAACCTGCAGAGCCCCACCAGCCAACCACAGGTTTGAGTCGCTGCGCCCCACGCAGCTGCTGGGTTTGCAGCAGGAACTTGACCTTTCCTCCTGTGTGAGCTCTCTCTCCCTCTCTGACCCACAGAGGCCACTGTGCACCAAGAGTGACGAGGTGAGGCTGGCAGAGGAGGCTTCCAAGAAGTATGGCTCCCCAGCTCCAACCATTTTCTCCAAAGTCATAGACAAAAGCATACCCGCAGACATTATTTATGAAGATGAAAAGGTAAACCTTCCGAAATAGGGCTAGTGCAAGTGGACTCCTGAAAAAAAAGGGGTACATATTATTTGAAACGCAAACAAAATAATTTGGAGGAGCGCTCAGAAATGTTGTCTATTTGTGTTTGTTATAGTGTCTGGCATTTAGGGATATCACCCCCCAAGCCCCTGTTCATTTTCTGGTTATACCGAGGGTCCCGATTCCCAGAATAAGTGAGGCCAAGGATGACGATGCAACAGTAAGTGCAGTTTTGTGGCTTCTTAGTCAAATGCATTTTGCACTTTCCCCAGATGCCCTTAAGCCACAAAACAAAGAAATTAATTTCCTGAATGAATTCCTGCAGTATAAGCACTCTCGGGCTTGCATGTTAAACATTAGGTATGAGATTAAAAAAAAAAAAACCTCCCTGTGTAATTGACTTTGAAATGCTCAAAGACATGCTGGTAGAACTGGAACTTCAGACAACATGCTCCCAGGTTACCAACAGGTCTGTTTGCTGTTATCCTTAAAGTTCATTTGCTTTAGCTGTGATCATATGCAGGCAGCTGGTTGGGACATCAGTGATCAGTAGCTGCCAAAACATTTCAAATTAAAATAGCTGTTCTGAAGATCCAATGTGCAGTTTAAACTATGAAGTTATTTATTCATTTCATTTAAAAAAAAAAAAAAATCTGTTATCTATTTATTTATTTGTTTATTTATTTGCCTTTCAGCTTTTAGGACATTTGTTAATAGTTGCCAAAAATGTCGCAAAGCAAGAATCTCTGACTGAGGGATACAGAGTGGGTAAGTTTCTGAGATCGTTGCCGACAGTTGATTTCCCATCGGCGCATCGCATCACATTCAAAACGTCTGTCTGTCCTCTGCAGTCATTAACGATGGGAAACATGGTGCTCAGTCAGTCTACCACCTCCATATCCACGTCCTGGGAGGGAGGCAGATGACATGGCCACCGGGATAGCGCCACACAGTGGTCACACTTCAGCAGGCGTGTTGTGATCCTAAGAGCTGTGCTGAGTTGAGCTCACCCAGGAATTCAATATATTGAAATAATAATAATAATAATAATAATAATAATAATAATAATAATAATAATAATTCAGTGTTCTAAGTACAAATTAAGGCCACCCTGCACAAAGTGCATCCACAAATGTTTAACCTGAAGTTTGTCAAATGGTAATTAAAGGTCAATAAAGATTGTTTTGATTGTATTTGCTATTTTTATACAGGCAACATTAATCATTACTATTACAAGACTGCCCAGTGATCAATGATAATTGTGATTGACAGTGAAGTTCTGTGAGTCATTTTGAGTTCTTTCTTTAAACTGCAAAATATGGGAATGAGGTTGCCACTAACCTCGTTCCCAGGGTTTTTTTGTTGTTGTTGTTGTTTTTGTTTTCAATCAGTGATTGTGTTTCACTTTAGGCAGGCAATTATGTTTATGTGAACTTCAGTTTGGGTAATGAAGTTACCAATGTTTTCCTAAAGTGTTTGTAGCAAGAAGATTCTTGTTTTTCCATGCTGATGGTATCTGCATCTTTGTTGGTAATGTAAATCCACACAAATGACATATGATTTTTTTTTCATGATTCCTTGTGTTTGGCTTATTATTTTGCCTATTTTTGTTTTTATTTTTTTTTTTTGCGTTGATTCTTTCGTTCACGCCACGACTTTGAACACTAGATGGCAGGATTCTCCTTATGGCGCAAGAGAATGGAAAAAGACTTCTAACGTCAATGTCACAATATTAATCATTTTCACCTAATGCTATTTATTTAGTTGAGATGAAACATTTCTCTTACAAAGGAAACGTGAGAGGATCTCCCTAGAAGATCTCACTGAACTGAATCCTGATGTCGGTTGCAGGTCAAAGCAAATGTTTGCGCACGCAGGAAATGTGCAAAACCTTTGCGTTACTTTTATGGATAAAACTTCATTTGATTTGTTTTCAGTCATCTAAAAATCTTGGTTGTGCCCTCGCTCCTGTTTTTTTCTGCTACAAATACACAAAGTGAGTCAGGACCCAGGGACTTGAAAGACAAGTCTGTGACAGTCGTCACTCCAAAGCTTAACAGACATGGAGCACAACTTTCAGTTAGTTCTCCCCTCAGTTAAGTGGTGATGGATTTGTCAAGTGTCAGCGTCGTCTGACAGGTCACCAAATGGGAAGAAACTATTTGTAGGGGGTGAAACCGACGTCTGTATTGCGACTTCCCAACCCTTTGCAGACGCACTATAAACCCTGCACAAGTCAGCATAATGCCTGAGCATACACGCTGCCGTTGTCATTTAAGCTGTCAAGTAAACTGTAAACATGCAGTAATTCAAAGTAGTAACTGAAGATTATGTACTTAAAGCAGATCAAGGGAAGGGCCTTCAGTTTTAAATGTAAGACTGGGAATAAAAAGGAGCAGAGACATTTTTTTTTTTTTTTTTTTAGATTAAACAAAACAAAAAAAAAAGTAAGTAAGATGTAAAATATTACAAATAAACTTTCGTTCACAACAGGTCAGCTTGGGATCACACACGCCTTGCTGAACAGTGACAGTACGTCGTAAATTATGTTGATCTACGATCTCAGCCAAACCTGTTTGGTCAGTATGCAGAGAAACATCCCAGCTTCCTCTGTCGTGTCGGGTGACATCGCAGCCTTCCCCGATACTCATGACCTGGGAAAGCAGGTGAAACAGAGCAGAAAGCAAAAAGCAGAAGCAGGCCTGAGACATCCAGTGCGTCAGACACACTTGGCAAAATAACCAAATGAAACGACTGATCAGCAAGCGGCAGCAGTTTTCCCCTTTCCCGGACATTATTTTTCTTTTACAGGCTGAATCATGTGTCACAAATAAGCATTTTGCTGCATTTAGAGTCTTAATAGGGCCGCTAGTTATGGGTCAGCGTCACACCAGGTCTGATGTGAAACATCAATGTAGAAAAGAAGTAGAAAATATGAAATTCAATGAGGTTTGAGTCATTGCAGCGCAGTAGGCTGGAGCAACTAAAACAGCCACAACACTTTCTGCTGGCGCACTGTGTTTCCACACCTCTTACTCACACTGGATGCTGTATCACTACACAGCATCCATTGTGAGCTCTAAACGAACGGCTCAGTTCTACGTCTCTCGTTTCATGGACAAGCTTGTTTACTGCGAGACGGCCACGAAATGTAGGTCAGGTGTGACTTTTCCATTAAAGATACATGCTTCCTCTCCATCCTGGGACTCAACGGCACAGAGCGGTTGATCTCAGACATCAGATACATCTCTGCAGAGTAGGATCACCTTCAGGGATCTTTTCCATTTTTGTTTCTGCATGCGCCTCAGCGTTGCTTCTCTGCTGATGCCGCACATCTCAAACGCCACCGCCGTGCCTCTGCTCGTCCTGGACTGGGCTGCAGTTCAAAGGTGTGTCGGGTAATACAGTACACAGTGTCGCTGAGGCGGCAGGACCCACCGGGCTGAAATCCTGCGGCTCTCTACCGCCTGCAAATGTAGGTTCATCCTTAAATCACACATCCAAACTTCCTCTTCTGTGGTCTGGAATGAAAAGCAAAGGAAGAGACTTGAAGTTCATCACAATTACCAGTGGCAATCGGGATCCGGCCGTGTTGTTGCTTGATAGCAGCTGCTGCAGGAGAGTCATGATGCACACATTTTTCTCCTTTGCCTTTGTTCGGTGAAAATTTGACATCAGTTTGCCTGAAGGAAGAATCTGGTGCTTCACACTGGCTACACACAGTCTCCGTCACGAACAACTCATTTTCTCCATTTTAATCAATGACTTTATTGCAAGACATTCATGAATTACTTCAGAGCTTCGAAGATGAAGATAAAACTAAAGATGGACGACCAGGTAACGTTTGCAGTTGCACAGACAGACAAACCTGCCTGACCCTTGCGGTTCCAAATGACATCATATGCAAATGAGGTCAGTTATCCCCGCATTGGCAGACCTCACTGGTCCAGTGAGTTTCCAGACAGTGTGTTGCAGTGTTTACCACTGCAACACACTGTCACCCAGGTTTACGGAAATACATTTACAAAAAAAAAATGCTCACACAATCAATCAAAATAAACACGCGAAACAGACAATTTAAAACAATTTTTAATCGGCGATCAGAGCATACCTACGGTAAAATAAACATCTCCATATTTATCAGACTACTAAATACTCTTTTGGATGAATGTGATTTATTCATATTGTTACAATATAAAAAATAATGTATCTATGTGTAATAATAAAATCTTTAGAGGCAATAAAAGTCACAGATTGTTAAAAAAAAAACAACAAAAAAAAAAACAGATGCAGGCTGCAGGCCTGCAGACTGAGGTGGAAAAAGTTTGTTTTCATGTTTTCTCCTTCATACGATTATGTTAAGCACAATGTTATGGATACAAGTTTGGTGTTTTTACAGGAAAAAAAAGTCTGCACAACATTGTCTCCAATAGCTTCAGCTAGGTCACAGATTTCATTGCACCACCACTAACTTCATACTTCTTTTTCTTTTTTTCTTACACTATATTTCACAGTCCAGTGGAACCTCTCGGCCACATTCCTTGCATCTTGAGCGCTGTGAAAATGCTTGTGTGCAATTCCCAATTTAACAGAGACACAATAAATAGTTTGTCAGGCTCCACGTGTCTGCAGTTTCTCCAGCAGCCGCCTTCATCGTCCCACCGTACCGCTACAGTCTCGCTCCTGCGTACATCTCTTCTATCTTGTCCTGGTACATCTTTGCAACGATGGGCCGTCTGAGCTTCATGGTGGGTCCTGCGGGGACAAAAGAACAAACAACCAAACTAAACGTCATTCTGTTTCGAGTGCTGCGGCTCAGACGGTGTTAAGAGGCAGGAGATTCAATCTCGACCGAGCAAACTCGGCTGGAATGTTGTCACGTACGCCATCGCAGGGCGCGTCTGATAAAAATAAAAATAATGCGATAACCGCAGGCTCTGAACATTCTTTCACGACGACTTGCACTTGACTCTTGCTCCTCTATTGAATGGCGGCGGCAGCGACTGACCCAGTTCTCCTCCGGCGATGGAGAAGTCTCGATCCAGGACCACAAACTTCTGCACCTTCTGCGCGTTGGACGTGGCTCTGGCGTTGACGCGCTCCAGCCCCTCTTGGATGGCGTTGTAGACGGCCGGCTCCTTATTGGCGTTGACCTCCGACACCTTGGTGGCGGCCACGCCCAGGCGCCGGCAGAAGTCCACGGCCTCGGGGCTCAGCTTGTCCGTGGGCTCGGCGTTGTCGTCCACGACGCACTGCAGATACACAAACACAGAAGGGCTCAGAGATGTTGCGGTTGTTGGGGTTTGGATCGGCTCTGCGGGTGGAGGAGGAGGAGGAGGAGGAGGAAGAGGAGGTGGAGGAAGAGGCGGCGTTACTTTGAGAGTGAGCAGCATGGAGAGGAACTTGCGCTGGTCTCCGATCAGCATGGCGTTGCTGATGATGGACACCTCGGACTTCAGAGCGTCCTCGATGGGCACTGGAGGGATGTTCTCCCCGCCCGCTGTGATGATCAGTTCTGAGCAAAACAAACAAACGCAGCTGAAAGCCATTTGGTTGCATTCACTCTGTAGACGACTGTTAATTTGAACTACTTTGCTTTGGTGCTGATGGGACTCGCGTTACAAGCAATTGGAAGCTGTCACATTAAACATCTCTCACTTTTCTGGTATTTAGCATCAAGCATATATACAGCATAAAATGAAAACACCACGCTCGTCAAAAAATATCCTTTGATAAGTTGCACAGGCGCATTAAAGGCAGGAAACCAAAAGTAAAAAAAAAAAAAAGACCTGATTAGAACCTAAAAAAAAACACCAAAAATGATTCAGCTGTGATGGGCTCATGTGATGTGAGTGTTTTTTGGGTTTTTTTTAATCACATGAAATAATCTTTTGCATCCATTTTTACATCACTTTATCACATCACTTAGTGTTTTTTTTTTTTAAAAGGTAATTTATGTCATATAGCATCATGGGATATTCTTTTTTTTTTTTAATGCAAAACTTGGATGAGTGCATGAAGAAGTCAACAAACTGCTTGAAATTGCCATAAATAACTTCTTTTCTCATGCAGTGCTACTTCAACTTGGTCCTTTTGCTGCTGACCTTCAATCCAGTAGCAAAAAGAAACTCAATTAAAATCAATATTTCACACCTAGGAGAGGAACAACACCAAAGGGGGGGAAAAAAAATACTGACGGTTATTTCAGCCGCCTACCCTTGATCCTTCCCGTGATGTACAGGAAGTTGCGCTGGTCGTGCTTCCCCAGGTCTCCAGAGTGCAGCCAGCCGTCCTGGTCGATGGCCTCCGCCGTTTTCTCAGGCATGTTCAGGTAGCCCATGAAGACGTGGCGGCCCCAGAAACAAATCTCGCCACTGCCATCGGCATCGGGCTTGTCCAGCTTCGTCTTACACCCCGGCATCACCTTGCCGCAGCTTGAGAGACGCGGCGCAAATCGAAAGCGACGTTACGATGGAGGTTACGATTAAGTTACACCAAAACAGCAGGTGGAAAAACTGCTGCAGCTGCCCACAAAGGAAAGAATAATGAAATAAAATTCAAGATAGCATCTGCCATTGATTCCCCTATATCTCATCTTCAGGGTATCATTTAGAAATCCTAACTGTGCTCAGAAGTCGACAGTCTAACAGGGAAGTATCCAGCGTTCTCGGCCTGCTGCACATCAATAAATAGACAGATAAAGAAATAAATCCAATATAATTGATTGATTGAATGAATACAACTTGCCATCCCCTCCCCATCCCGCCCTCCCTCTCAAAATAAAACAAGGGAAGTAACACTGGTACACTTTCAACAGATGCCAAGTGCTGGTGTTTTGCAGAACATGCAGAACCCAAAGGCAGATATTTGCATTGTCACACAATTTTCACACAACTATGTTTTGTTGTGGCGCTAAAGTACATTAAAAAAAAAATGACCCACTACCTCTTAAAAAAAAAAAAAATAGGACCGTGGAAAAATCTGGAACAGTCAGATACGAACCAGGGAACCATTGACAACAAGAAGCGGGAAGCAGCATCAGGTATCAGGAGATCTATCGATTGCCGATTATGAGCGTGAACGGCGTGAACGGCGTGAACGGCGTGCCGCTGACCTCGTGATGCGGTACTCCTCGTTGCAGGAGACGGTGTGCGGGCCGGAGCTTTCACTCATGCCGTAGATCTCCAAGATGGGCATGTTGAGGCTCATGAAGTAGTCCAGGGTGTCTTTGGTGATGGGCGCGGCGCCGGTGAAGCAGACCTTGCAGCGGTCCAAGCCGAGCGCAGCACGCACCTTCTTAAACACCAGACTGTTGGCCATGGAGTAGCCCCACGGCACCGCGTGCTCTCTGCAACCAAGAAGGTCAACTACCGGTTGGTTTTTTTTTTTTTTTGGTTTAATGTGTGATCAGAATGAGTGGTGTTCTGCTGAAGCTCATTCAGCTGAAGAGTGCGACCGCAGGTCATTCCTGCCTGCAGACATCACCAGGCTGTACAGCTGCACTCAGTCAAGATCATCTTCTCAAACTCGTCTCACAAAAGGTGCAATAAAACACTTATTCGTACAAATCTATGCCAGCGCTCACCCATTCATTGCACTGTAGTTATACTGCAGGCCGATGGCCTTGGCCCAGGCTGCCACCTTCTTCCTCATCGGGGGCGCTTTGGCTCCAACCTCCTTCATCTTCTCCTCCATCTTCTCCCAGACTCGAGGAACCCCCAGGAAACAAGTTGGCCGGGCCTCCTTCAGAGTCGTCCCTAGAGAGCCCTGGAGGAGGAGGAGGAGGAGGAGGAGGAGGTTTCGGGGAGGAGATGACGCCATCGAGTCAACGAATCTTCGTTCACCAATCGCCCGCTCACGGCCGAAGGCGTCTTCACCTTGAGTGCGTCCGGCTGGGCGAAGTAGGTGGTCACAGCGTAAGCGATGCACATCCACATGTCAAACATCTGGGCGGCAGCGTGGCTGAGGGGCAGGTAGCTGACCACCACCTCCTGGCCTCGTTCTAGGTTGACGACGGAGAGAGCCGTCCTCACCGTCCAGGTCACCTGCGGGACGTCCAGGGAAGTTGCCTTTCACTACAATCCCAACAGTTCAGTGCAAAATGCACAGAAAAACATTTGCCACATCTGACTGAAACGAAAAGAGGATTAAGGCAACAGAGTTTTTTTTTTAAATTTAATTTCCATTTTGAGTTTTAAGTTGAAATTTCATGAATAAAGTCAAACAGGAAAATGGCAAAAACTAATCTTGGAATTTCAACTTTTTTTTACATTCACTTTAATCTCAAAATTTTGACTTTAATCAAGAAATGTCTACATTATTCGCGAATTTTTTTGACGGTGATGGGCAGAGATGTAGTACAGTACAAATAAAGCTTAATTGAGGATAGAAAATTGGAGTAAATTTAAAATTTTCAGGGCAGAGATATTTAAAGCTCCCATAATAGGCTAAATGATTTGCTTAATCAGTGTTTAATAACTATGATTAACTGTAGCCAGTCAATGAACTCCCCAAAAATCTGAAGTTGTTGTTGTTTGTGACACCTCTCGTAGAGCATGTAATGGAAATCGTCCCTTTGTGACATCATAAAGGGACTTATGCCTCTGTCTGGTTACAAACATCACCCACAACCAGGTTTTCAGCCATTACAGTCGTACAAGGACATGAAAGTTGTGTGTCTGGACTCACATTGTCGTGGCTCAACATGACTCCTTTGGGGTTCCCAGTGGTTCCAGACGTGTAGATGAGGGAGCAGCACTCGTTGGCCCGAAGACTGCTGATGACAGTGTTCAGCTCCTGGTCAGTCATGTCCTCTCCCATCTTCAGGAAATCTGCCCACTGCAGGCAGGCACACACACACACACACACACACACACACACACACACACACACACACACACACACACACACACACACACACACACACACACACACACACACACACACACACACACACACACACACAGTGTGTCTGAATCCTCGTACGACTCTTGGCATTTTCATTTACAGCGAGTCGTTGTGTCGGCTGACTGAACGTACCGAGTACAGATACGACGCCCTGTGCTGCAGCTGCCCTTTGTACTGGACAATGGCTTTCAGGTGAGGCAGCTGATCCTTCACCTGTCAGGAGAGACGGAGTGGACATGATGTGATCGGCGGTTTCTTTGTTTTCTCTCCCTCTCTCTCTCTGCTGTTTTTATGGACACACTGACTGCTTGAGCTCCCGACCTGCAGGATTTTCGACAGCTGGGTCTGGTTCTCCACCACCAGGATGTTGGCCTGACAGTTTGCCGCCACATAATGACAAGCCTCGGGCGAGTTGGTGGTGTAAATTCCAGTTGCCAAACCCCTTGAAAAGCAAAAATGTTATTAGCTTTGCAAATCTTAAAATCCGCTTTCCAACACATCTTTGACCTGCAGCCCAGTCCGGGCACGAGCAGACAGTAGCGATGGCATTTGAGACAGACACAGGCGGAGATCAACGTGCAGCATCAGCCGAGGACAAAAGGGGAAAAGATCCCTGAAGGTGATCTCACCCTGCAAAGATGCATCCGATGTCTGAGATGAACCACTCGGGACTGTTGAATCCCAGGATGCCCACGCCATGGTACCGCTCCAGCCCCAGCTGCAACAACACAAGCGGTGTGTTCACTTGGAGAGGCAACATGTATCTTTAATGGCAAAGTCACGCCTGACCTACATTCACATGGTCGTCTCACAGTAAACAAGCATGCCGGTGAAACGGGAGATGCAGCACTGTGGTGTTCAGCACGCAGTTCTCACGCCAGAGACTCTGACAGACGTTCGCACGACGCAGGCAGGAAACTGAGACCTTCGTTTAGAGCTCATGCACTATACAGCATCCAGTGTAAGAGGTGTGGAAACAGAGTGCGCAAGCAGAAAGTGTTGTAGTTGTTTTAGCAGCTCCGGCCTGCTGGATTTGAGCTTTAATGACTCAAACTTGATTAACTTTAGTCTCTTCTACTATTTGATGCTTCACATCAGACCTGGTCTGACGCCGACACAAAACTAAACGGGGCTATTAAGACTCTAAAATGCTGACGAGTTGTTTCATTTCGTCATTTTGCGCAAGTATTTTTAAGTATGTCTGACGCATCGGATATCTGAAGCCTGCAAGAGTTGTAGTTGTTCTGATTGTTCCGGCCCACTGGATTTAATCTGAATCGACTCCAGCTTGATCGACTTTCACCTTTTCTACCATTTGCTTTAGCGGAATTTAAAAGAGGCCTTGAGGCAACCAAGGAACGCGTAAACGTGGCCGCTCTGGAAGTCTGCAGCTGCCTTCCTGGGAGAACGTCCACTCGACCCACTTCACCCAAAGTCGCCAGAACGCACGTGCACCACATCACTTACCCTGAGGAAGCTTTTAGCGGCTGCACGGCACTGCTGGTAGTACTGCTTAAAAGTCATGGTCACCCACTGGCCTTCCTCTTTGTAGGCCAGGGCCGGGTGGTCCCCAAAGCTCTCCACCGTCTCCACGAACATCTGATGGGCGGTGATGGGGGTGTACGCCGCCGGTCCCGAGCCCTCCATCCTCAGCCTGACCGCTGTGTCCTTGCTGGTGCTCCATAGCTGGTCGGCCGGGGTCAGAGCTGCAGGGGCGTTGGACGACTGCAGGGGAACGGGCTTGGGTTCCTCAGCGACGGAACAGCAGGGGCAGCCGCTTCGAGTTGCCATTTGAGAATAAAACCTTTAAAAAATAATAATAATAATAACAATAATAATAATAATAATAATAATAATAATAATAATAATAATTAAAAGAAATCCTGTGATTAAAAAAAAAAACAAAAAGTGGCGGCGAGTTTGCTCTGACGCTGCGGAGTCAAGTGGATGAGCTGACTGCAGACATCACCGGGATCATCTGAGCGAGCCTCGACTCCTCCAGCGAAGGCAAAACACCATTTGCCGTTTGTGCAGCGAGCGGCTGGAAGGTTAAGCTGTCACCCGATACGCTGGAGCAAGGTGAGGAATCAACATCGCCTACCCACCAATCAGGTTTGGCCAGGGGAGGTGTAATTGCTTTAGTCGCCTGGCTACATTTACGCGTGTGTGTGTGCTCATGCGCGCGCACACACACATTGTTTTAACCCTGTCAGGGATGAATGATGACAACCTCATTAAAGTGTTTTTAGTTGGCTTTAGGCATTGAAAGAAACACATTCACGCAGCTATGCTTTTTCCTTCTTGTATCCACAAATGAACACTTTCTCTAATTATTTCAACTTGTTTCATGCGATGACGTTTTTATGTGTTTTATATGAGCTGCTGGATGCAACAATTTTTTTTTACATACTTTTTTTATTGCTCATCACATGGTGTTCGATTTACCAAAATAAAAGCACCTTCAATTGTCTCCTCCGGTAAGAGAACTGGCAAGATATCTTTGAGCTGTTTGACAGGAACGGGAACCAGTGGATGGAACTTCAGCCGGGGGAAGGATTAGTATTCTGCAAAACAAACCATCAAAATCAGAGAGGAAGCAAATGATTGTTAAAAAGATGGGATTTCTTGTCTACGCATGTGGATGTGGATCCAGGATTACCCATAAAAATGATCAGTAGTCAAAATCACCAACATAAAAACAGTCCGTCTTCCATTAAAAAAAAGGTCCTGTTGCAGTCTTATTTCACACCAGTCCCCAACTAAAAAAATAAATAAATAAAACAGCTCTGGAAAAAAAGACGATCCAAAATGCTTTGCATTCATTCGGAGAATACCATAGAAATTATATTTAGGAAAAAGAAAATGAAAAAGTGTTTCTGCAGAGACATTAGCTTTGGAATAACAATATGCATAAACAGAGAGATTGTATCAAACTGCAATCCCTGGAATGTTGTCAGTCACTGGCCGTCAGCCACATGACCCCAATTTTAATCTGATGAAGTCAGACAATTATCTGCATCAACGTAGGTAGAATGTACGAAAAGAAGTAGGTAATCTGGAAGAATCTAAAGATGAAGCTAAATAGTGCTGCATCGGCCTGCAGTCACGCAAACATCAGCTGCGATGTAATGAAGCTCTGACGAGAGAGAGAGAGAAAGAGAGACAGAGACAGAGACAGAGAGAGAGACAGAGACAGAGAGAGAGAGGGAGAGAGAGAGAAAGAGACAGAGACAGAGACAGAGAGAGAGAGACAGAGAGAGAGACAGAGACAGAGACAGAGAGAGAGACAGAGACAGAGAAAGAGAGAGAGACAGAGACAGAGACAGAGAGAGAGAGAGGGAGAGAGAGAGAAAGAGAGAGAGACAGAGACAGAGAGAGACAGAGAGAGAGACAGAGACAGAGACAGAGAGAGACAGAGAGAGAGACAGAGACAGAGAGAGAGACAGAGAGAGACAGAGACAGAGAGAGAGACAGAGAGAGAGAGAGAGAGACAGAGACAGAGAGAGAGAGAGAGAGACAGAGACAGAGACAGAGACAGAGACAGAGAGAGAGAGAGGGAGACTGTCGAATCAAATTTAATTTAGTTCACTTTTTTCTACCTTAAAGAAAAGGTGAATGCGTTCTAGTTGCTCTGCCATCGCTCTTCCTCAGTCCAGAGAAGACACTCAACATCAGTCGTATTAGCCCCATCATATTTATCAACGTCTTATTTCATTTTAACCAAAGACTCAAAACTGGTGTCACTGTTGTTGACAGTGAAAACAGGCGTTGGGGAGTCGGGGGAACTGAACTCATTTGTCAAAGTGGCATTTTGACACACTCGTAACTAAACCACAGGTAGGGAAACATAGATCTGAACATCTTTTGACTCCCTGCAGCATTTCATTTTTAGAATGTTTGTACAGGGTGTGGAGAATGAACGCCAGCATGGGTAATTGTCAGAGTTTCTGAGGACAGGAGAAGATTTCTCCTGACCTATGACCTATTAAAGCCAGTTTATATTTATTCACGTTTTAATAAAAACATACCAGTGCATTTAGCTATTATACCATTGACTCAGTCGCTATTTTAACTTGGGCACACAGTTCTCAAACTTATTGCTTTGCTTTTAAGCTACCGTACTGTTTTCATTCAAACATTCATATGCGTCTCATACAGTACATAGGCGTGAACAATCCCTCGTCATCTCTCCTCCTTTCTGTTTTTATTAACTGCCCATCATCTATTGTCAACAACATGCACCATGACACAGTGACCCACATGCTCTCACCATTCAATTTAACGAATCAACATATCCGATAAACTCCACTTGTTGGCCGTTAGCATTAACGTCACAGTGTAAAAGTACTGTTGCGTTTGTTTCACAGATGTAAATCAGTCTGTTTTTTGAGAAGTTGAACTTTCTGCTCCTCTTGCAAGAGCTGAACTCTGTATTTCTTTACCACATAACAGGTTCACCACATGATGCTGCTGGCTGTTTACGTTTGACCAGCCAATTGTCCTTTAAATCTTGCAGTGATGTGTCATTTAAATGAGACGTGAAGCCTGCAGTACATATTTCTGTTAAAAACATGTCGGGACTGCTGATAGCGAAACTTGCCAAACCTGCGTTTAGCTGCTGATCCCTGCTCGACAAGACATACAGTATCTTTACCTTCGCTGTTAATCTCCTCCTCCATCTGTGGAATCAAGGCCAGCAGCACACAAGGGAATGGTGTCACAAACAAGGAGTCGACTTCAATGCTCTGGGCGTGGTCCCTCAAGTTGCTGCATACTGGATAAATCAGTCTCACCGGTGCTGCATCATTTAGAATAATCCACCCGTCCAATTCCTATACTACAAAGCAATTCCTGGCTGAACTAGCAGAGGCCTTCTCTTACTGAGAGTCTCAGTGAAACAAACACGAAACACGGAACCTGACAAGGTGTTCACAATCAGGGCTGGAGAGACATTAAAGAGGCCAATTATTACCTTGCGCCCCCCCCCCCCCAATGGATGGATTTACACCTGGGACAGCCTGTAAAAAGCCTGAGGTCCTTGGTTCCATCTCTTTGCCCTCCCTGATTGAGTTATGTGCTACAGGTGAGCGCTTGTGTGGACAATCACAGAGCTGCAGACAAGTTAAAGCCTCACGCCGCAGCTCCAATCTCAGTTTGAAAAAACCATCAAAACTTGCAACATTTCCAGAGTGCTCCTGGCAAAGAAATTGATCAGAGGAGACACGTATGTTCCAGGTTCAATGAAACAAGGAAACCGGAAGTGACATCAGCATCTTCTACCGGGCTGAATCAGCTGACGCAAGGAAGAGAAACAAACAAGGTCAATGAGTCTGATTAACTGCTGTTTGTCATAGCCCAGCCATGGACATGAGGCTGCTCTTTAAACATTAATTGTATTGCATAATAAGCATTGATCTGTTTGCTTTCATTCCACTAGATGGCATTAAATATTACAGCAGGCAAAACAAAAACTATGTGGTTTATTTGGGAGGGTGGAGACGGTCTTAGTAATTTTTCATAAGGACAGAAATTGTTACAGTCGGAGGCATTAGTTGCTTATTCAACAAAGTACAGTGAACAGTATAAATATGCGCAAATGATTCAAACCCTGTTGAACAAGTTAGTTTTTAGGACTGCTGTTTGAAGAGACGTTAACGAAAAGCCAACGAACGCTTTTCAAATGTTTCTCCTATAGCCGCAACAAACTGCACAGCACCGCGGCCTTGTGGCCGACACGTTGTACTACAACGTGCCGTCAACCTGCGTGTTGATGAATGAAGTCACACGAGCATACTTGTATAAATGGCACAGTGAGGAATTGCATTTATGCAAATGTAAAACGAGTTAGAAAAACAATTGAACAGGTTTATTAGTGATTAGTGAGTTTTATTTTATGTAAATGAAGGCTAATTGTGGCTTTAAGAGTGTTTAAGTCGTGTGAATGGAAGCTTTTCTGTTAAAGTTTAGAGGCGAGTATTGCCGTGCCAGCAGCAAAGTGGAAATCAACTCAAAAATAAATCAGCCAAAAAAAAAAATCAACCCTGACAGCGACAAAACCTTTTTATTCTCATCTCCTCGTTGATCTGCTGCATTCATGTGACATGCCACAGAACGCTGACTGAGATTACAAGAAACAGCCGGGTGCTGACTTTTCCTCGTACATGTAAAAGTATCAGAAAAGACAGAGTTGTCTGTTGGAGTTTAGAGGCGTCACAATGCAGCATTGACTTCATCACCAGAAGGTCCAGTTTGATGTTGAGCAAAGAACAACGCCAGCATTCATTCGGGTGTGTGACACAAACCGTTCTCTGGTTGGCCTTTAAAAAAAAAAAAAAAAAAAAAACTCTGAGGAACATATTTGGCCTTTTAAGACAATACGTGTCGAAAAACAAATCAGTTCTTGTGCATGGAAGCCGGTCTGCTTGGAGGCACTATCGAATGACCTGGAGGAATGTGTGCTTGAATGGGCTTTTGGTGAGCAGGTGGTGTACTGTAGGCGGTGGCTCATTCGTACTGTTTGGTAGTCATGGCCACGCCCTTCTTGACCCAGGCGTTGCTGCTGAGCAGGGAGAGCATGAAGCGAGCCACGTCTCCCCTCCCCACGCTGCTGCCACAGTCGGGCACAAAGTATCCCTCGTGGGTCAGGAACTCTTGAGCTGGAGAGAGAACAAAGGTGAATGGGAGCTCGATGTACACGCAGTACTCTTGAGGAGCGCAGCGGGAAACAGTGCGAGCGTTCTAATGTCAGCGGGCGGTGACGTAACGCAGCGTGACCCATGGCGGAATTCGTCCCAGGGGGAATTCAACATTTCTTGGCTGAATAAAGCCGTGCTGTTTGCCATGCAGTCACACGGACGGCCAGGATAATGACGGTATAAATACAGACATTCATGTTTTACCTGCACGTGCGCTACAATGTACTGTGAATGCGACCCGGATAATTAATAGGAAAGACACCGCCTCTGGCCTCGGAACGCACCTGGGTGGGCGTGATGACTTAATAACATAATACTACATCAAAGTTCATACACACACCAGCATGTGTGTCTATGTGGGAATGTATGTGAATCTTTTCATTATTACATTTCTCCTTGACGTCATTGTATTCCTTGCCATTTCATTCAACTCTGTCCACCTATTTTTATTGAATGTACTCATGGCTCTGTAGGTGGGTATGCAAAATGCTCAACCCAATTGGATTAATAAAGTTCTCTGTATCTGCATCTAATATTTGTTTTTGTAATTTGACCTTTGAGATTCTTTGTATAGAGAGAGTCCTTGCACCGTCTTTCTCTCTTTTAAATTGTCTGATTGCACTGAAGGGGGAAAGCTTTTCAATTCCATTACACGTTGTATGATGACAATAAAAGGGCATTGTGATTCTAATTCTTCGGTGTCTGTGTCTGTGTTAAGGCAACAGTTCATTCCTGCAGGCCTGAAGCAGCTTTGCACTAATTCTACCTGTGGCAGGCTGGTTCTTCAGGCCGGGCGGGCGGACCACAGTCCAGTTTATGTCGTCAGTCTTCTGCAGTGTCTTCTCCATCTCGTACATGTTGGTGAGCAAGCTTCGGATCATTGGCAGCAGCATGAAGCGGATGATAAAAGGCGACTGCCTGCCGGAGTCGGCTAACGGCGGAAGACAGAGAACACAATCAAACTCACGGACTTGCGAGAAAAAGTCTCGGCAGTGACCAAGAGCCATTTGAATTCCCAGGAGGCAGGCGTCGTAAAAGTCAAGGTCACACAGAGAACGTGCCAGACTGGACTTCACACAGCACGCACACGGTACACGTGACTAGTGGGTTTAATACATTTCAGGAACCAAATTAAATGTTTTATTTGCACTAATAAAGATCCAAGAAAATGTTAAAAGTTAGACGTGGAGCAAAGTACATAAAAGAGCAGAGAGGGCGAGATTGGAAAGAAGCCCCTGTGAGGAACCGAGCAGCAACACTTACGCTCAGTGTACCAGGACGTCATGGTGACGATCCTGTTGACTCGAGCTTCTCTCATGGCGCTGATTACGGCGCTCATGGACTGGGAGTATCCCGTCACAGCAGAGAGCATGGAGGTCGGGAAGCCAAGGCAGGACATGATCACGTCCTGCCCTTTGAAATGAGCCTTCAGACTGTTTGCAGAGAAAATGTCTGCTTCCACCACCTGGAAGCAGCAGACAGGAAACAGCTCGAAATGAACCGCGCTTGACTTCAAGCAGTCTTCTGTTTGGGAGATGAAATGACTGAAGTCCATTATGGCCCAAGTAAGAACAGTTTCACATAAAGACTTATTCGTGACCTCCAGCCGCACCACAGCTGGCTCATTCTGAAAAATGTACATTTCTGATACGGACGACTTTTTATGTTCAGACTTTTCACGTCTTTATTATTTATTTTTGTAATGGTTCCAAGCTTCAACCATCCCGTCCTATGAAACGTCCAAGTCATCTCCACCAGGTGACGCTGACTCAGGCTGCCCCGTGTCCACTTAGCTCAGCATTCATACCAATCAAAGATCCAATTGAGGGAATAACATTGAAGCAGCAACAAGAACTTTGTGGATACCATTTAGAATCAGTCATAAAACGTTACACACGGTGGCTCTTTACAGCCACAATAAAGCATGGGACTTTGCTCTCTGCTAAAACCTTGAGCTCTGAACATGGAAAGCGACGTTACCTTGAGGAGAGCATGATGAATGGTGAGTTTGGCCGGATTCCTGACGATGGCGGTGACAGTGTGGCCCTGCTGCAGTGCCTGGTTGACCAGAAACTGTCCGGTCTGGCCCGTGGCTCCTAACACGGCGATCTTCATCCTCAGATTGTGACGCACAGGGCTCACTCCGCGCTCATTTACAGACCTCACTGCTGGCAAGTTCCCTCCCTGCTGTGCATGACCAGAAGTGAAAAATTGATTGCAACGGTCCAGTTAAAAAAGAAAGAAAGAAAAAAAAAAAAACCTTGTCTATGATATTAAGGATAAAGAGCTGGCAAGTTGGTGGAGAGTTTTCATGATGAATAAATATTTTCCTTACACAACCAATTGGCACTGATTCTGTGTCGTCACAAAACTGTATCAGATGATGGACTATAAGAACATTTGGAGAAACTGCAGCAGTTCCTAGTTTCTTTTTTCTGCCTTCCTGGAATAAAGGCGAGGGATGTCATTTTCTCTTCGGCATTTTAAAAGGGTTTGGGATTCCCATTTTCAGATCGACACGCATTTCATTTTTAATTTTCTTTATCTCAGAGGCAAGAAGCAACACCTGCAGGACACAGCGGGAAGCTGGGAGAAACATTTGAAAAGTCTTCGTACACCATGTAACATCACAAATGACTGATTTAAAAGACGGGGCTTTTAAAAAAAACAAAACATCTATTGTCATACAGATATAAAATCCCCATTACAAACATTTCCCTTCACAGAAAAGCCCCACACACATACACAGAATCAGGATTTGTCCCCCCCCCATTTATAAATAAGATGACATGCTGTGTTACATGACTTTGCAAATGCCCGGTATGAGGAAAATCCTGTCTCCATTTCAATGTCAAATGGAAGCGCTTGAAGAATGTGTTTCTTGTTGGCTTTAAAAAGCAGTTTGAACATGTAACCCTAACCCAGTCAGCCTGACATTTACTTTTCTCATGTAATGAGACCCCCGAGGCCAGTCATGCGCAATTCTTTTAGTCATTTGATCTGGTGGTTTGCTTACAACAGCATCTATCTGCAGGCTTGGAGGCTGGCAGATGCAGATCTGGCAGCCTGGCAACTTGAAAAGTCCATCCCAAAAATATTGGACGTAAAATGCCCAAAGTTTACTAGTTTTAGAACCTGTGTTTGCCTCTTCAAACGCCGAACAGTCCCGATAACTCGTCTGGCATTAAATGTTAACCGGGTGACGCGCCGGGCGCTCAAAAACGATCCACAAAGGTGCGTCACTAGTATTACGATAACAACCTTGAACTGACGTAACTGCACATTTAATACTCCGGTGGCTTCTAGTATTATATATGTGTGTGTTCTCTTTATCAGCCGAGTTGTCCAGTCAGAGGACAAATATCGTTCCGCCTTACATAGCCAGATGCATACGTCAATGACGTGTTTCAAACAACATGAGTAAACGTTAATTTAAACGAACAAACAAAGCTGTGAGTAAATGAATGCGTTACTATTTGAGTTAAACGGTTGTCAGCGGCACCTTTTTTTTTTTACACCCAAGGTGGCACCAAGGGGTCGCTAGTCTTATTTATTTATTTATTTACTCACGTCGAACGTTGACGCCTGTGCGCTGCGGCGCTTCCTTCCGGTGTCACGACAAGACTGCGTCCCTGCCGAGACGTTGAACAGTCGCCTCGCGTTTATTGCACTGTCAGTTACCAAACAGTTAACACGCCGTCACAATATTTAGTCAGCCGCGTTTCATTAAACATCAGAAGCACATTTGTAATGGCGGTTTGTCTTTCGAAATGTTTTTTTTATGAGCTGCCATAGAATAAAGCACGTGCATATTTTGGATTTCAAATATCCGTCCTGTGTGATGGTGGTAGAATTAAACAGTTCAGTAGGTCGGTAGGTAGGTATTTAATGTTCTGTGTCCGGTGAGAAGTGCACAAACTACCAGCCAGAAACAACCTTTCTCCATATGATGTTACAAAATAGCCACAGCTGTAATACACCACACTATGTAAAGTCACTGTTGACTTTATTGTGAGACGCATGCAGGCAAGCAGAACTCGGCATGACGTCGTGCGTTCAGAGGTCAGAACAGAGGGATGCGTTCAAGAGCAGAAGCGTTCTTTTCTGTTTTCACAGCGACGGTTTACACAGAGCGAATGATCAAACCAACGGCTCCCCCTTCAGTCCATAAAAGGGAGTCGCGGAAGCCTGTTTTTCACAGGTGAATATCCACCGAGATTTTTCCTCCAATTCAGTCCAAAGCAGAATGTAAGGCTTAAAACACACACACACACACACACACACACACACACACACACACACACACACACATCCTATTAGGAATTGCTTTCCTGCTTTTCACACATCTAAATGATGTCCCAAAGTTTTTTAAATAGCAACAGGTAATTTAACAGTTGTTATAAAAGAAAAGAGGAACAAAAAGTGAAACTATAGATTGCACTGACGAGATACCACAGAATGTGTTTTTTCGTACCTGGCATGAATAACTGTAACACCGTAAACCTTTGTTTGGCTTATAGTTTTGGGTTATAATTTGTCACATGTATTAAATGTTATGGAGGTATTATTTAGCGCTGATGTGTCATCATGGGATTTAAAATACAGCACCAATCAAAAAGTTTAAATATATAAAAACACCACTGCGGACACGGCCATTCATGTCTGCCTCAGCAGCCCGCACTTTTCCATTCTCAAGTGTAAAGACCTGTCTTGGCGCAGGAAGTTATTAGCTCTAGTAATCCACTTGTGGCCTGGTGCCTTGATTATGGGATCGCATGAGAGACTAAAGACTACACCACCTTCAGCACAGACCAAGGGAACTAACTGCTCATTGAGCTGCACACAGGGAATATCTGCTTTCCACACATGAAGACCCCGGACTGAGTTCCTGCTGTCCTTCATCTGCCCACAGAGAGCACGTGTGATGGACAGGACTTGTGGATCTCTGCTCTGATCGAGGTAGAATGGTCTAGGATGAAGCAATGCCAACGGTTGTTTAAGTTCTCATTGAAGCTGAGCTCGAGAAAGGTGACCAGGCAAGTGAATGTTTGATTCTGTCATGAAGTTAATTTAATCTTGCAAATGTTGATATTAAAATGCCACAGATTAGAATCAGTTTTAGCAGTTTTTCACGGTTTTTCATAGTTTTGTTTTTTGGTTAAAATGACCAAGTTTTCTATTTCTCTAATAGCAAGGAGCCCTCCTCTGATGGGATGACTTTGCCCCACTGTTAAATATCTTCACAGGTGAGAAATTCCAACCATATGTTAATTTACTAAGGCTAACTGCCCTATCAAGTTCAGATATAGACAATTATGTGGTGGGTTAGGGTTAGAGACGTCAGTAATAAACAAACAACTAAAAACATTTATGCTAGGGAGTTGTTTCCATGTCCTTTTAATGTCAGGGCCCGTCAATGTTTCCTCTATTTAGACTGCAAATTGATTGATGTAAGCCTTCACGGAATTCCGACCAAAACAGTCCTGGGATTGAGGCCAATCGCAAAGGTTAGGACTGAACCAGCACATAATGAGATTAAAAGGGCACAAAGTTGAAGGCCCCCGCAGTCTCAGCTCTCCTGCTGCAGCAGCAGCGCAGCTCCTCACTCTGTGAATGAGTGTGAGTGACTCTGACTGGCCGTACCTGGAAATACCTGTATATGTAAAACCGAGTTAAATCTCAAGCTAAGAATCCAAGACGTGAAATGACAGTTCAGTAAAGTGGTGTAAAACAGATATGTGTCATCAAGACTAATGCTAAAAATTAGGCTTGATTACCAGTGACCCTATGGTTGTTTGTTTTTGTTTGTTGTTTTTTTTTGTTATTCTTTTTTTTTTAATTTGCCTTGACAACTGAACAGCAGCAGTCATGGGATGTGGCGTCACAAAGTCTGACCAATTCCACAAACACTCCAAAAAAGGTAAACAGACTGGTGGTTGACACGTAAAAGATAAACTATCCCATCGTACCTACCAGCACTATGTGCGTCAGAGCATGAACGTGTCTTTGTTTCTTTTTGCTCTGCTGCGTGCAAGCTGTTACAAGTAAGCCACTTCTGTCTTGTTTTGTTTGCTGTGTTTGGTGCAATAGTTTGCCAGATGTTTACTTTCCGTTCCTGTCAGTTCATACCACAGAGATGTAGATCAGGCTAGAAAAAGACACGTAAACATGTTAAGTTACAACAAAAGTGACACATTTTATCATGACCCTAACACAAGATCAATATGAGAGCCCGGCTCAAGTACTTTAATTTGCCTCTGCTATTTTAATGATAGAGGGCGGGGAGACGGGCAGTGGTGGTGGGGGCAAGTTGTCAGTCTCTGTCTATTATGGTCTGTTTCATTTAGCAGTTGCCCACCCTAACCCTACAGCATGGCAAACATTTGGCAAGTTGTGATTAAAAAGTGAAGCACAAAACTGTTTTAACGATGCAGCATTTAGTCGCAGACTCGCATGTAAAACATTTAAAAATGGCAGAAGGAAAAAGCTGAGCTAAGTCTCACTCTCAATCATATGTATTGTGTTTTCTCCCAGTGTGATTTATTATCTGTCTTGTTCCGCGTCAGCCTTAAGAGCGGCCGTCCTGATTCAGCGATGGTACCGTCAGTATGTGGCCCGAACGGAGATGAGGCGGAGATACACGTGGCACATCTTCCAGTCCATCGAGTACTCTGGAGAGCAGGCTCAGATAAAGGTGGAAAAACTTTAGGTGCAGATTGAATCACAAAAACATACACAACAACATACAATAACATCCTCTCCTTCCTACGCAGCTGTATAACTTCCTCGGTTACCTCATGGATAATTTTACACCAGCGAGCAACGAACGTAAGATTCTCACTCTGACAACCCGTATTACCTGAACCTTACAAGCCTTTTTTCCCTTCATGCGCCACGCTGTTCTATTGAATGCAAACCTCCGGTCCTCCCACTAGGAAATTTAATCTCGCACATCTTCCGGGAGAATGAGGTGTGTCGTGATGCCGAGTGGGAGAGGCACTTCTGCTACAGGAATATCGAGGTGCCAGAGATTTACTCGGGCCCTCACCTCACCTTCCCCCTGACGGTGGAGCAGGCAGTCGGGCTGGTGGAGGCCTTCAGGAACAAGAGAGTATGTGCACGTTGCTCCTTATTAGTCTGGTGCCCAAATGCCTTCTCTTCACCTTGACTCTTATTTTTAGAACAATAGCACACCAGTCTGTCAGTGAACTCTCCAGGAATGAGTCCAACCTTCACTTTCTTGTTCACGTAGAGTTCCAAAGTCTCCTCCTCTAACAAGTTTGTTGTCTCAGTAGCAGCTGCACTCCCGCTACGTCCTGCAGCTCCTGCTGGAGACGTGGAAACGGATGCGGATGTTGCCCAATATCAACCGCATCTCCACCTGCCAGAGCAAAGAGATCACAATCTGTGGTGAGCTGACTTGGATTTAACTTGAATTTGGAATATTGTTGCAAATTTGAATAAATGCAATGCCAGCGTGTTTCTTCTGTGGTTGCTCTTATGCGGCTGTGTTTGTTGTTCTAAATAAATCCTCAAATTACAGGTGATTTACACGGTCAAATGGAGGATCTGCTGCTCATTTTCTATAAGGTCAGAAGCCAAGATTTGAACTTAATTTGTTATTAACATAGCAGCATTCATATATATATGTATATATTTATTTATTTATTTATTTATTTTTAATTAAAGGTGTGTGTTTTCTGACCTTTAACCCGCGGGTGCTTTGTCACAGAACGGGATGCCGTCTTTGGAGAAGCCCTATTTGTTTAACGGCGACTTTGTGGACCGAGGAAAAGACTCGATCGAGATCCTCATCATCCTGTTTGCGTTCCTGCTCGTCTACCCGAGTGACGTCTACCTCAACAGAGGAAATCACGAAGACCACATAGTCAACCTGAGGTACCATTCGTCTCATCGCTCAGGGCCAGCGGGCACAAACAAAGTCCTCACATAAAAAAAATTCTCTCTTCTTGTGGCTCTTTGGCCTGCGCAGGTACGGCTTCACCAAGGAGGTGTTGACTAAATACAAGGTGAGTTCATGTCAACCCGAAGCGGATCCTTGCCACAACCATTGCCAAGAAGATAGATAGATAGATAGATAGATAGATAGATAGATGAGTTGAGGTCATCCTGTCCTGTGTTTCCTCAGATGCACGGCAAACGGATCCTGAAGCTGCTGCAGAAGATCTTCAGCTGGTTGCCATTGGCCACAGTGATTGACCAGAGGGTGCTGGTGCTCCACGGTGGAATCTCCGACGTCACCGATCTTGGTCTCCTCGCCAGACTCGACAGGCACAATGTGAGGGACAGACAGTGAATTCCTCCCAGAGCTGCATTTATGTCTCTTTTTCTTTTATCACTTGTTACCTAAAGAGCTGTCCTCATCTGCCGCCCCCCCCACCCCACCCCCGCCCCCGCCAGTACGTTTCCGCACTGAGGCCTCCAAAGAGAAGGAGAATCCAGGCCTCGACAGGGACCTCCATCGACTCAGACGTGGACGAGGAGATCTGGTCCCAGAACAAGCTCTTCCAGCGCCGGACGTCTCTCACCTTTCCCAAACCCATCGGGACCCGCGACAGCTTCCACAACCGCTCGCTGCAGGACTTCTCCAACAGGATCAAGCTGAGCGTGGAGGACGAGCTGGACAGTCAGAGGAGGAAGCAGTCCATTTACAACTGGAGCGGAACAGAGAAGGAGGTCCAAGCCAGAAGTCCACCTCAGTCCTCAGATTCCCTCAACAACGACACGCTGAACGACGAATGGAAACAGGTGATGAACAAGTAGAAAATGTCCCACTATGTCTGTGCGCTAAAGTCTGTTTAGCATTTGCTTAGTCCACTTCAATGCTGTGTCCAAAGCTTCACAGTCCTTCTCTTTGAAGGATATTTATTGTACTGTAAACAGTTGCTAATCTGCGAACAGTTGCTAATCTAATGGATTCCAAACAAATGGTCATTCCTGCAGCTAGAGTCCTGCTCTGCTCGCAGAAACTCCCTGTGCGCTAATGACGTCAGAGGTTTCCGAGTTGGAAAGCTGGTGGCCTGCATTGCACAGATTAAAGGGAAGAGGTTTAATCCCAGGTCTTGACCTTCGATGTCCTGGATGGTGCTGATTCACTCGCATGGGCGTAAACACCCCGGCAGTGTGGAGCGACACACCTCAGGGGAGGATTGTTGACAAAGGCCTCAACACGCTTTAATCCATCGCGTCATTAATCCCTCTGCGGCGAGATCAATCTGCTTTACAGATCGGCCGTCACCACCTCAAAGCCGAGCTGTTGGAGTTTAGCGAGCTCCATCGCCTCAGCCTCACTCCACTGGACCAAGTCCAGACTTGCTCTGTGACTGAACCAATGGAGCTTTTCAAGTGCCAAACTTCTTTATTTTTTTGACATTCAATCATTCTGACCTTTTAAATCAGTCACATTGCATATACTTTTGCAATGTTTCCCCCTAACATTTTATAGTTTTAGCTTGACCTTGTCCAGGGGCAGGTGTGGGCAAACTACGGCCTCTGGGCTGTCTGTGGCCCGAACTTGAAGAAATTGTATTAATTTCAAGTCATAAAATAGCTGTTTTTCATCCATTTTTCCATTGTTTTAAGAGTCATTTCAATGAAGAGCTAAATACGGTGGCGCTTCAAAGACAGATATTTTGTTGTAATGCTTTTGTTCATTTTCAATTGACATTAAATCACAGGTTTATATTGTTTTCTCCTGAGGTGCATCACCAAAACAGTCCATCCATCTACTCCTGCTCCGGCCCCTATGTCAAATTTTAGAACCAATTGTGGCCGACCAGTGAAAAAGTTTTCCCTCTCAAATGACTCGAAAGCAAAATTGCTATGCTAATGCAAATAGAGACATTTATTTTCAAAAACTTAAACTTGACTTGAACATTAAATGGCTTTTAAGCCCCAAACCCACAAAACACCAGCAGTCTCAGAAGGTACTGGACTTGACATGTCAAGACTCAAGGGACTTACTCATACAGTGAAGATGGTGACGTGAAGCCACACAAATCAAGAGCAAAACTATTGATGGAACACCGGTGGGAACAATCGGGGAACGAACAGATGTGGAAAATATCAACCAAAATAAAACAGGAAGTGAAGACAAGACAATATTAGTCACCTAAGATGAACATTAAACATGAAACTCTAAACAGGAAGTGAAACTATGACACAGAATGTGTCAGTAAAATAAATCTGAGAGTGCACAATGAGACAATGTATAAACCAGAAAAAATACAATATATAATATATGTTTTTATATTGACAGCCCAAACCAAAACCCAACGAAAATGGGACATCACTCCTTGGTTCAGAAACCCCATTAAGTAACCGGCTGCTTCACTGTTCAATGAACTGCCTTTCGTGTCGACCGCCTCCAGATCCTGGACCTGTTGTGGAGCGACCCAATGACCCAGGACGGCTGCGTTCCCAACGAGGTGCGGGGTGGGGGCTGCTACTGGGGCCCCGACGTCACCGAGGACTTCCTGAACAGGCACAACCTGCAGCTCATCATCCGCTCCCATGAGTGCAAGCAGGAGGGTTACGAGTTCTGCCACAACCGTAAGGTGAGCTCAGGCACCGGCAGAGGCGTTTATATAGTATGGTTCAGCATATTTTGACACGTTGTCTTTAAATGCTGGTGAGCTGCACTGACTCCTGGTCACCTCCTCCACTCAGGTCCTCACTCTGTTCTCCGCATCCAACTACTACGATGTGGGCAGCAACCGAGGGGCATACGTAAAGCTGGGCCCAGATCTTGTGCCTTATGTGGTTCAGTACCAAGCCAGCAGCATGACCAGAGAGCTCAGCGTCAGACAAAGGTAGGAAAGCAAGCAAGCACACAGACAAAGAGCAAAATGCAGCAGAACAGCTGCAGGTTATTTTTCCAACGTAAACGTCCCATCTACATTTAATCCAGAGGGAGCTTAAATTCCATTACTGCATGGAAATCTGTAAAGCTTCTCCCACAATGGTCTGAGTTCACCAGTCACCAGAACTGTGTCACCATTTTCACAGCCGAGGCGGCCAAGAAGTTTTGTAAACACTGAAAAAAAGGATAGGAGAAGATAAAGAAGGCAAGAGCGACAAAGACACGAGACATAAAGACACTTTGGCTACAACCCAAAATGAGGAAGTGATTAGAAGGGGACAGGAAATGAGGAAGGCAAAAAGAGTGAAAGGTTAAAAGAGAAAAGACATCACACGATTGCAAGTCTATAACGATAATGACGGAGGAAAAAATTTGAAAGATGAATTTAAAAAAATCAAAGTTGTCACAATCAATTACTTTTACAATTGCACAACTGCACAATACAAATGTGTTGACATAGACAAGACTTTTGGATGAATTATGGGGGGAAACACTGTATTTTTTTCATCTCTGGTCATTATGCTCATCTCATCTCCAGCGTGGGGAGAACGGAGCGCTCGGCCCTTAAAGTCCTGCGAGAGCAGCTTTTCGCTCACAAGTCCGACCTCATCGGTGCCTTCAAGAAGTTGGACAGAAACAGCACAGGTGCGTCACGGTTCACAGAGCGGCTCAGTCCCCTGGGATTTAGGTGCGAGTTCATTTTCTATTACGCCTCCCCGGCCTTTCGCCCCCTTGTGCATCTCAAAGTGCGGGTGGCCCTCAGGGGAGGAAACGTGAGATCATGCTTTTGTCCTCTGAAGGGAACGTTTTCAATAAAAGCAAAGCATCAGTTCACACCAGCACATACTGCAGTTTCACAGAAACTGTTCAGGGTTTACTTTAACTCTGCGAATAAACAGATATTGTGCAAGGTTCACTTAATAATTTATATTGCGGCTCATGGTGAAATCTAACTTGACCTTTGAATTAGATAAATATTTAGAAATATTTCTTAGGCCACTGTTTGATCACATGTTCAGTGACTCCAGCACTTGCCTGTGATGCTGCAAAATCCAAGAGGATTCAGTTCCAAAACAGTGAAAAAGTGAATAAATAAATTTAAATGTTACATTTTACAATATCAACTCACACCAGTACGCTGTATGTATACACATCAAACGTTGCAGTCTTGTGGAGTTCATTCAATGAGCCCTTAATTAAGCGTTTTGGGTTGTGTGAAGAAGAGGTTTTCTCTGATATTTTACAATATCAGCTCAGCTCAGTGGTCTAGTGGTAGAGGGTCCACCTTGAGACTGGTAGGTTGATTCCCAATGATTCCCGGGCACGGAACCGCTGCTGCCCACTGCTCCCTCAGGGGATGATGGGTCAAATGCAGAGGAGAAATTTTGCATCCCTTGGGATGTGATCAGTGGGACCTTAACTTTAACTTATCAGAGTTGTAGCAGTAAGACAATGTTTCCTGCTCCAGGTCTTGTGTCGGTAAACGAGTGGGCCTCAGCCGTGGAGAGTGTGATGCACCTCGGCCTGCCCTGGAGGATGCTGCGCAGTCAGCTGGCCACCGTCAGGACCAGCGACGGCATGATCAACTACCACGACTGGTTCAATGAGATCGCCATCTCCGGAACCAACACTGATGTAAGCACACAGCGACAGTTCCTGAGCTTGAAGGAGAGGAGATCATGGCCTGTGTAGATTGAACTTGTTGTTGTTGTTGTTGTTGTTGTTGTTGTAACTGGGTGACAGTAGGAGGCTAACGGGTTGTACTATGATAACCATATAGACAGAGCACACGCTGTATATTCACTGGATATCATGTATGTACAACTTAACTGTTGCTAATTTTTTCATCAAGCAGTTAAAAGATATATGTATCTTAATATACAAATCAGTGGGTTCTCATTGTTTCTCCTCTTGCAGCACATTGATCAGAGTTTACTTGAGACTTTGTATCGCCACCGCTCCACCTTGGAGACCATCTTCAGAATCGTTGACACGGACAACTCGGGTAAGATGGTTTTACCAGAACACGCTATGCACAAATGCGCACATTTGTTCAAATGTCCACACAGTGAGGTGGATGGCATGGTAGATAGATTTCTAAGTCTGGCACGGATTTGTCTTCTGAGTGAAACCCTAGTTTAATCCAGGTCACGCAGTGTTTGTGTTTACAGAGGAAGAGGATCAACCTACTGATATACTGGTCTCCACCCCCCACATCTGACCACACACATGCACACAGACACACACTAACACACTTAAACTTAGTAAGTCTAATCCTTCACCCCGCCTCCCCCTCTTTCTTTCTAAATCCTCCTCCGCCACTGCCAGGCTTCATCAGCATAGAGGACTTCAGGCAGACCTGGAAGCTGCTGAGCGTCTACCTGAAGATGGAGATCACGGACGAGGCCATCTCCGACCTGGCCATCACCATTGACAGTAACCAGGACGGCAGCATCGACATCGACGAGTTTATGGAGGCCTTCCGCCTCACGGACAAGAAGAGCCGGCTGGAGCGAGGGCGCAGCATGTTCATGGGGACGGCCAACGACCTCACCAAGCTGGACGTGGACCCCAACATTTGAAAAGTGGGAACACAACATGGGGGCCGAGCCCGGGGGCCGAGCCCGGGGGCCGAGCCCGGGGGCCGAGCCCGGGGGCCGAGCCCGGACCTGCAGGACCCCGCAGCAGAAGGGCGTGGGAGACGCCAGCCCAACGCAAGCTAGTCTCATGACGCACACTTAAGACGTAGGATTGCAGCTAAGCAACAGTCATGAGCGCAGCTCACAGGGGATTAGAAAGACGGCAGAGTTAGAAGGATTTATCAGCTGGTTTTCATTATGAAGCCGTTAAAACAGAACACTAGCAAACTGTAACAAACCATACGAAAGCAATTCGAGGACAATTGCAAAAATGAAAAAAAAAAAAAAATACAAAAATAAGCAGAGATTTGATGCTATGAAACCCCACACACTGGTCCCTAAAATTATTTCTATTTTGAAAAGGAGCAACCATGTTATTCTTCGTTATTATAATATGGCTCTGTGCATTCCTTTAATTCTTCATTTTTGACTTCTACTATCTTTAAATCCGTGTAATCTTTAACTATTTACTCCAAAAAGCAGTAGATACAAGAACTAAACAAAATATCTAATGAAAAAAAATTGCTGTTGAAATGGATTATTTTCGGCTGTATTTTAATTTAAATGGTGCCTTAGCAGTAGACATTGCTGCCAACAGCTGCTGTCTTGTACACGCCAGGGATCGCTACAGGAAATTTGTAATTTTTTGATTGCAGGATGGATCTTCTCAGAGTTGTTGCTGAATTAAAAACCAGGTTATTGTGTCATTTATTTCCAAAAAAAAATATCCCTTAAAAATGCATTGCTGGGAATTTGCTGTAAGGGCTTTTCTGCACACGTGTTTCTGTGTAAATAAAGGTGGAACCAGAGGAGTCCTTGTTTAGCTAGTCAAATCGTCATATTCAGCAGGTAGCATTTAAATAGCACACCACGGCAACTGAAATGGACCAAAGTGCTTTACAGACTAATGGCAATAGAATATGCAAAAAAAAGACCACTTGTAACAAAACTTTAGTGTTCAGTTTTTACAGTTTATCTTTGACCAAAGTCAAAAGTCACGTTTAACTAAAAAAAAAAAAAAAAAAGAAGCAAACAGTAAAAATAATCAAACGATTTATGTTTTGTTGTTGTTAGTTGAAGACGTCAGGATGCACTAGTAAAAATGGAAAGTTGGACAATATGTTGGTATTTTTGGTCAAAATAATCGATCAATGTAAATACATCTCAGTGTTGAAACTGTGAAATTCGAGAGAGGCGCTGTCTTTTTTTCTTTCTTTTTTTTTTTAATATATATACTGTATATGCTTTAGATCGTGTAGTTACAGTTTTTAGACTCGCCGCTAGGGGGCAGAAAATAATCATTAATGCGTGCAGCCAGGAACCTTAGCGCTGCTGTGGGCTCGTCAGCGTTTTAAATCTGCAGTCTGACACTGTGGAATCCCTGAGAGCGCCGCACCCTGGGTTTGAGCTGATAATAAAAAAAATATTTGAGCAGCTAAATCATCTGACACATACATCTTTGGTTGGATTAACTTCAATTTGACTTGAAAAAAAACATTAAAAAAAAACAGTTATAGATGTAAAAAGCATGTCAGAACTGGGGGGGAGCAGTCAAGATGGAGATCAGCTTAAAAGCAAAGCGGAGACTACACATACAGTCATATTTTACCTGGAAAAGACAGCTTGGCCTCAGAACGAACTTGTGCAGCCTCTTGATCTTTGAAGTAATTTCCTGTGATGGAGAAACACATATCCTGCTGGCTGCTGCAGAAACACTCCCAAGTCAAAAGGCTGGAGCTGATGGGGACATCTTACACCATTCTTAAGCTCTTAAGAGTCTAAGGGGCAGTCTGACCAACACAGCACATTTTATATGTTAGACAAACAATTACTGCATGCAAAACACGTAGTTACATGATTTTCATGGCTCTTTTGTGTATGTATAGTACAGTATATTTCCCACAAGAAAAATAGAAAAATACTTACTTGTACAACAAATACTCATGATAACACACACACACACACACACACACACACACACACACACACACACACACACACACACACACAATACATATGATAATCTTGTAAGATTGCTGTATAACTAAGACTGAATTCTCACAAATCCGTGTAGAAAAGCTCAAATTTGAATAGTTGAGTTTTTCAGTTCGGCCAATCGGCGTATTTCGCTGAGAAAAGTGGTGGGCGTTACTACCAGGTTTCGGTTGTTAACAAAACAGGAAGCTGCCACTAGTGTGTCAGCATAGGTAAAAAAGAAAAAAAAGAAAAAAGTGTCAACCACAGCTTGGATGCTGAAATAGCATTAGTTGTTTAGTTTTGTTTTTCCGTCCGAAAACTGGACACTGCGAAACTCTGCTGTTACCAACTTGGTGAACTAGCGGTGAAGAACTCAGCAATTTGTCAGCTTTAAATGTCATCAACAATCATCTTTTAAAAATGTTCTGTTCTTTCAGTACAAGAAAAAAAAAACTCTGCAATCATATTACATATTACATTTGGCCAGATGGTGAAAAGTTAGTTAGGCTATGCAATTAAAAGAAGAAGTGAAAAACTAGTTGAAAGGTTTCTGTAGATGTGTTCGGCCTTTACCCTTCACCCGGTTGGTGGGATTTCAAGTTGATATTGATTTCTGGGGGCGTTTCCTTGTATAAACTGTGCTATTTGAGTTAAATCATTGCTCAAAAAACCTCTTCACGGGGCAGCCGTGTGCCGTTCAGACCGCTTGATGACTTTGCAGTCTGTGGAAAGGGACACGTTTGCACAAGATAGAGGAAGGGGGTTAGCAAAGGGGAAACAAAGCTGAAAGAGCGTGTGATGAACTCTGGAAACCTCACGAAGAGCAGCTTGACCAAAACTGACCAGAAACTGGTCAGTTGCATCAAGCGCTTTTTGTTCACGTAGTCTTCATTGGCACCAACCCCCCCCCCAGCGCCTCAACAGTAAGACCACCCGCTGGAGGTGAACAATGGATTCTCTCTCCTCAAAAAATAGGCCTAACTGCCTTCTGCTATTGTCCCATTTGCAGCCAATGGGTGAGTTTGGGTGTTGGTGGGTGTACATATCTGCTTACATAAAGCCACTGGGTTTGTTTCTTATGTCTCAAGGTTAGTATCAAGCCCTTGAGAAATACTGTTGCTTCTTTCCAAAGCTGTAAAACTTGCACACCTACACTACCAGTCAAAAGTTTGGACACACCTGTTTCTTCTTTATCTTAACTCGTTTCTACGCTGTAGATACACTGAGGACATTAGGACCAAGACATGTGGATAAATGTGGCAGGAGAAAAAAAAAAAAAAAAATCTAAATATAATATGTTATATCTATTTTAAATGAAGCGTGGCTGTTCTAGATCATCTAAAATATAAAACTTGCTTGCGTTATTGCACACTTTTTTTGTTTAATCCATATTCCATAAGTAGTATAATGTAGTATAGTCATGTATGCATCCAAACCTTTAACTGGTAGTGTATATGATAATGGATTGCATCTCAAAGAAATAACAAACGCAGTACTTGTAAAACATTGCAATGTCTTGGAAAAGCTAGCGTGAGAGAGTGGATCCAAATTCCTTAGAGGAACTCTCATAACATGACTGGAAAAGCTGTGGACTTTTGTCGGGAAGACACTCCTCCACGAGGAGGGAGTGCCGCGGCTCCATGCTTAAAGGCTGATGTCTTGCGTTTTGGTAAACAACCAGTTTATCGCACTTGTACCTCTTACATTCTTTTCAGTGAGCCTGCATTTCAAACTACTCCCCCGGGCTACCCCACCTTTCACTGGCTACCGACACAGAAGTTTCTGATTCATTGCCACTGGGGCAGCAGAGGAAGGACTCAAAACAATAAAAACGGATGCCCGGTAATCCATTTGCTTGAAAGATTCATCATTTGATTTAGTGAGGTGTTCCTCTTGTTATTTTACACCTTCAAGTTGGACTTTTCAACGGCACACAGCTATTACGTTTCTTTTACGTTCCACACAAACAGCAGGAGACTGTGAGCAGTTTTGCATGAGCTGCAACTTTTATTTTTTTTGCAAATACACTAGAAATGTTTACAAAAGCACTGTAGAAACATCTGTGCAGTGTAAATTATCAAAACTAAAAATGGATATTACTCTGAATTCATTTTGCACCTTCCATGACAAGCGGGATTGTCATCGTCAGCAGCAAAACAAATTAGCATTTATACGAAGAGGAAAAAAGTCTGTTAGTGACTTCAGACCGTCAAAGTGTGGCTATCAAGCCGAAGAGCAATTTAAGGAGAAACAGAATAATAATAATAAAAAAAGTGTGTGTGTGGGAGGGGGGGGGGGGGGGTTGGTATGGCACAAGTGCTCATCCCTGAAGGAGGGCTTCATTCATCTAGATACTAGGTCACATGGCAAAATGCTTCACTTTACTCAATCCTTAAGATAATCAGCCTTCCAGTCCAAAATAATTAACATCACTCCAGTTGGACAAAAGAAAAAAAAAAAAAAACAGAAAAAAACGGTGCATTGGCTCCACAAATAGTTTTCTTGAACACAACTTCTCAAATAAATCTGACACAAACAATCTTTAACCAAACATTCAGAAACACTCTAAATCAACCTTTACACTTTGTCCTTATATTTTCTTAGAGTTCCACAAAAATGAAATGATCGGAAATTAAATGTGCTGAACTTTACAAAAAAAAAAAAAAAAAAAAAAAAGGAAAAAAAAAGGGAAGCAACCCTAAAGAGGTCAAACTAACAGAGATACATAAATATCATGTGGCCCCTTGTAAAAAACAAAACAAAAAATAATAATCAGGTAAAACAAACTCAAATGTATTCATACAGTCCAGTATTGCTCCGTCTTAAATAATACTGAGATTTGCTCACAGGGAGCACCGATCACCTCTGTTTGCTTTTGCACCAGGTGACAAAGAGCAACGTGCATCAGAACCGCTCACTTGTACTGTCCTTTCTTTCTTTTAAAGTTTGCCTTGATGTTGACGCACCTCCGATCACTTTGACAAGACCACCGCCAATACTTCACATTAGACTGGTGTGGCACGATTGAAAAAAAAATAAAAATAATTAAAAAAAAAATCAAAAGTGGATTTTACAAAGTAGAAAAGTTAGCGGGTGGTTTAGTGGCACAGCCGTTATCACCGGGGAGAGTAAACACAGCGCCGGGGCGGGTGGGGGGGGGAGGAGGGCAGCAGATCTATCGGGGGTTATCTTTGGTTGAGCAGGGACGAGCCGATAGGCCTGAACCGTCTGACTCAAAGGTCGGCGTCGCCCAAGTCAAACAGCGGCGGTGGACGACGGCTCGCTGATTAGCGCAGCAGCTGCGGATCAGCTCTCCAGTCAGCATTTTTCATTCTAGTTCATTTTATTGTTTTTTGGCCAACGATGTCCATCGGGTTTGAATTTGAATTTCAAAATACTTCCGACACCGATCCAAGGAGTGATATGGCTTTGCCCCCGCGCCCCCATTTTTTTTTTTTTTTTTTAGCTAACTGCTGGGTTCAGTCGCCCCGTGATAACACCAGAGGATATGCGCGATGCGATTCAGCTTCAATGCGACCGACGCTTGTACACAGCGTCACAAAAGTTTGAGTAAAAAACAAACAAACAAAAAATATACGAGTAACAACTGCTAAGTTCAGTAAATGGCAGAAAAGCTTTGGCGCTTTGCATCTTGTGCTCGAGGGGTGTCGGAAAGAAGAGGTGGATCGGTCGCCGACACCGGGAAGCTGTCAAAAGGGTTTCAGGCCTGCGGGTCGACCCGAAGCGAGCACAGTACGGTCAATACCACAGCTGCAAAATACAAGTCCGTAGGTTGTGGTCTGTCATTTTTCTTTTTTCAGCAGCAATAACAAAAATACAAAAAAAGTATATCAAAAAAGAAGACACTCGCTGTGGTTAAAAAAGAAGAAGAAACTCAAGACGACAGAGGCGCGTGGATGTCACAGCATCCTGCGCCTGCTCCTCCTCCACCACCTCCTCCTCCACCTCCTCCTCCACCTCCACCACGAGTGAACATCAAACGGTTGAAATGCGTCGAACAGACGGACCACCTGAACAGGACGACAAACAAGGACGACAAAACACATAGGGCACGGTATCCAGGCAAAGTGCAGGGATTTCTTTTTTTTTCTTCTCTCGCCTCGTTGACAGTAGTGCGGTCTTAAAAATTCACATCCCATCAGCGGCGACCACTGACTCGCCACGGAAAAGAAAACACAAAAAAAACGTAAGACAAACAGTGACTCAAGTGCTGTCTTTTGTCTTCTCCTTTTTTTAGCTCCTTGGCAAGCTCGATGACTTCACAGCATCGGTTCCACTTCTTCTTTTTTTTTCTTTTTTTTTTAAGTCAGGGCACTTGTCAGTGTCTTTGATAGATTTGCTGTATGAAATAATAGGACCAAAAAAAAAAAAAGAAGGAGGAGGAAAACACCTGGTAGCCTTGCGTGAGTGGACTGGTTCGAGCAATCCAAATTGTGCTTTTCTTTCCGTTTTACTGTAAATATCAGTGTAGACGTGCAGGCTCACTTGACAAACTGTGGAAAGTGGTTGGGTGTCTGGCGGCACAAACGCGAGTACGAGTCCGCTGGATTGGGTCGGAGGCGCCCCGACGCCCCGTCCCCTTTGGATGGAGCTGTGTATGTACAACGGTGACGAGACTTCCGGCTCATTTTGAAACGTGGACACAGAAGACGCTGAAATGTTGTAAGGCAAGAAAGCAGGTTCAAGTCTCCCTTGTAAGTTGTGTGTGTGTGTGTCTGTGTGTGTGTGTGTGTGTGTGTTCTTCCCCATTTTGTTCCGTGGTGCATCCTACGAGGTGCGAGATCTCTGAAGCTACCGTCAGAAACGTCACAGCTGAGTGGGTGAACCAATCGCTGTCTCAGGAAATGTGGCGGATCGTTGGAATACTAGTGTTGTGGGGAACGTAAAGAGGGGGTTGGGGTAGGGGGGGGGGGAGGCGGGTCACATTGTGACGAGGAAGGTCAGAATTGCAAGTATTCCAGGTGTCGCATGACGCTGGCGGCCGCGTCGAGAAAAAAAAAAACCCCAACAAAACGCAGCCGCCGGTCGTCCATCCAATCAGGGCACTCGAGGAGGGTGAAGGCTGCGAACGCACTCTTGCGTGCGTGTTTGTGTGTCGTTTGGGTTGTGGTTGTGGTGGTGGGTGGGGTGGGGTGGGGGGGGGGAGTGCCATAAAAACAAAAAAAGAACTAGTTTGGCTCAGACAGTTTCTTCTGCTCCTCCCTTTTGTTTTTTTCTCAAACCAAACGATATGTTGAATCCACTTTTGACAAAACCATTTCATCCTCTGAACCACAGAACTCAGTGTTCCTGTTCACTGGGATTTTGATACTCATCATTCTATTTCATTAATATATATATATATATATATATATATATATATATTTGTATAATTTGTATTTTTTATTTTTTTTTAATCTGTAGGCTTCAAGTTTATTTCTCAGGCAACACTGATGGGCGGGAAACGGGCGACGACACCCAACAGCAGTGGCCTGTTTAAGCCCCGCCCCCGCACAGTTCATACGTCCACATACATCTGTGGCCACGGGGGAGAATTTGGGTGGGGGGGGGGGGTGGAGTATTAGGATTGGTCCTAGCTGGACCCCCCACAGTCCAGAGTGTCCTTGTACTGTTTTAAGGGGACCAACTCAGAAAGAAAGCAAGGGGAGTTTGAGTGACAGTAGTGGGGGCGGCAGGGGGAGGGGCTAAGAAAGTCTTAAGAGGGGCTCAGCAGCAGGTGGCATGCCGTTGGTATTTAGCCCCACCCCCACCCCCAACCACTACCTTGGAATACGTGAAAAGGAGCACACTGTGTGTATAGCGCCACCCGTAGTAATGTAACACCCATCCCTCAGCAACTAGGGGACGGTGGGGGGGGTTGGGGGGGGGGAGCGGTGGGGGGGGATGGGAGGTCGGGACCACTATCAACACTTCAGGGCCTCCACTGGAGACATGGCGATATAAGAGCCGTTCTTGGTCGGCTGGGTGGCGGCCGGCGTTTGCGACGGCTCATCGGTTTTGTCGCTGACCTGCGTGTAGGCCGTGTCGTCTTTTGCCGTCTGGTCGGAGAGAAGGAGAAGGGAGAGGGCGTTAGTTGGAAACCACCGCAGTGGCACAGATGTTCAAACAAAGCTTTAGAAATTTAACCCGGACGGTAAATATGATAATCAAATGGGGCTTTGCTTAAAATAATAATAATATATATATGTATGTATGTATGCATATACTGAGATGTCCACCATGAACCACATTGATCTAGAAATATGCATTATTTTACGAAGACATCACCGCACACAACGTTAACTGAATGGCAAATGAATGCATTTACATTATGAGATGAGAAATTTTAAGAAACAAGAACAAACCAACAAAATACAAAATAGTGACCCGTAAGGATAATTAATGGCAAAATGATAATATCAGAGATGGATGGATAACAAATTAAACCAAAGAAGAATAGCAAACAAGGCAAAAATTAAGACTTACAGTAAAAGAATGAAAAGCTTCAGTAAAATCAATACGTTTTACTTCATTCTAAAACAGAAAAGGAAAAAAGGGGGGGGTTACAGAAAATTAAAATTAGAACATGGTTAATACATCTTGTCTTCAAATTGCAATTACGCAAATTGTAAACATTTCACGACGCTGAAAACCAAAGGTCTGAGCTTCGGGGAGCTCAATTCTAACACTTGTCTTAGATGAGAAGATCAATGCCACGGACGGACATGAAATCTCCTCATCCAATGCGCAGAATTTCAGACTAGTTTTATTACACAAATGAACTGGACTATTCCGATCACAGTCCAGTTCATTCACAGTTCAGGTCGACGCCCCCGCGCCGCTGGAGATAAGAGGTGAACATGTTCTCATCATCGTTCCTCGAGTTCAGTGCTCTTTGCGAGGCTACGAGGCTACGAGGCTACGCGGCTGCGAGGCTACGCGGCTGCGAGGCTACGCGGCTGCGAGGCTACGCGGCTAACCTTCGCGGCAGAGACGTTCATGCGCTCGTCATAAGCTGGTTAGGAACACGGATGCACATTTGATACAGAGTAGTGAAAAAAACAGTTGCACAGGCCAACATTGTTTTTCGCAAAGTGTAGTCATGCAATGAGTTAGTTGCGCACACATGCAGCCTCAGTGTTAACCGTGCAGCAGCACAGGAAACTGTTAACCATGCTGAAAATTCAACCAAAGAAGGCTGTCAAACTTTGAAAAAAAAAAACAAACAAACAAACAAACAAAAACACAAAAATTAAAACGATACACTAAAGCTTTTGACCCATAACATCTAACTGAAAGATTAATGCCGTCTACATTTTTTTTTTTTTTTTTTAAATCATTAGTCTAGGCTTCTATCCCTCTGGGGGACGGGGGCTAATGTCAGTGGGCTGCTCACACTTCACACCAGGCAAACTGTGCACTAACGACACACACCAGCAGGGGCAGAACCTACCTTCTTCTGACGGTTGCGGCAGAACAAGACGACAAGCACCAGCAGCAGGATGATGCCCAGGCCCACAATTAGCAGGGGGAAGTTGGACATGACCGTGACAATCAGGAGCAGCGTTCTCATCTGGGACGCTGAGTCATCATCAATAGTGGCCGTCTGTTACAGAGGGATAGAGACAGAGAGAGAGAGAGAGAGTGAGTGAGTGAGTGAGAGAGATCATCTATTTTTGACCCCATTATTTTTCATAGGATTTGGTGCAGAGCGCTCCGTCCGGTCGGAGACCTCACCTCGTTGACGAACATGACGGGGAAAATGGTCTCGTTGAGGAACCTGGTTTTCCTGCGGTGGCGGAGACACGGAGGGTTAGCGGAGGAGGTGGGGGTGGTGGGGGTGGTGGGGGTGGGGGTGGGGGCAGACATCTGTCTCAACATGTGGCCGGAATGGGGACACAGTGTGACAACAGCAAAGTGGGTCACAGTGCAGCAAAGTTCAACTCACGGGAATCCGGGCACTCTCTTCACAATGACATTGATCTGGGCCCTCTTGCAGGCGCGGATGGGAACACCTGTGGTCTATAAAGGAAAACAAATGTAAAATGTAAAAATAAAATTCCTTTGGAAAAATAAATAAATAAATAGTCATTATATTCATAGGTTGAGTCCAAACTAGATTTTTTTTCTCCTTCCAGTGTCCTTTTTCAGTTCAAACACTGACAAAATGAAAGGACTGCTCGTTGCCAAATACACCTTGCACTCTTGTCTTATATCCGTACAATGTAACGGAATGCAAAGTGAATTAGGTGGATAAGATATTATCACTAGTGATACCTTCAAATTGACAATGTAAACAAAACACTTTTCAGGCGCTCTCTCTGAAACGAGGTCAAGTGATCAAAACAAGCACAGTGACTCACTGAGTGATCATTTCCAATTGCCAGAGATAAAGAAAATGTCACGAGCCGATACGGCTCAAGATTTTCTCCGCACGCTTCCGCGACGAGTCATAATTCCTACCGGCTGCAGGTCAAGGTACGTCTCGTGCTCTTCCTTGTTGGGGTTGAGCCCGTCGACGGCGTTGATGTACTTCGGGTCGGCCTGATAGAAGTGGGGGAACGACACCACGACGGGAGCGCCTTGACGGAGGAGGGGGGAAAAAAAGCAAACAAACAAACAGAAACGAAGATAAAGACATGAGGAATCAGATACGGAGGCGACTTGTGCTGAACTGCAGGAGGTGGGAAAACACGCGTGCAGAGAGAAACGTGAGATTAGATACCAGAGTGACTCGCAGAGGGTTTGACAGTCGACGTGGTGAACCGGTGCTTCCTTAAGGTCACATTGTGGCAATAAGACGAAGGACACACCTGTGCTTTTGCATTTCCTTCCCGTCAATGTGAAATCTTTAGTAGGGCTGCTGACGGCCGGATGTGCACGTGACTGCACTTTAATTCCGTGTCTTTCTCAATTTCCAGCTCATTGACGTTCATGTCATTTTCAGAAGCTTGCAAATGTGAAGGTTTACACGCGGTACCTCCGCGTCACACTGGCAATAACCCTGACCCTGAATAGGAACAATTCTATCATAAAACAAGGAGCAGTCCGCAGGATTGCATGTAGTATAATAAATAATACTGCGGTATTATAAAAGAAAGACCCATCTAAAGGACACGGATTTCCTTTTTTGCGTCAAACAGCAGCGGCTCCGACGGTGTTTGAATCATTTAGGGGCTTCCGGCTGCTCTCCCTCCCCACCCCTCCTCCCCCCCCCCCCCCCCCACCACAACACGCGCCGTCTCACAATGACACCACTCGGCACATGACCACAGAGCTGCGCTTTGATTGGCTTCTGCATTCAGCATCCCATAAATCCATCCAGTCAAGGCATGCTGCTTCGCATGAGTCAGAGGAGCTGATGCGGGCAGCCAATCAGCTTCTACGACAGCCTCTGCCCATACAGTGCGCGGCTCTGACACCAGCCCCTCACCGTGCCTTCTCTCCTCTTCGGTCGCCACGAACGCGAGAAGAAAAAAAAAAAAAAAATGAAAATGAAAATGAAACACAGCCTCTAATGAGGAGTTCAGTGCATTCAGTTCATTTTGGTCACGGCAGCCGCAGATACGCCGTCCTCGCGAGGCCCGCCTCGGAGCCGATTGCCGTATGGGAACAATCAGACTCCACTCAATGACCGCCATCAAACACCACACACGGCCTCGGCACACAGTCGACACCAGTTAATCATTGAACAACGTATTGAGCAAAGCCGCCGTGCTCAAACACGGGGAGCATGTCAAACACCAGGCAAGGGACTCGGTCCCTGACTGAAAGGGCATTTGGCGGGGGGGGAGGTGGGGGGGTCACAGGGAATGGGTTTAGGAGCCAGCGAGAGGGAAAAGGGGGTCAGGTCACAAGTGGTAGCAGGGTTGGGGTGAGGCGGCGGCGGGGGAGGGGGGGGGGGGAGCGCTCGAGGGTTTACGCGGCCTCTCTCACCTTCTCGACAAACGCTGACTTTAAGCACCCCGGTGCCGAGGCAGTCGCCGGCCGGCACGCAGAAGCCCTCGTTGGTGGGATTTTCCTTGGGGCTCATGAGCACGTCGTTGGGGGGCGCGAAGCGGTACGCCTGGATGCCTTTCACCTCCACGTCGTTCACGTAGGCAAGATGGATGGACCTGATCGAAATCGAAAAATAAAAATAAACGATTGTGTTTCCAGGAGTGACGACTCGGGAACGAATGATTTAAAAAAAAAAAAAAAAAACACAGGAGGAGCGGTCGGGGAATGATTGAATCAAATGAAAAGCAGGGGATGCGTCCTTGGAGAACGGAGAGCAGCATCCGGTGCGCAGTCTTATCTGCAAGGTCAGAGTTGTATCCCCCCCTTCCTTATCGACGGAATGGTTTACATGTGACTTAAGTTGCAAACGGGAACGCCGGCGGCGTTTGTACGTCACGGCCCATCGAGACGATTTCCCTGCAAACAAATGTTTTGCATCTCCGCCCGAGGAAGCGACGTGCGTACCTGCAGAGGTCCGCGGCGAAGATGTAGAGGAGCTCGTTCCTGTTTATCAGAGGGTGGAAGACGGCGCCGTCGGTGCCATTGATCATGTTGCTCTGTTTCGAGGACCACCATGACATCTCCCTATTGTTGGAAGAGGACAACAAAAATAAACCAGGCGTACTTGTGTTTTTAATGTCTGTACACTTTGACTGAAACATTTCTCCAGAACGTATACCATAGATAAACTCTAGAGTTTTTAAGTCTTTCGGACTTTCGAGTTCGTTACGTGAATACCATGACTGACGGCAAAAAAAAAAAGACCCAAAACAATTTGCTATCTCTTAAGGGAAGAGCTGTGCCTCAGCACCGGCGTGTCCTCACCTCAAGCCGTTCCAAGTGTCGATCTTGCCGTAATCCAAGTAGTTCTGTTCTCCTGTGTGGAACACAAACTCTCCCTCGTGGGTGCCATTTTTCTGAGAAAAGGCGAACAGACACAGAGGTTCAGACCAAAGCCGCGGAGCCAGGCACAAGGCATACTGACACTTCTGAAAAACCACCTCATGAGAGCGTAAAAACCTCTTAGCCGCACTTGAGAGGTTTTTCTAAGTTTTCTTGTTGCGATTATTTAGCTTTTGCGCAATCCCAGGGGTCAAATGAATCAGCAGCATCTGGTGCAGATTGCACTGACCGGGCCTCGGACCAAACAAGGACGTGACTAATATGAGAGGCCACCTTCAGCTGAAATGACTGCTGCGCTTATGAAATTTGCACGCACCAAATTGAACGCACGGTGAGTAAGCAAGGCGCAGGAGGGCAAGACCCGGACAGGGCGCGATTGTTTTCCATCTACTGCTCATTTCACACGGAGCAAAATTTCTTTTTCCTGTAATTTGGGACGCCGAGGAGCGACTGCGGTTCGTTTAAGGCAATCGCTTTAATTACCTCCAGCGGGAAAACCCACCAGACGAAGCAAGAAAAATTCTAAAATTCACGAGCAATGGTTTCCAGTGTAGCCTTTATCAGCTGAGCCATCACGCCCGTGCAGCGCTGTGAGTCACAAGACTGACGTTGTCAGCAAGCTGCAGACGTTGCTGCGTAAACAGGAAGCGTAAAGCATCTTCCATCAGCACGAAGGGGAATCTCACTTCTGTTATGCCAAGCAACCACACAAGCCCTCGCTCAACTGTTGCTCAAGGAACCAACACAGCACATGACTTTCATCCTCCACTCCCCCCCCCGATTTGAGCAGTAAAGGCACACGTGGCCGTGCTTACCTTCCACATCAGCCCGAAATACTCGTCCACTTCGGGCCTCAGTTTGTGGATCTTTGCGAGGAGGGGGTGTTTGAAGCCCCACAGGTACTCGTGGACCGTCCTAGTCAGGAACAGGTCGACGCCCAGACTGTTCATGTACGCCGACACAAAGGTTCGCAGTAGGAAGTTGTAGGAGTGGAGCTCGTTCATCACAGCCTGAAGAGGGAGGAGACAAAGCGAGGACACAGACACCGTTCAGCCTTCGATCGTCCGATCAATCCATTTTGTATGTTCAAGTTACTTAAATGTCCTTGAGTGACTTGAACATCGGTGATACAAGTTAACACATAAAATAAGGCTACATTCAGAACTCGCAGGTTTTTTTTGTTGATAAAAACCTGCGAGTTCTGGCCCTGCGTCACGGGGGCCACATTCAAGCGCAGTGGAGAGAGTTGAAACCAGCTGCAAGACAGACGGCACATCAAAATCACCCCCTTTCAGCTTTCCAACCCAAACACGACAGCCTCGCATCTTCACGTCACAGACTGGGGCCCGCTGCGTTGGGTAAAGTAACACTGCCGACACTGCGACGTGCCGATTATGTGACAAGTGTGCATCCGACCCAGAAACTGGCGGCTCCGAGCCACAATGAGGTTGTCCTGCGGCGCACGCACGGCTTACCACGTAGGGGATGTTGATGGTCCTCACAATGTCCACCTCGGGGTCGCCTACGGACTTCTCGCGCACAAACACAAAGGATTTGGGGTTGAGGGCGTAGACCTTGGTGCCGTTCTCCAGGAAAGTCACATTTTCCCGCGGCCTGTATTCCCTGTCGGAGAGAAGACACAGATTGCCGTTGGTCCAGATGTCTCCTGTTTGAAATTTCATCACCGCAGTCGATAACAAAAAAACCCTGCCGGATGCGTCAAGACCTAGGATGACCTTTCCTGAGGACACTCTCGAACGCAACGCCAGCCCAGTGATTTCCACCACGGTACGTAATAACACACATTAACAGCTGCCGCCGGTGAGGTCCTCACTGCACCTGTAAGTGTAGGGTCCGATCTGCTTCACCGCCGCCTTGCCTCCGGCCAAGAACTCCACCGGATTGGTCACGTTGAAGAAGTAGTACTCCATGTAAACAGGGGGTGGGGGGTTCTTCCACGCCTCGAACATTTGGCTCTTCTCCGTCAACGTTATCTCCTATTGACAAGGGAGAAAGATAAAAAAAAAAAGAAACTTGGAGTAAGACAGTGTAAACTGAAGCCTGTCAAAACAGACACGAGGAGTCACAGCCGAGTCTCCCAAAACCCGCTCTTGGTTCGTGGGCTTGCATAAACGTTAACACACCAGAGAACAGGTCTGAATATGTGAAAATCGGAACGAGAACGCCTGTAATTACGAGCCCACGCTCAGTTGACTCGGTCCACCGGCGGGCGGCAAGCGAGAGGGTGCCTTAGCGCCAGCAGCATGTGCAGTACAACACCGTCAGGTACAACAAGGACATCAACTCAAGTGTTCTATTCAATCCGTGTGGGGCAGAGTCAACACACAAAGCTGCAAAGGCGGCTGTGGTTTAACAAACTTTTCACTGTGACCGTGTGAAAAGCCCGCCGAGAGCATCAGAGGTAGAGGCAGCGCTGGCATGTGTGACATAAGCCTGGTTGCAACATGTCAAAACACGAGCAACGGTAACCTTTAGCCAGACCATTTGAGTAGATGAATGACAACAGACGGAATGTTAACCGAGGGCACCAAGAGGGCCAGGAAAAACAAGCGGCTTCTTCCATTCTCCAAGGGTATTTTTACAGTTGGACGCGGCCAAATGGACGACTTCCTGCGGTGCCCTTTGCACGTCAAGCTCGAGAGGAGAGAAGCTTTACAAAGTCCTCCACGCTAACGAGGCTTCTCCTATGGCCGAGGGTGTGGCAGGAACTTCCTGTTTGGCATATACCCAAACGTCTAACCTTCGCATTTAAGGCTCCGCACAAGTGTTTATGTTGCTGCTTTACAATACGCCCCATTTTAGATCATTACATAGATTCACCAAAATGAATACTTGTGACTGAGCGAACAGAGAAAGGTGAGGAGGGGATTTGCAAAACGGAGCAAAATCTTCCAGGTTCATTTCTGTGACTTTCATTTTAAGACCATATATTTAAAAACAACAACAACTTAAATTGAAATTATAACTATATTTAATTCTCACCTTAGTTCTTCCATTGGCTAATAGCACTTTGTTAAAAAAAAAAAAAAATGTCGAGTCTTCTGCGTCATTTTGCGTCATTTCTTGTGAGAATCAAAATGCTCCCTTGTTGCAACAGATTATCTTAAATTCCAGTCCGGTGTCAACACATTACACCCACTTTGCAGAAATGAATATGGCATCACAGGTTACAGCTGTGTAATAACAACAGAAAAGGAGAAAACATAGCAAGAGAGGACACGCGAAACAACTTGATCTGACTTGCGGTATTTAATCATCGATTCTCTGGAGTCTTGACTGTTCTGCTTCTTAATTAAGAGCTGAAACTGGACCAAAAGAGTGAAAGTGACACTCGGTCTCAAGCATGTTCACAACGGGTTGTATTTGTCCTATTCAAATAGAAAACAAAGTAGTTTGTGGCGTGTCTGGCCTTGCCCTTCAAGCATCTGGCATGGTCTGCTTTCCAACCTTGAGTAAAAGGCCTTTGAAAGACCTTCATTGAATGACCTAAATTTTCTTTATCTACAGGATAAAACCTTGATCTGTCACGAAACATTTTTTTCCCCACAGCGCAATCAAAATACAAGCCGCGTGACTAAAGACGGATGAACCAAACCTTAGTCAAACAACTTTAGGCGAGGCTAAGTCCTCACATGCACAAAGACCAAATAACATAGAAACAGAACATAAAGCCCATTTCAAACACGTCAACCATCAAAGGCTGCATGTCAGTGACACAGGTCCGGCTTAGAAATACTGTTGTGTTCACGCGCAAGGGTTCCATACCTCTCCAAATGTCAAAATATTTCTTATTGTAAACTGTGGGAGCGCACCGATGGAAAAAAAAAAAACAACGCATTTCTACGATTATCAGTATTTTTTCTTCTTTTTTTTTAAATCACCGACACATGTGACACGCAGACGCGCTTCAACGTCGTGTCCAGGCGTAAATATCGGGCCCTCGAGGCAAAGAAGACTGACAAGTTTCTCAAATGGTTTAGTCGCATTCTCCTTCACACTCAACCTGTCTGACAATAAGTCTATGCCCTGGAGGCGTCTTTAGAGTTGTTCCAAACAACTGGGCTGTGCCATCATTACAGGGAGCCGCACTCCCGACATCAGATTAGGTTGATTTTTTTGGAATCTGCTCCGTGCGCCTGGGTCCTGCTAATTCATTGGGAAGACTGTGGCAAAGGGGGATTAGCTTTGCTGTCAGTTCATGTAATCAACAGTCACATCGGAATTAAAGCCGCCCCCCACGGCCCCGCTCGGTGAACTTTGACAAATTTGTCTAATTCGGGACGCTGCTGTGAGTCGAAAAGGGACATAAATGAGACCTAGACCTAAATCTTAACTCCAGGAGGGGGAAACTGCCGGTGAGTGACGCCGTTTGCAAGACCCCTACTTGAACTATTAGGGTCTGCAGCTCTTGGCTCTTTCCCTTCAGCTGAGAGGAGAGAAAAAGAGAGAGCAGGCGTCGCGCACAAGCAAGAGGGTTTCCAGAATGGTGCACAGCATCCAGCAAAGCGACTGATGTCAGTCAGAGGAATGTGAAGCATTTTTAAAACGGGTCTGAGTGGAATGGGGTGTCAGGTGCCAACAAACCCCCCTACTAACCCCCTACGTTCACCCTGCAGGCTGCCACAGCACCGGGTGGCCGCTTCAGTTTCTTGGTTTTTCTTCAGGAGGATCGTCACACTTTAATTTCTTCATCTATATATATATATATTTTTTTTTATCACTCCAAAAATCTTTCAAATCATTTTCTTTCGATTTGAAGAACATTTGGCAACAACGGGGGAAAAAAACTGCTTCTCCCCTCGTAACCCGCTCCTACACTAGAAAGTTGGGGGAACTCCTTCAGCTCACTCCCCTTCCCCCAGGTTCCTCACGACCTGACACAACCATCACCACCACGGCCGCCACCACCCCTCCCCCATCACTGAGCACCAAGTCATCCCGTTATCCCCTCCGCGGACAGAAATGTGCCACCGGGTCAAGCCGTTGCTGTCCAGTACGAACATTTTCATCAGGCAATAGGAGCCACATACACTGCGGTCACTGCAGTGACGGCACATCGCGTCAACGCTGTTAGGCTGTAGGTGATGGGATTTAAAAGGGGGGGGGGGGGGGGACCCGTAGCTGGTAAGCGGGGTAAGGTCATGGGGAATGCAGCCGACCCGCTGACCAACTCCTCCTCTTGGGGTTATGATGGATTGCGATTCTAGCACAGATTTAAACGTACAGGGTTAAGTTGTAGTCTTAATGGATGCTGCAAGCTACCATGTAACGGCACTTGGAACATTTCACAGCCCCGGACGTTGCGGGGGAATTAATAGAGGGATGGGCTTAGATCGAACTGCAAAATGCAGCACAAATGAAAAATAAAATCACATGAATCCACACATGTCAAATGCAATAGCCTAGCTTTAGAGGTAAAAGCAGCATTTACAAACGCCGGCTGGAGCCACCCCCTGCTTACCGACCCGGTGGGTGCACACTGCGGATGGAACACATCGGACATGCTTGGTCGCAAAGAAAAGGTCGAAGCAGTTGACAGGAACAATAAAAAGAGAGCATCGAGAGAAACGAGATGGCATTGCGAAGGCAAGAGGAGAGCGACTCACCTGCTTTAGCCGGCTGTGAATCATTGTTTGGAAGACTTGAGCTACGAGCAGGGCGATCCCGACGATCAGCAGATGAGCGCACACGATCCCGGTGGCGTAAATGGCACAGGATCTTCGAGTCATGATGCCGGGCGGACGAGGTCGATCCAACTTGGCTGAGAGTCAACGTTAACTTCCACGCTAATTAAATGAAGGTGGCAAAAAAGGCGAGGTCTCGGGTGGGCACCTTCGAGGATTGGCGTCTCCTGAGCAGCAAGCAGCTGGGGAGGCTTTAAACTTCTCTCCTAATCGCCGTAAAGTGACGTTTCCGGTAGCGTTGTGGCCACACAAAAAAAAACCGATTTGGCCGATCGAGAAATAAATATATTGGCACTTTAAGATCCGGAGATGACACTTTAGGATTAGGAGAGAAGAGGAGGGACTGAGCTGCTTCGAAGGCGGCAGCGAAGTAAAACAGCAACCCTCAGCACATCGGGTATAGTAGAAGAGCAGCCCACCGCCTCCTCCCTCTTCCTCTACGCTCTAATGGGCTCGGTCAGGCGAGAAGCGTCGTTTAGGGGCGGCTGCCTGCCTGGGCGGTGGGTGTGTATTGAACAGACTTCAGGATGCGGGGTGGTGGTGTGGTTTAAAAAAAAAAAAAAAAAAAAAAAAAAAAAAAAAAAAAAGCAGTGATGGAGCTTTTCGAACACGCTTGATGTCACCCTTAATGACAATTCCTCGAACTCGTCAGGCTTTAGACGACAATTCCCCCCTATTTTGGCGCCCTTTTTTTTGTCTTGTAACACTTTGGAGTGGCTAGTCAGAGAAAGCAAACAAAAAAATAGTGATAGAAATAGTTTCCCCTAATGTCAAGTTTTACCGCGGCTGAAAGCAAAGCTTGCAAGTTCACTGAGCAAGACTTGTCAGCTTTATCAATGAATTAGCAGAGGGGCTCAAGGCGGACGGACAGCTGGCCATAGTACTACACTCGCCGGCTTTGCTAATAGGGTTAGCGGCTTGTGCTTCGTCTTCGTGAATATCAAGCCATCCCCTCATACCTTCTTTTAGTCTCCTCACTCAAACATAAGAGACGGAGAACAATTCGTGCAGTTTTTTTGTTTGTTTGTTTTTTCTAAATCGAAATTCCGCTATGTCGCCTCGTCGTGCCTCCTTAAATGAGCCCAGCGTGGACATGAATAATGTTCCATTCAAGCGACCAACGCTCGCTGACGCGCAGCCTTTGTTCACGCAGCCCGAGACGCTGATTGGCTGCTGCCCTCACGGACCACCGTCTCGAGACCACCCCCAGCGCACTCTGATTGGTCAAGCGCTGGTGTGTGGATGTTGAATTTGATCGACTGATTTCAGGGCGGGGCTGCAATAAAGGAGGAACGGTGTAAAACTGCGCGTTTTGAAGTGGGTGTTATTATACGCGGATGCTGCGGAGTCCACTCGATATCTACCTACGATGCTGCAGTGGAAGAACAAAATTAAGAAAAAGTGTAATGGTTGGTATCTGTTATGACAAAACAGGACACGGAATAAATATCGCAAGCTAGAAACATGAGAGCATTATCTTTGTATTTTCATACAGCATCAAGAAGACGCTGGACATATACTTTATATATCAACAAATACCTATCTTCAAGAGAAAATGTTGGACAATCCCGCATTTGAGTTACACTGTTGATATCTCTTTACCAACAATGACTTGGTGTGCCTCTGACTAGCAGCTAAACATTATTCAAATGTCAAAATTCAAAATATGTTTTGATTATTTCATGTATGTAACAGGAATTCACGTCTAACTTCCCTGTTGTTGTTTTTTTTTAATGTCTGGAGAACTTGTTGAATGTTAATTTGATTTTTTTTTCTCATAAGCTATGGCTAACTTTTGAATAAACCTTCAATCGAAACAGAATTTTTATCATCATGCACAATAAAAAAAAACAAAAAAAAAACCCTATTGCACTTTTGCACTCTGAGTCAGTCGTTTGTTGCACAAAAAAAGTTTATCAAACCTTTAAATAAGTATTATGTTAATCTTAAACATGTACCACCAGAAACTGACATGCCTTGTTTCATTGTTGCCTGGGGTTTAAGGTGACGAGAGTCTGTGAAACTCGTTACGGTCTAACCTGTGTAATGCTGGCACGTTTGGGAACTGTGAGCCACCTTCTTATTTACATTAAACAACTGCACTCCTGCTCTCGAGAGTATTGCTTTACACATACCTCCTTTCAGCAAATTTTGATTCATGCCCTTGAAAATTAGAAGATCAGTTAAAGTGATCTTTACTCCATTGTTTTGCGTGGTATTTCATGTTCTTGGTATAATTTAGGTTTCGATTAATGACCAGACAACATAAGACTGTGCTTAGAAAGCTTAAATGTAGAGGGGAATGTTGCACCGAGAGGTGAACACGGTCATGGGGCTCCCTCTTTCATAAACCCATTCATAACTAAAGTTGGACCAAAGACTACAAATTTTCCGGAGGAAGTGATATACATCGTTTGAAGTCGCTTGCTGGAAGGAACTGGCTGGGCTGCACTTTTAGCATTAATGTAGTTAACTGTTGCAGCATTGTACCAGACATTATGGCGGATCCCAGAGGACGGGAGGCAGCGGGAGGCAGCGGCATCTGTTCAAACAAGAAGAGTAAAAAAAATTGCGAAAGAAAATCATTGGGGCGGGGAGGGGGGGAGAGAAGGATAACAGTCAAATAATGCTGCAACATTGTTTCAGCCAAAAGAAAGGGTGAGAGCGTGGGAAGAGGTGCGCTGGAGGTCAGAAATAATCAGGTACGGAGCTTTCATTTGGAGAGTTTTATCAAGCATTCACAGGCTCATTGTTACGCAGAATACGGACATTGCGGAATTCTAAGGAACCACAGCGCAAAGACCATGTTTGAAACATTAAATCAAATGAATAAATGACAGAGCTTTCTGCACATCATAAAACTGGGGTGTGCTCTGGTGCATGTGGCTTTTATATAAAACCGATGATGGGGACAAGATGCACATATGCAAACGTGTCATACGCAGAATGGCCAGAGCAACAGAGATCATTAACTTTTCACTGCAGTTTGACAGCATCACATATTATTTCTTGAAAGGCTTGCCCTGCAGTGCAACACAATGCGTTTAAAAGCCACTTACTGTCATGCAAACACTTCAATACAGTCTTAATACTTGTTTTGAGGTTGGAATCAACAATGCATTCATTAACTTCACACCAATGAGCTTTTTATCCACTGAAACAAAGAGGTTAAGTTCTACTTAACTGTTTTTCATACATTAACTCTACTATAATAACATCACATTATAACATATAACATTAAGAAAAACTTCCTTGTGCATTTTTAATCTCAAGAGCGGGAATCACTTAATCACATTTCGATTTTAAAAGTAAAAAAATAAACCAATTTAATTGACTATCTTAAAGTGGGGCTACTTAGCCAAACCAAGAAGCTTTTAAGTTGAACATCTCAAACTTGATTTGTGACTCCTTAAATGCATTCATAAAACCAAGGGACCCATACATTCACACAGTAGTTTGCAACGTTGAAATACATAGGTTACAAAAGTGCTAGTTTGGCAGCATTTTCTCGCTTGATGAGGAATAAATGATGTGATTTACAATGCAGGCTATGTTTGCTCAGTTTTGTCTGCTGCTTTTTTTTTTTTTTTTTTTTTGCAGAAATGCTCTTCCACGTCTTACAGAATTGTAACTCAACAACCCACAGCAAAATGTAAGCAATAATAGTTTATTTTACCATTATCAGTCTTTTCTTTGTAAAGTGTAAAAAAAAAAGAAAAACCGTGAAGCCGAATGGCAACATTCCAGCATGTTTCCTCCCCATCAGCGGATTCCGGCTCAAATCAACGTAACAAGAACAAGATTAACTTTTCCTTTAAATACTGCATGCCACTGTAAATGATGTTTCTCCACCATACAGGGCCCGCAGCACCCTGGAGCCTGGTACCAAGCATTAAGTCACACAACTCTCCAGGCTTATGCGGCCTTTGTAAGGCCGGAGACTGATATATAGGCACCGTTGTGGGAGTGGAGACATGAGAGGAGTGGCAGACCTTTTCACTAATGGTGATTGATGTGGACGGAGCTAGTGAGTGCTGTGGTGAAAGTACACCATGCTTAATTTATGTTTGGGATAGTCCATGTCGCGCTCTCCTTGGAGAGTATCGCGGTGGCAGAAAGAACTCGCTGTGTTGAGGCTGAATGAATGCTGTTCGGTATTCTGAGAATTCCAAAAGATGTTGGAGGAGCAGAGCTCCGACCTTGGATCTGGTGTTTTGGAGTTGAAACCACGAGGCAGTTACCATTCTGCAGGATGGCACTTAGACACAGTGTTACTGTTTGGACATTCACAGCGTTGACCAAGTGACATAACAGCAAAACTGAAAAATGATTAGATCTCCAGTGAAATTTTAAAGTCATCAAGCAATGTTTCAGCATTCAAGAATTGATTATTTTCCAGCCAAAATGCATATGACATGAGTTCACTGTTTAAGTATTGTTGAGAATTGTTAAGCGTGCCACATTATCTATATGCCTGCTACTAAAACTTCATTTGGAACCCTATGAGAACTCAATATGGTAATTAAGGTTAACACCTCTCCTGGTTGAGACCCCCATTAAGGTTTTCTAGATTGGAAAATGTTTCCATCTATTTTAGCACTGGATTCCGTACGTTTATCTAGACTCATAAGGAACAGGTCGGGAATCTATTATTACTGTTTAAAGCCTACCAGTAGCGTTTTCCTTTTTCCTTCCTTCCAGGTTGCAATTTTTCACTCATGATTGTTCACTCGTGACGCCGGTATTATCCACAGTCATTTTTATTGCCTTTAAAAAAAAAAAAAATCAGCAAACCTTTTTTGTGTTTTAGAAGTTTTGTAAAACAAAACTTTGCATTTGTTTTTTTTAAATTGTCTGTTTTGTCGAATGCAGTTCGAAACATGGCTGCCATGCGAAGATCTCATCCCCATCTAAGTCTTCATGAACGGATCAACTCCTCAATATGTACGTAAGAGAGAATCACAGAATGGAAAAATCATCCAAATGTCAAAAAAAATGTGAAAGTTAACACATGCAACTGCAGTCTTGACATATATTTAATCTTTGTTAAGTGTTGCATTTTCTTTTATTCAGAAATTTCACGTCCCAAGATAAAGTTAGAATTACATGTTCTTAAATTAGAACAATCTCAACGCTGTAGCACCAAGAACAATTTAAGTGCATATGCTGTTCCGTGGGGTCCCGAGTTGCGACCCAGAAGCGGACGCAGGAGACTCGAAAGGTAATTAAAGAGTTTACTTACTAATTAAAGAGTTTACTTACAAGGAGCAAGGCAACAAAGAATTGAAGTGTCTGAGTCCTTAAGCAGCCTGAGGAGAATTCTGAGATTAAAGACTAAAGAAAAGAATAAAGTAAGACAACAGAGAACTCCCCAGATCACAGACCAACAGAGAACCCTGACATATGCATTCACAAAGCATGCATTTTTTTGTTTATTTACATTAAGTGACATACAGACCATAATATTCCTTTGTCTACCTAGGTGTGGTGTATTTCCCACCATTCAGTGCATGTGTTTTGCAACAGGAGACAGGGACTCATTGTTCTCACATGGGGTGATGGAGTGATGAAAGTAACTGAATTGCCGTTACACCAGCGGACAAACAAAGACAAAAAAAAACAAAAAACTAATCCACAAATATTCTGCAGGCCTCACACAGATAAATTTACTTAAATCGATCTGAAATTGTGTCAATTGTTTCCCTTGGTTGCAAATTCTTTTGCGATCCTGCTCAGCCTAGCAGTCTGGGGACCTTTGAGCCGAGAATTATGCAACAATATATACATTGTATGTGCTGACAAAGCCTGCCAACAATATTGTGCTATTCCTACAAACAGGGAACGAGAACTGCAGTGACAAGCTGGATGTGCTGTGATGGTACATTAACAACTTCTTCTTGTATGCAGCGCTAAAACACAATTCATGTTTTTGTAAACTATTTACTTTGAATTCATGAACAATAATTTTTTGGGATTAATTTCATAACAAAGATGGTGAACATTTTCAGGCCTCAAATCTTTCTTGATCTTTCAGGATAACTTTGTTCTTCTCAATTACTCTGAATTACTTTGTAAATTATACTTTAAACACTGGGACAAAGCCAGAGGTAAAAAGTAAAACAAACAACTTCATCTGGCCAAAAGATAAAAATAACAAAGGCACAAAACCAAACAATGGCATTCTGGATAAGTGGGGTCAAAACCTTGAATGTTTGCACTCGACTAATGCATTTCCTCTCTGATGAATGGTGCAGCATCCCATAGGCAGGAAAATCTGTTAAAAAGGGAAATGGAACTTGTTCACTGGAAAGCCAGCCTGCTACCGGGCAAAACAGATTTTATTGTAAACAACAAGGCTTTGAAGTGCATCACACGGGTTTCCCTAAATTGTAAATTGCCGCTAAGACAGAAAGTCTCTGGAGGAAAATTAACACTGACTCATTTTCAGCAGTTTCTTCCCTGATGTGTGAAGTAATAACATGCACGTCTTTAGATTTTGAACTAATAACAAAAGGGGGCTTAGTTTTCTGTTCAGTGAAGTTTAATGCAAATACAGATCCTTTTTTCATTTACAATCTCCTGGCTTTATATTAATGGACAAACTAGTTTTACTTTGCAAGCTGTTTGAATTATTTATTGTGCAGCGAGGACATGATTTTTTTCTCTCAATATTTACTGCAGCGACAAAAGAAAAAAACAACGCCTTATTATTTATTTTCCCAATTGGGCCGATCTTCCTGTAGCCACTCAAACAGAAATGTGCTGATAACGGCCCCCAGCATAGGTTTCATGTTCTGATATTTACGCATCGTTTCAATATTTACATGTCAGGTAAATGAGAGGATGGAATTCACTGTCTAAACATAATTTCCGGTTCAGAAATGAAGACGTTGATAAAGAGGTGAATTAAGGGGCAAAAGTGGGGTCAGGCTGCCAGGACACAGACAGCGAATTGTCTTAAAGTAGTTGATATGATTATGATTTTGTTTTTTGTTTTTTTTCAGAAGCAGAAAGAGCCATTTCAGTTCATCGCCTGCTTAAGAAGGGGAAGAGAGCGGCGAAAAGGCCTGACACTCGGCCTCTGCCGGTCACTAAATGTCAACGGGGAATGCGGGAGAAAGAGCTTCGCTGGGAGTCACATGAGAAGAGCTCCAGCTCAACGCAAGGCTGGAAATTCCTCAGAGAAACGGGACTACACTGAGGCAGCACAGTCATGACTATATCACCCACTGAAATCACGGCGCTGCTACTGCTGCTGCTGCTGCTAATGCCGCCGCCGCTGCATCATGAGTCTCCCTGCAGTCTTGTGACAGCACGAGGGATCTATAGATAAGCGGTTCGAAACAGCTGGGCCGGTGCGATAAACAAACCCACTGGATGTGCATTAGAAGGGCCAAGGCCCGAACCTTTATTTCATTGTGATCACAATAAATGTCCTCAAAGAAGGTGACATTTATCATCTTTCAAAAATCCAATTCATTCCTGTTTTTACGCTGATGTTGGGAATTAAAAACAAAACAAAGCCTTAACAAATAAATTTGCACGCCATGTTTTCACGTCGCGCCGATGTCACAAATTTCATGGCTGCATGGGGAGCGAGCTGTGTTTTAGCACGCAGAACAAAACATCGTGCTAAACAGTTCACTGATGGCATGGCAGCCGTTCATTGAGTTGGTTAGTGGCTATAAATAGGGTTCATCAGTGCAAAAAAACTGGGGAACAGTGGCCGCTCTGTCCCACCAGCGCTTTACTTGTATTTGCACAACATGAATATCTGGAGACCTGAACGAAGGCTAATTAGTTAATTTACCAAGCCTGCCAGAGATCAAATGCCAGGAAGTCCACAAAACAACAATCAACATTAAAAAAAAAAAAACAGGGAAGCGTTTCTCTTCTCCTTTTTTTATGAGAACTCTGAAAATCCCCTAAAATTCAACAATTACTTCACACTGAAACTATTATTTTATTCCTTCTGTATCCGCAATTACTTGTGGGAAAGTGTCTTAAACGTCAGACCTGCACATTGGCTTACAAACTGAAAATCCAACTGTTACTTAGAAAGTAGAATTTATTGCTTAGAATCAAGTTTTTGTTTTGTCTAAAAGTGACACAGCAGTACTTCGGGCCAGGTGCAATGACTTTCAAAATGTCATTTTCTGACATGGAGAGCCCCCTAGTGTTCAAATATCTGCAAAAGAATTTGAATGAATTCCTTTCAAGAGAACGTCGTTGACTGGTGGAAAAGTACAATATGGTCCATTAGCCTAATGTCCTGCACAATTCTTAAAAAAAATAAAAAAATAAAAAAAAAATCGTTAAGCATATTAGCGTTTTTGGACAATAGTGAGTGCCACTGCAGCTGTAGTACAGTTATATGGAAAAAAATAAAAAAAATAAAAAAAAATAAACCCTATTGGTAAATAAATAAATACGTGATTTGTCCACATTTACCTCACCAACTAGGACATAATATTTCATTTTAATAGAATTTGATCATTTCTTTGATACTTTCGCCTCAGCAAGAGTTGCTTCGTCGACAGAGGAGCTGAAACATATGAACCCTCAGCTGCTGGCCATTATGTAATCAACAATAGAACACAGCTGCTGAGGGTAAAAGGTAACGTTATACATTTAGCAGAGGGTTTAAAAGGATCAGAATAAGGCTTCACAGTCTATGTGGAAGGGGACGGCTCTTCAAAACCACACTGAAAAGATAGAGAACACCGCTTCCTTGTTTTGGTTCATACCAGTCTCAGTATTTATTCATTCCATTGTAGTAAAAAGGACTTCAAATAGAAAAATATTTTAGGGCCACAACATATTTTAGTAATTTAAAAAACAGACACACGAGGACTTCTCATAAAAATATATATATATATATTAATGTCACATTCTATGAATATATGAATGGATTCTTACTTCAGGCTTCTTGCTGTTGATTCCATGCCACATTAAGCTCTACCCAGACATCTGATACTGATCATCTACATAAAACGTTTGACGCGTTGCGTTACTTTGGGTCACAGTTCACAGACATTGACGATTGACTTATTTCCAGTCGGCAGAATTTACAATGGTCACGCACGGAGCACACTGTGCTCACAATAATTACATCGTTCATATGTCGAATCTTGTCGAAGAGACATACAATGTCCGTTATAAACCCGTCAGTCGCAAAAGGAGCCGGCCTCAAGTCTGTCTGCTGGTGTCTCACTCTCAGCTGTGTGGGTCAGAGGTCAGGAGGGCGTAGACGGGTGACTTGTGGCCCGGTGAGACTGGGTGTGCAGGTCTCTGTTTCAGCCAGTCTGAAGCATAAAGAAGTCGTCAAAGAATAAAGCAAAATCTCCCATTGCGTGATCTCCAAATGTTTTGGGTAACATCAGTTGTAAAGGGAATTATATTTAGACGCGACACGTTACGTGACATGTAGCAGCACTAAAATCACACCCGCTGATGGGCGAAAACAGGCAAGAGAAGGAAGGACGGACGCTTGTGACTCACTCTGACCGAGGGGTTGACTGTTGACTGGGTCCCCCTTCAGCTCCACCATCTTCAGGGACTGCGGCTCACTGCACACAGTTGGTTGCGCAGACATATTACATCACTTTTACACAACCTGCGGCCCTCGGCGCTGCTCTACATGTGACACCAGTGGCGGCAGGTCGCATGCACGGATGACGCGAGTTACCTCGGCGTCTTACCGCAACCTACGCAAACGGACTCCCCTCGCCACTTGCTCATCAACGCTTATTAGAACGATTAATGACGACAAAATTCATTCCCGAGCGATTGTGTAAGATTTATTTTTACTTCTTACATTTTCGCCACATTTCATTACAGTTGGCTATGTGTTCACAAAACTCCCAAGACACCTGAGAATAGCGGACGACAACTTTTCTTCACTACAGGTCACTACAATTCCATCATTATTATTATTGTTAATAATAACAATAACAAGAAGGTGAGGACGAAGAAGACGAAGAAGAAGAATGCATTGATTTATAATAAATCAACGTTTAAAAATATTGTAGTAATAAAATATAAATATAACATTCAGTTTAGAAATAAGATGCACAAGGTTTGGACATGCTCCCTACCTCCCCCAAGTCTTTCTCCTCATCCGGGGAACAGCTTTTTCTGCAACAGCCTCGTCAGGCCTGCTGGAGGTGGCAAGAGGAAATCAACCGCTCCAGTGAGAAACACACACACATATATATACTGCAGTAGCATGACATGACGTTCAAAATGTGTGAATAGCCTCATTTATAAAAAAAATATGTATATATGTATATATGTACATATGTACATGTATATATATATATATATATGTATATATGTATATATGTATATGTATATATATATATATATATATATATATATGTATATATGTATATACATATATATGTACATATATATGTCAGATTTAGAACTAAACTCAAGTCTATGATTGTGTCTGGACTCTGCGCACATCTGCTTCAAATAAATTTGAAATGACTGTCAGTCGTGGAATTTCCTTTTTTCCTTTTTCCTTTTTGTATTGGGCAACCGTCGGCAGAAAACAAATATATCAATTTTATGGAAGAGGAGAGACTGAGGCCAGACACCCCTTGATTCCTAGAAAACTTCCTGCTCACATAACAGGATCACATGACTCATCAGATGTGACCTAAGCTGGCCTCAGACTACAGGGTAATCCGTGCAGTGTGTGGGAAGAGAGGCAAAGACGTACAATGCGGTTCTGTGCGCTCTCTCCGGCGCGGACCTCCTCCCGCAGAAGCTCCCTCCAGTCGCATTGCTAACCGTGTGTGGTCTGAGGTTCTCTGAGAGCACTTCTCGCAGCTCTCTGACCAGAGACCTGAGCTCCTGGGCGGTGCGGTCCTGCTGCCTCTTCGGCGTAAGAGAGAAAAATGGGGAAGGGGTTGATGCCGGTGTCCTGGTCAGTATTGATAGCAAGCTAGACCAGGCATGGGCACACTATGGCCCGGGGACCTTATCCGGCCCGTTAAGTTTTTTTAATTCGGCCCGCCGGACTTGAAGAAATTGTATTAATTAGTCAGTAAGTAATAAAATAGCTGTACTTCAATTTTTTCAGTGTTTCAAGAGTCATTTCGATAAACAGCTAAATACTGTGGGGCTCCAAAGACACATTTCTATGGAAGCAAATTGCTGCCACCTAGAAAAAAAAAAAACAGGGCTCAGTATCACGTTATAACGTGAAACTATCACTAAATGACGTGATAGTTACACATTATATCGTGAAAATTATCACAAATAATGTGACTGTTTTACGTTATCACATAATAATGAGCTGTTTTTTTTCTAGGATGGCGCATTACAACATTTTGTTTTAATGCTTTTGTTCAATTTCAATTGACATAAAAGCACGTTTTCCACATTTCCCATGATATATATATTTTTTTTCCTCCTACTTTTTGGGTCACCACACGTCACATTAAAAAACAAAACCTTCTCTTCAAAGAAAAAAAAAAAACTGCGATCCTTGCAAAAAAAATACATGCATCAAAGTCTGTGGGATGCGTAACTGAATAAAACGAGTACCATGGTGTCTACGGCGTAAAAGCAGCAGATACTGCAAGATGGGATTTTTTTTTTAACAGCCATTCCATTCCATTCCATTAAGCATCAGGGTTTCTGTCCTCGCCGCAGGAATATGACGACGTGAATACTTTGAAGGATTTAAAGGCCAAGCAGATGTGCTGAGAATGCGTCTGCGCAGCCAAATAAACAATGGTGCCCACATGTGCTTCACAAGGCGCGAGGGCGTCTCCCACCGTACCGTGAACGGGCCGTCGGTGGCACGCTGGGAAGAGAGAGGGGCTCCGAGTGCAGAGGGAGGAGCCAAGAACCGTGGAGAAACATCAGGAGTTTTGTTTACGTTCCGGGCCGGCAGCTCCTGCAGAAGCAGATGAAATATACGACATGTGAGGCTCACTTACGAGTAGGTCTGAATTCACAGCTACAGTTTTGTCAAACAGAGTTGAGAAATCTCAATTACGTGTAGGAATATTCACTTATGCGTTGATATTCTGTTTTAATGTTGTGTCCTCAGCTCTACCTTCAAGTCCAGGGCATGCTGCAGCTTCAGGCGGTAAAAGTCTTGATCCTGCAGCTCGAGGAAATCTTGACAGTCGGCAAAGCTCTCCGACAGCTTTGGGAAGTAACGAAGCAAAGTGAGGACTGCAAACAGAACCCGGGCGGACAGGAGGCGACAGCTTCTTCATTATAATTTCCATGTTTCCACGGGGAGAAATCAGACGGATGACTGTTTTTCAAGGAACTGGAAATAATAATCCCACCCACATTTACCACATTTGCTACTTTCATTTGCGAAACTGTGAGGTGGGAAATGCATTGGTTCTCATTCATTTATAAAGTCCTAAAAGGTAAAACCTTTATTTAAATAAAGGTTGATGATGATGATGATGATGATGATGATGATTAGAAGAAAAAAAAAAAATCAAAACATCCAAACCGGTTCAAGAGAACCTTGGCACAAACTCCTATTTGTTATTGCTCTTTATGCTGTGAACACAGCATACCAAATTTAATTGGCTCTAAAGTGAATTCTGAAGCGTTGACTTCATCCCAAGCAGTGTCCTGACTCCTGGCCGCACTTTGGAAAACAAAAAAGGCTTTGTATGGTAGTGTAATGTATCAACATAGTGATAAAAACCTTTCTACCTTGTGAAGGATCGCCTCCAGCTGTCCGATTCTGTCTCGGAGCTGTTGGTCTTTGGAGCGGAGCGCCTCCAACTCATCCTTCAGCTGTCTCTTCTCCTTCTTGGCGAGACCCAGTCGCTGAAGCTGCTGCTGCTGCTCCAAGCAATGCTGGGACTTCTCCTGAAATGGAGCGAGGAAGAAAATGCGCAATGTGACGGGGCTGACTTCTCAGGCAAAAGGGACGTGGAATGGAATTTGGAACGACTAGCTTCAACTCAAATCTCGCATGGCTATTCCACGCAGCAAGTACAACGGTTTCCACCTGCCGCAGCTGCTCTACCGCCTCCTCCAACTGTTGGATTTTGCCTTGCAGGGTGTCGATCTCTTCTCTTCTGGCTGTCATCTTCTCCTGCATGTCCATGGCTGTTTGGAGGCCTGAGGCGAAGGCAAGGCCGCGATGCAAAGAGACGGTCAAAACAAGCACAAAACATATCTTGGACAGATGCTCCCCAGCACCGTGTCAGGTTTGAGCTTAGGAAATATAATGTTTCATTAGACTGCACCGATTATTGCCCAGGTAAATCAATGCTATGTGACTGCTCGGTTACACATTGGATATAAATCAGGAGAATTTTCCAAATTAATGCTTGGTGCAAGCAGAGATGTTTGACTGGCGCACAAGTTATTAAACTTTCTAACCACGTCCATCGGCTCCTTGTAGGGCCCTCAGAGATGCCCTGACCTGCTCCAGCTCACAATGGGCATTCCTCAGCTGACCTCGGAGCTTCAGCACCACACCCCGGTGCTCTTCCTTCACACAGACGTGGAGTTCCTGCAGCTGCGTGTGCTCATCTGCACTCAGGGCCGCATGCACGCACACACACCACACACACACACACACACACAAAGCAGAAGGGCTGGGCTGTCAGTGAAAACATACCAAACCAGCCTCTTTGGGTGTAAAACATAATTTTACCAGGGACACTGCTTTCCAAAACAACTTCACGGAATCACCCCCTTGACACATATTGTCCTCCCAAGGACAAGAGCTGCTCGCAAACTCTCTTTTGTCTTCCATTCACAAGTAGTTTTGGACTTTCATCCATTAAGTTATTGCTTGCATGCTATACACTGCTTATTATTTTTATTTTTTTAGCTTTTAAGCCCATTGTCCTTGGGCTTTTAGGTTATTTCATGTTTTATCTTATTGATTGTCCTACTTATCTATCTTTTTACTCCACTGCCTTATAGCTTTTAAATGATTCATCTATTTTTTATTTTATCTTCCTTTATTGTATTTTAGATGAGTTTCACACACACACACACACACACACACACACACACACACACACACACACACACACACACACACACACACACACACACACACACACACACACACACACACACACACACACACACACACACACACACACACACACACACACACACACACACACAAGAAGGGCTGGGCTGTCAGTGAAAACATACCAAACTAGACTTTTTGCTTATCAAAACACCGCCTATAAAAAAGGGCAGGGCCTTATGTAATAGTATTAAAGACTTTCTCGGAAGTGGTCCGACTCTGCCATATTTCAAGTAGATAACAGACTGTACGGGGTTCATTCTTGGGCCAACATCTTTTTTCCCTTCATTGTTTAACATCTGCAATGCGACATAGATGCTACTCTATTCTAGTGGATTATCATGTCATTAAATCCAATTTACTGATTCCTATGTATATATATATATATATATATATACCACTTGTACGGTAACAGGGAAAATGCTGCAGCTGAGCTGAACCCACTCACTCTCGAGGTTGAGTAACTTTGCGCGCAGGAGCTCCAGCTGAGCAGTGATCCCCTGTTTCTTCTCTTGTTCCTCCTCAAGACGTCGACCGTGGTCGGTCACAGAAGCTTGTAGCCGCCTCCTCTCCTGCTCAGCAGCTGCCATGTCCCACTTGTGCTGCTTTAAATCGGTCTAAATCACGATAAGACAAATATTTGATCGCACGTTTTTTTTTTGTTTTTTTTTTACATATATTAAAAGTTTTCTGCTGTGCTGCTGACCACAAGCTTCTGGATCTCCAGCTTGTGGTGGTTCAGCTGGTTGCTGAGGAGGTTGTTCTCCCGGTGGAGCTTGTCGATGCTCTGCCTGTGCTGCTCCGCCATCTGTGTGCTGTTCTCCATCTGCGACCTAAGGGCATCGATCTGCTTCTCTCGGTCAACCAGCCTCAGTCTCAGAGCCTCTTTGTCTGCATGCAAGGTTCGCCGCTGCTTCTGGACCTCTTCCAACCTGGCGAGATGCTGCAAGAAGAAAGGAAAAAAATAAATAAAAGCCAGGGAAAGGCCATATTAATGATAATCTAGTGTGTATACTCGATCAAACTGGAATCTTTGAACCATCTGTGATCTTTCAAAACTACTAGCACAAAAACATGTGTTCTTGTTACCTGTTGATTTTGTTGTTGCATTACATGGACTTCCTTGTTTTTCTTCCCCACAAGTTCGCAGAACTTCAATTCTTCCTTGTCCTTCTGTTTCAGCAGCGTCTGAAGGGATGTTTTTTCCTCTCCTTCTCGGCAAAGCTGCTTCCTGGTTGCCCTTAACTTCCCGCTCAGGACCCTCACGTCCTCCTGGAGATCATGCCGCTGATTACCGCAACTCTGGAAAATAAATCATGAATGAAATAAACCAAACACGCAGAAAACACTACAATTTGAGTTGTGTATGAAACATAATTTTACCAGGGACATTGCTTTCCAAAACTTTCAAAACAACTTTTTCATAGAATCACTCCCCTGACACATATATTGCCCGACCAAGGACAAGAGCTGCTCGTTAACTCTCTTTTGTCTCTCCCCCCCCACCACCAACGGGTAGTTTTGGACTTTCATCCATTAAGTCACTGCTTGACACGCACACTATACACTGCTTATTTTTTATGTTAATTTACAAAATCATATTTTGCTAATTACCCTGCACACACACACGCACACACACGCACACACACACACACACACACACACACACACACACACACACACACACACACACACACACACACCAGGACATTTTGTATGTGGCATCAAATAAAAATCAGCTCACTCATACACTCATGTGCGTGCACACATACACATAGTTCATTGTGTTATTTATCTATAGTTATCTTTTTTTGTGTGTGTATTTATGTATTTTCTTCATGAGTTAATCTGTTTATTATTTGAATTTGTTCATTTTTGGATAATTACCTATGGAAATTATTATTATTTTATTTTATTATTTTTTACACAGCACTTGTATAGTGCAGAAAAGAAAAAAAATAGTGTAACACACTGAGATTTCTCTGAGTGATGAGTGCATTACAAAATAAAAGCAATAATCATTATCATTATATGAATGTGCACAGTCTCAAGTGTGGTTTGTTGCAGTACCTCAACTTGGCGGAGCCTGGACTGAAGCTCTGCAGCCTGGTGTAGAAATTGCCCTTTTTCTCTCTCGATGTCCACCAGCTGAGACTGAGCTTGAACGAGCTGTTGTTCCAGACAACAAACCTACAGAACCACAAATGACCACGACGTAGGAAAATATTGATTTTCATCATGAACCAAGAGCTGCTTCAGCAGTCCTTTCACGCAACTGCTCCATTTATGTAATTTATGGATGGGAAGAATTGTGTTCACTAGAGTGCAGGCTAATGGCGACCCATAAATAAATAAACAACAAATGGGTCCTGAGGGTCTGGGTCAAGGACTGTTACAACATGATGAAGCTTGCAAAGTTGCATTTTCAACTCCATCTAGTGGAGTAGTAAAGCAATGCTTAACATTAGCAGTATTTATTAAATAATTACAGTTTCATTCATAGGACTTGACTTTACCTTATCATTACAAGTGGAGAGGGCCAACACAAGTTTGCTGACGTGGAGCTTGTGCAGTGACGTCTGTTTCTCTGCGACCTCCCTGGGAAGATAACAAGAGTCATCATCCAAACTGTAAACACTCTTAGAAAGGATGAGCGAGGAGCACCGCTTACTTCAACAGCTCAACTTTGTGGTTTAGGCTGACGCTGCTGATCTCTGACGAGGTCAGTTTGTCTGTCAACAGCGCCATCTCCTGCCCAAGACTTGTAATTAACTCTTTCATTCTAAAGAGCAAAAATACAAAGCTCAGTGTTACATAGAATAATAACTTAGGCACTTAATCGTAAAAATTGAAGAATCAAATATCAAATTCAAAAATACTGATTTATTAATAGTTGGATAAATTAGTAATGTTTTAAATCCATTGTAAATTCTTAGTATCACACAGTAAAATGACAAAAAGGAAACATGCTAATTTATCACAACATTTATTCATTATTATGATTATTGCTGATTTATGTTCAGTTCATTCATGGCTGCTTCACCTCATAATACCTTTGGTTTTGCTTCAGTGCCCCACAGCAGTCACCACTCCCCAGGTTTTCTGCAGCCTGTCATAAATCAAATAGCATTAAGCATTCAAGGAGAAAGGTCAGAATTGTACTGAAAATGTTTTTTTATCTGTGTACTTTTAGTACTTACAAGAAAAGGTCTCTCAGACGGGCCATCTGTCTTATTCTTCGTGTCCTCTGGCAATGTAGCAGCAGGGGACAGCTTTTTACAGGCACTAACAGCATTAGGATTGGAGACTGCATTGTCCCCATGTTGGCTGTCTTGACAAAACAATGACAAGAAAAGCCCCTTTACGTTCTTTTCCAACCCCTCTACTCTTCCGTTGAGTGCCGAGGCCTCTTCCTTCTGCAAGCTCAGTTTCTGGTCCCTGGCTCTTTTGATGTGGTGAAGCTCCTGACACATGCTAAGCATATTTCCCACCTGGCATACATGTTCCCTGGAATCCTTCAGTCTGCAAAATTGAAAGATTAATGGCTCAAAGTGAGTGCTTTTTATTTTATTGGCAGATTTGTGCTTCATCTTTACCTGAGGTCAGACAAAACGTCCTTCTCTGTCTGGACTTTATGCAACTCAGTCTGGAGTTTAATGATGGCTGTGTCCAAACAAAACGTTTCCTCTGCTGGTTGATGATGGACCTTACAAATTAAGATGACAAAGCATAAAAACAACATAGATTATAGCTTTTTCTATTCATGACAATATTCCACTTGTAAGATTGACAAACAATGTAACCTTGTTGTGCTGCGAGCCAGTCTGTGGTTGCAGACAGACTTCTTTCACATTTTCAAAGAACTCTTCTTCTGTAGCGTTGGCCCTTTGGTCGAGCACTTCTCCTAAGCCATCCACATCTGAGGCACAGGGCTGAATTGCTGTCGGTGAGGGAGTTGAATGAATGGCACAATCTGCAGACGACTCAACTGCTGAAGAAAAATAAAAAACAATTCCATGCAGTTATGCTGCAGGGACAAGGGCAATGACAGGTTACAGTATTTGATTTTGCAACCTCTGCCTCATTGAAGGGAATAAAGTGTATGAAATGTACAAATGTAAGCTAACAAACACATTTTACAAGCTTTACTGGCATCTATGCCAAGATTAGGTTTGAACACGCAACTACTGGCAGTGTGTTGTTGTTTAAAACTTGGAGACAATACAAATACCTTTTTCACTTATCAAGAGAAAAAAAGCGGCATTTAAAAAAAAAAAAAACAATTAAAAAAAGGACACTGACTTATGCGAGAAATTGTCTGAGCTGGTAAATTAAAAACTTTCTTTTAAAGTCTTTCCTTGTGACTGTTAATCTGATACGTAAATGCTCATCTTATTCCGGTACTCACGAGCACCAAAATGGTGAAAGTTGCAGTTTTGCCCAGGTGAACCAGGTGAGCCGTGATGACTGTACATGCAGCCAAACCTTTCCAGTGTAAGCTTGGTCGCATTTTCCAATTCATCCTGAAGTCTTTGGGTTTCCTTTGTTCGCCTGCCAAGCTCCTCGCTATACAAAACAGGTAAACAAATACAGGCCAAGTGTACACAGACATTTCAAGTGTGAGAAAGGAAGAAATTAGGGATTTTTGTTTAGTTTAGTTTAACGTTTACACTTTAAAAAGTTGTGCCTTCAATGGAAATACATTACTCATTAGAGTCAATTGAAATGTTCAGAAATTTGAGTTTAATTTTTATTTTAAATCATACGGGTTTTGGCAAGCTGTTCAAAACACACTATAGGTCTAATAATTACCTTAGTTCATCCAGCGTCAGGCTATCGAATCTCACCCGAGGGCAGACACTGTTGATCTCTGTGAATAATGACAATAGGTCATTAACGCACATTAAACACGCAAGTTTATGGAATAGGGCAAGAGTTGTAGAGGGAGCTACAGCGTCGACTTACCATCTGCTTGTGTTGATTTTGTTTGGTACGGCGGAGATTGAAACTGTAAAATGTGACTGCCATTGCAACTGGATGTGTTAGAAGACATCACTGTTTGCATGAATTATATGTAGCCATCCAATTCAAAGTCAAGAAAGGCGCTAGACGGCATGTAAATCGCCGTTAAGCGATAATTTCATCACCATAGAAACAACGTCCGTAGCCGCTACCTAGCTAGTTTGTAGAGTTGTGATGCCAACCAAGGTAAGAACCGTTAAGTTCGCTAAAACAAAACCTTCACAGCGTATCAGTAACATGATACGAACAACATACAGTAAATAAAAATCCACTGTTAGGTATTAGGTAGAGCAGCGTCCGAGTGCAAAGCTCAAACTTTTGTAAATATCCGCCCTTTCCGACGCAGTGACGTATGGGAAATTTCTGTGCGCCCATCTATTGCATTATGGGTCTTGCAGTCTTTTGACGGATTTAACGTTTTGTTTATTGTGGGCGGACCACCTTCTTGTTTTGCAGGAATTTGTGTTTTCTTTTTTTTCTTTTTAAATTACTCGTCGGCCACAAAACACATGGAACTACGGGGACATGAACCGTACTACTGAGTCACAACGCGAACGGTGTTATACTTCTGCTTTTTTTTGTTGTTGCTGCATCTAGGAAAAGGTAAGAAGATTCCCACTCCAGCTACGCCTACAAGGTAGCTACTTTAGCTTGATACCTTGCAAGATGTGACGTTTGTAATCGACCCAGAAGTCGGACACAACCTATATCTCCGTTTAAAATTCCTCAAGCTGAAAGATATACATTTTCTGTGTTTTCATTTTTATTTAGCTCCCATGAAATGTTTAATTCTATGCGTGCAATGATTGGCTAATGTAGTTTCTTGTGTTTTACTATATATGTTTATTTAACTAATAAACGACATTGTTTCTCATCTATTCACTTAGAAAAATGTAAATATTTATTTCTATTAGTGTTTTGTAAGGCATTTCATGCAAAGAGGGTGTGGGGTCTTCAACTGACACTTGACACCAGATAGGTGTGGTCAAGGACACAGGGTTTATATGGGCTGCTTGACTCTCACCGAAAAAGTCCTGCGTTTTCCTGTTGTTGTTGCTGATATTCCTCTGGGCCGGAATGCCAAACCATTGAGCCGAGATGTTTTTCAGGATGCGGGATCACCAAGTCATTGACAGCCAGCTCCTAAAAGAGCTGAAGTCATGTTGCACCGAAGAATCCAACTTTCTTCCCCGGGAAATGGGCCTGAAGCTGATGGAATGTGCCTCCGGAGAGGTAACCCACTGACCCAATTTCACATATCTCGGTCACTGTGTCAAAATGTCTATGGATTTGCACAGATTTTGCTCTAATTTCATCTAATGCGACATACTGCATTTTTAGAATCACGGCGGAGTTTCTGCAAAATGCAGAGACACCAGAGTGGAAGAACTGTGGAGTCTGACCAGTTTCTTTGGCTACAGCACCCAGACCTTTGTTCAGGCTGTCAACTTATTCGACAGATTCCTCGCAATTATGAAGGTAGGACATTTAACAGTGCATTTTGTTGTTTCAAGCTATGGTCTGCATGTTTGCATGCGTTTTATTATTGCACAAAGCACGAGACTGACCTTACGTGACTTCTAGTCATGGGATGTTAGTGCTGACTTGGTACTGTTGTGTTAATGCAATAGGTGCAGCCCAAACACTTGCCCTGCATTGGCGTGTGCTGTTTTCACATTGCTGCCAAATTGGTGGAGGAAGAGAGCAATGTCTCGCCCACCCCTGATCTCATTCGCATCAGCCACAGCAAGTTCACTGTGTCAGACCTGTGTCGCATGGAGAAGATCATTGCAGAGAAGCTCAATGTGTCTCAAGCAGTCACAGCCTTAACATTCCTACATCTCTACTATCCAGCCTTCAAATCGCTCTCCACCGACAGGTAAACGCCTCTTCTATGACACACAACAAATGTTTTAATGCAGTTTGCATGGAGTTGCTCATATAGATTCTCTCAAATGGGGTTTGTGCTGGTGGACCACATGATGATTCCCTCTATATTTTGAAGGGAGGAGATCCCAAGCATTGGGAGTTTAGAAGCCCAGCTAAAAGCGTGCTTATGCCGACTTGTTTTCTCGAAAGCAAAAGTAAGACTTGCTTGCAGGTGACAATTTAATGTCATAGCAACGTTGACATGAATTCTTTGGGGGTAATTTGTTGTTTTTGTTTTGTTTTTTCCTCTATAGCCGTCTGTCCTGGCACTTTCACTCATTGCTCAGGTGTTGGACTCCATCCAGTCAATCAAATTTTTAAAGATTGTCCTGCAGTTCCAAAGACATCTCAAGGTAAGACAAGCGGGCGAGTCCAGTCAGTGTTGTTTCATTTTTAAATTTTCTAATAGTCGTAAAAATATAAGAATTACATGATAATATACAAGAAAGAAGTTATTACACTGCACAGATTTCTTGTTCTGCATATCAGAATCAGCGAATCATTGTCCAACCAATTTTCCAGTTTAACTCAATTTCTTAACTCAACTACCTCTTACAAGTGTCTGAACTGTCTTTGCAGATCAGTGACAGCGAGCTGCACCGCTGGAAGCAACTTGTGGCCAAGTGTATGACTGAATACTGCTCAAGTGAATGTAACAAACCAGACAACAAAAAGCTTGTCTGGATTGTGTCTAAGAAGACGGCACAGAATCTTCAAAACAGCCACTTCAGCATGCCAGGCCTGCCGACTATTCCTGAGGGGACCTGGGACGAAAGCGAGAGGTTCATTTTCTATTGTTTGTGTTTCTTTTTACAGTTGCTTTTCATCCCCTAATGGTGACTTTGATTCATGCCGTTGCAATGTTTAATATATTTGTTTAAGTTGCACTAACAATGGAACCCTTCTGGCACCGCACATTGATCCGGCCACAGCAGTACAGCTATGACTGTAATGACAATAAAGAACAAGCATCTATTGTTTTCTGGCTATTTCGTAATATTGGCTTCCTCTCGTGTGACAGTGAGGAGTCCTGTGAGGACATGAGCTGCGGAGAAGACAGCCCTTGGGGTTCACCACAAAGTGATGGCGAAGGAGCTTTCTTCCCTTCCACCCTTCTGAGGAGCAAAAAGTGATGAGGCGTCGTCATAAAGTAGCAACACATTTGTATTTCTTCACTAAGGAAAAACTGTTTAGAAACTGGAGTCTTTTTCTCTTGTTGCTTTCTTTGACAAGGGTCGGCTCTTTGATCGTTAAGTGCCTGTGTTGATCCAGTGTACCGTCAGTCTCTTGAAACATATTGTAACAATATTGCGGCAGCTTTGATGTTAATGCGTATGAATGTTAACCCCCCCATCGATTGTCATTGTTGTTAGTTTGTGTCCATACTTGACACATTCCAGGAAAAACAATCAAGCACAGGGGAAATTTCTATGAAAATCACGACTGAGGTACCAGCTAATGAACATGCTCAGTGTTTTTACTCAATCACTATTATTTGTGTAAATATGGAGCATATCTATAAAATAGTCTGCAAATATGTCATTTTTAACCATGTGATATGCACACGTACACACACACACACACACACACACACACACACACACACACACACACACACACATAACAATTCAATTTGAAAATACAAGCACATACACATTGAAATGCAGGATCATGTTCCTCCTGTCTGCCAAAACAAGCTTATGAATTTGTTTCCCTTCAAAAGGAAAATTAAAAGGTAAAAAAAAAAATTTGTGGTTCCTTCAAAATACGGTATATGTGTTTGAATAAATGTGAAATTTGGTGGAATGCTGTGAACTAATCCGTCCAAATAAAGAAGGTACTTTTCACTCTGCTGCGTGGAGAGAATTTATGTCAATTTTAGATGAATCTTAGGTAAAACGAGGTCTATTGTGTAAGTAAATTCTCCATATGTGTATGTGTGTATTTTTATTTATTTTTTTTCCCTGTGGCGAATTCTCATTGAGGCGCGGGGGGTGGGGGTGGGTGGGTGCGAGGGAGTTGGTGGGGGGGCGGGGCGGGAGGGGGAGTCCTAGTTATATATAAAAAAAAAAGAAAAAAAGAAAAAAGACGGGCACTGCTTCGTGTCAACAGTAGCATAGAGGCTGTGCGCGTGTGTTCCTATTTGTGTGGCGGACGGACGGCCGGATGTGTTGACACACATTTCTGCTCCATCTCCTCGATTAAAGCCGCTGCCTGCAGGGGAGGATCCAGCGGCGGCTGCAGCATCATCATCAGTCAGGGGAGGGCTGGGCACCGAGGCCACGCTCGGGGAATGTGATCGGACCGTGGCGCAGCATCTCTACCATGCATCCGGCCACCGCATCCACCGCCGCTCCTTCTCTCTCCACCCGGGGGTGTGAAAGCCGATGAGCGCCGCCGCGTGTCTGCGTCTTTTGCCGGCCGACAGCAGTGCGCGGACCGGCTCGTAACAACACAGGCCGACGCCTCGCTGCAGCCGCCCCGCTTCCCAAAATGGTCCGCACCGCCAAGGCCCTGGGTTTGGTCATCCTGAGCGTCGCCGTGCTCGTACTGTCGCTCATCAGCTATGTGTCCCTGAGAAAAGACAGCTTCTTCTCCTCCTCCAAATACTACATGGGAGGCCCGAGGATCATGTTCCACGCGGGCTTTCGGTGAGTGAACGTTTGTCGTTCTCAAATGAAACAATGTCAGATGTGGCTTGACGAAGGAAGATGCGATAGCAGCAGATGGGGGGGGGGGCGGGGGGCGAACGTGCACGATTTCGAGCTGCTGATGCGCAGTTTCAACCATCCTGTGAGCTGTCCAAGGTGCTGCTGCGGCAGTGAGCTCTGCTGTGCACACCTGCCGGATGCACTGACGATTGAGATCCTGCAAAATTCTTTGAAAATTGCGTTTAGATGTTTTTTTTTTTTTCCCCTCTACAACCATACAACCAACACTGAAACAGACTTTGTCATTGTGTTTTGATGAGGAAAATATAGAGTCAATAATTGATGGCATTGTTTCAAAAAACTAGACCAGGCAGTAATTCAAAAGACAGGGAGAGAGAGAGAGAGAGAGAGAGAGAGAGAGAGAGAGAGAGAGAGAGAGAGAGAGAGAGAGAGAAGAGCAATTAACTGTTGGTTGCTGTAATTAGCAGCTTGACTGGCCACGCAGCATTTCTGCAAAAGGATTGTCAGCTCAGTTTTTTTTTTTCTTTGTCTGTATTTTTGCACAGTTTTATTGGCCACATGAAGACACCAACATGATGATGAAGTTCACTCACGTAAAAATGTGTCCTAGGAGACAGTAGTTTGATGCGGACTATTAGTATTTTGGTACATTCCTATTTTCAGCACGCTCAGTGGAGCTCTGCTGCTGTATTTCTGTAAATGTACTCACAAGTTTACGTCCATGATTTTGCAGCACACTCTGATTCCGATCAATTAACCTTTGGACTAAATATTTGTGATGATATGAGTTCAAGAGGCCAAAGAATTCCACTCTAACTCTTACACTGAAGCACAATAGGTCTGATTTTGAATCGGCCCGATGTCTCATTTGTTTGTTCACAGATCCCAGTTTGCCATGAATTTCTTGGACCCTTCCTTTATCCCATTAACTAACGCCCTGAACGAAGAGCTCCAGGGGAAACCGTACAAATGGAAGTTTAACAAGACTGCGTTTTACCAGCAAAGGTAAGACACTTTAATCATGGATGCAGACTTGTCGGCGGTGAACACCGCCTCTGCTTCAGCTTGCAGCGATGGGACTGACTGAAAACAAATGGCGAGATTATTGCTTGCGGACAGCGTCAGGATTTTACCACTTTACCGGGATGAGATGAAGCAAGCTGTCAGTGCGTTGCCATGCAGAGCTTAATCGGACTAAGCAATAATTTGGTTTTCTCGTCCAATCGGAGTTCTCACTTTTCCATGTTTTCTCCCTTCCCCTCCAGGAAAGACATCTTCAGCCACATTGACATTCCTAACAACTTCTCCCTCACAAAGAGCAGCGTGCGCGTCGGCCAGCTGATGCACTTCGATTACTCCAGCCACAAGTACGTCTTCTCCATCAGCAACAACTTCAAGTCCCTGCTCCCAGACACCTCGCCTATACGCAACAAGCAGTACAGCATATGCTCAGTGGTGGGCAACAGCGGCATCCTGACGGGCAGCCAGTGCGGCCCCGAGATCGACCAGGCCGACTTTGTGTTCCGCTGCAACTTCGCCCCAACGGAGTTCTACTCCAAAGACGTGGGGAAGAAGACCAACATGACCACCTTCAACCCCAGCATCTTGGAGCGCTACTACAACAACCTGCTGACCATTCAGGACAGGAACAACTTCTTCCTCAGCCTGAAGAAGCTGGAGGGAGCCATCCTGTGGATCCCAGCCTTCCTCCTCCACACGTCGGCCACGGTCACCAGGACCTTGGTGGACTTCTTCGTGGAGCACAAGGGCCAGCTGAAGGTCAAACTGGCCTGGCCAGGAAACATCATGCATGATGTCAACAAGTAAGAGGTTTTATACATAAAATGACTTTAGGATTTGAAGCATGAAAGCATTTACATTACAACTCAGGTATCTGGGTACTGTGGTGCAAGATTGCTCGAACCATTCTTAACAATATTCCCGACCTGTCGAGAGTCAGGTCTCTCCAAAAGGCTGAGTCTACCCTAGCGGATGCCCCTGGCCAAAGAGTTACTGCTGCTCCTTTCTGGGCGGAGTTTCTACCTGCCTAGATGCAGGACAGGGCACAAAAAACTGTTGGGTCTCCTGCGCAATTGGCCTCTTAAACCAGACCGTCAGGCCCCAGGTGCCTGGTTGCTTGCATTGCAGATTCTGTTGTATATTGGTTGGTCATTTTTTGCATTTATTTTGTATGTATTTGTCTGATGTTGTCCTGTGTGTTCTTGTCTAGTTCTTAAAACAAATAGCTAAGGCTTAATGCTGCTACAAAAGTGTGCGTAAAAAGTACTTGTTTGCATCAGAAACCCATGAAGGTTTATCATAATTCAAGATGTATGAGGAAGAAGAACCAGAAACAAGTTAATATACAAGAAAGCATCATCAGGCTTCACATGTATGGCTGGTACTCTAACAAAACATATTTCGTACATATGACTACTCACAGTGGAAGTGATGAGGGTCTTCCCAGTTTCGCAGGAGTAATTTGGCAATTCAACCGACTGCGTTCTCTTTCACCACTCAGATACTGGAAGACCAAAAACCTGTCCCCTAAACGCCTCAGCACCGGGATCCTCATGTACACTCTAGCCTCCGCAGTGTGCGACGAGATCCACCTCTACGGTTTCTGGCCCTTCGGCTGGGACCCCAACACGGGCAAGGACCTGCCCTACCACTACTATGACAAGAAAGGGACAAAATTCACAACCAAGTGGCAAGAGACCCACCAGCTGCCCACCGAGTTCAAGCTGCTCTACAAGCTTCACAGGGAAGGCGTGATCAAACTCAGCCTGACGCACTGCTCCTAGATGGAACCCCCCCCCCCCACCCCGGAACTCTGTTGTGGCCCACAATGCATGGCAAGTTGTAAGGCAGTTCACGGCACCCACATCCCACCTATATGTTCACATCGCACTGTAGTTTCCCGCCGAGGCGTCAGATTAATCGGCGGTTTGAACCACAGCGTTGTCGGCCTCCATTGTTTATTGTCGTCTTTGCTTCAGAGCTTAGGAGCCCCACACGTCCATTCTTCTCCCTTGCATGGCTGCTGGCCGTGGATCAAGCAACAATCTAGCGATCAGTCGATGAGTATCTTTATCTGTCCGCAGCTTTCGAAAGGCAGGTTCCGTTCGACACGGATTTCATTGGTAGAACGATAAATTGCCTTTGCAAGCAGCAAACAGATTCTATACACAGAAATCACTGCCTAATCTCAGGGAAGGAGCCAGGTCCGTGTTCATTTTGTAACCAGATTTGATGCCTGGAGAGAGGTACAGTTTCTCCATTCGGGCTTTTTCTCTCTCCCCTTTGAGGTGTTAGACAATCGGCACTGCTCTGGACGATGGTGTTTGTTTACAAGACTCTACTCTCTTTTTTTGAAAAAAATATCTCTGTGCTTTGCGGACAGCTTACAAATATTTTGTGGAGTTCTTTCAATTTTTGGGGAATACGAACCTACATTCCAACAAGAAGCCATAAAACATTTTTTTTTGAAAAGCTGATAGTACGTTGTCAGTGAAGTTCTGATTTTTCACAGATATCAGCCTACATTATGTTTGAACACTGCAAAAAATTTGAAATACCTTAAAAATGGCTAGAGGTCTAAGGCCACGCTAGCGGTAGCGTTCAAGTCACAGAGCTTCAGTTTCCCAAAATTGAATTCCTTATCCTCTTTCGTTTCCTGCATGATTGCCTGGGAACTGTTGTTAGTCTGTACGTTTTCCTATTTTTGTCATTAAACTCGCAGTTTAAACTTGATATTATTTAAGTAAATGTGAAAGCTTTGATCAGTTTTAATGCAAGGACTAAACGTGTTCATTTAATTGAGCTGGTGTACGTACGCTACCTCAAACGTTTCAGACAGTGGTTGAATACCTGAAAACTCAAAATTGACGCGCTCACACTGTTTGAATTGCCTTCTTTCCACACAGTCACTGCCAGTCAAGTCTACTTAAGTCATGTGATGTTTACTTTCAATTATAAGAGGTTGTTTGTCTATCCGAATAAAGTAGGAAAAAGAAACGGTTGGATACCCTTCCAAGTATTAAGAGTCAAAATCTGCTGTATTTCTTTTAAACATGTTTACTTACTCGCCAGCTAGAAGTCAGCTAAAGGAAGTTTAGCTGCATATACTTTCTTCCATATAACTTCCAAAAAACTTCCCACTACGAAAGAGGATTAGCGCCAGAAGAAAAAAATAATAATTAGAGCAAGGAGATTTTTTTTTTTAAGTTTCCATTTTGAGTTTTAAGTTGAAATTTTGTGAATAAAGTCGAAGTAAACAGGAAACTGTTACTCCTTTTGACTTTCGACTTTCGAATTTTTTATTCTCGACATTTCGACTTCTCTTGGAATATCGAAATTTCAATTTTATTCTTGAAATTTCAACTTTAATCACGAAATTTCGACCGGAATTTTGAAATTCACGCTTTAATCTTGAAATTTCAAAATTATTCTTAAAATTTCGATTTTATTCACAAAATGGAAACTTTAGAAAAACATATTTTCTTAATATTTTTTTCTCTTCTTGTGGTGGTAATTCTCTTCCGTATCACATTCAGTTGTACTTTGTATGTAAAGCTTAAGACATTTACATCGTGTGACTTAAATCACAGCGCTAGCGTGGCCAAAAAACAAACAAACAAACAAAACAAAAATGACATATCAGGAAATACAACATATTGAATAGAATTCTTACAGTTTAGATTAAAAACACGGGAGAACAACCTGCTCATGGTTTTGTTTGTCATCATGCATCTTGAAAATCTAACATTTGTGAATCAGTGCAGAGTGATAAATTATATACAGTATGACCAGTGCATCTTGTACAAAGAGCATGATCCATTATAACGTGGCACTGCATGTGAGGCACTAACAGATCTTAGACGCTAGTTTTATACGACCCTTTTGAAATCGTTTTTAGGATAAATTTTATTTAGATTTTTTTTTTTGCTATTGTTTGCATTTCTGATGGTGTGTTCCTTAAAGAATATCAGCAGTGTTGTTGTACCAGAAACATTTATAGCCTGAAAACTGACTCTGCTATTATATTTCCACGTGGGACCAAACCTCTACTGATGACTTGGACTTTAACAAGCTTTATTTATTTTGTTTTGTATGGTGATATTTATGGCTTCTTGAGCAGTCAGCCAGACTCCAGCACACTGGCAGGTTTCAGGATGACTGAGCCCAAACAGTGATGGCTGGCCACATGACCATCTCATGACTCTGCCACATGCTCCCTCCGGCACTTCTGGCTCGGGCTTAGAGGTTCTGACATACAGAGCAATGCAGTCATTCACACTCATCCCCGACAAGTGTGCGCTCATTCCGATTTAGCGTGCTTCCGCTTCTTAGGCTTTCCCCCCCCTCCGTGGGTGACGCAAACATTTCAGAGAAGCATTGTGAACTTCAAAATCTTCAGCACAGGCACAACAGTCATGAAAATACATACAGTATCTTACTGCGTTTGTTTGAATTCTGTTCAGTATGCACCCTTAAATATAGTCCCCTAGCTTTGAATGTTATGTACACCAAAGATCATGTGTTATGAGCGGAATGTTTCTGTAAAGGACTTATTTAAGATTTCATAAGCTATATGGCAACTGACAAGTAATGTATAGAAGTGTATCCCTCTTTTGGTTTTAAATCGATGTTAAATATCACTAAATGTGGCACAGATATGATTTGAAAATGTTTACTTTTGCAGTGTCATGGGACTCGGTGAATGTTCATCAATAGATTTGTTTGTTTTTGAAGCCCAGTAGTGTTAAATTTAAACACTATAGTTGTTTGTTCTCGAAAAGGTTTCTACCTAATATCAAAGTGAATTTGTTGAATGTTTTTGTTCTGTAACAAAGTGGGTAAGGAATGTAATTCCCCTTGAAAAACAACCCCAGCAACATACAGCTTTTTTGTGCATTGCATCTAAATGACAAGTGACGTTCATAACTTAAACACACGTCATCTTTATTCCAAATGCAGCACTATACAAACTCGGAACCGAACCCTTTAACAGTCTTGTACTTGTGTTTGATCTGCATGGCAATGTTGTACCATAATGCATAAAAAAAAGTTTGGTCGCTTATATTCATGTAGTAGAAAAGGCATAAATCACATAAGGGACTTTGTTTGTTCTAAGTAACAAGTGATCATCCATAGAAGAAATGTAGCCATGTTTTTGATAATAATCCATGATAGATATGACAGTACATTATGTGCCTGCATTCTCCTTCCATCAAATGTGTCAAATAAAAGAATGGTATTTTTCTCTAATGGCCCATTTGAGCGTACATGTTTATGTAAATAGACAAATCACTTAGCCGTCTTAAAAAACACAGTCATGGAAAATCCTCCTCACTCATCGTCGCACAGCTAAATAAATAACACCAGGCAGCAGTTACAGATGGGACTCCACGCGGTAATGACCGCACAGCTCTGTTTTGAAATCTCAGGTTTGCAACAAGTTTAACTTGCAGTGTGACTTTGAGGAATTTGAAAAAAAAAAGAGAGAAAAAAAAAGAAGAAAGAGTTGCAGCAGGTGGGTGGCGCCATCAGCAGGCGCACCTCCTCCTCACAGGGGCCTCTTGTACCTCGTGGCTGGTGACAGGGCTGCCGTTGGCTTCCCCGCTGCGGCCTTCAGACGTGCTCTGCTCCATCCTCTTCATGACCAGGCCCAGCAGCGTGGTGACCGCCCGCTCCACCTCCACACCAGTCACAGCGCTGGTCTCAAAATAGGGGATCCTGACAGGAGGAACAAATGACGCTGGCAGTGAAACACACGTATAGCGACCAAATCCTAAGCACACTCAAATATTCTTAATATAGCCTATTTACAATACACATTTTTTTTTTTTCTGTTTTAAAACACCATGCTCCTCACAACCTTCATCATGTGATCTCTTGGGCGGGGTGATCAAATTGCCAAATCAAATTGTAAAATCCCCTTTTCAAGGCATATACTGTATGCAGTCAATGGTCGATACAGCTCACTACCACCACCCTGTGGTAGAACACGGAAGAAGGTGGATTGTCATTCATACATGCATACGTACATACATACACACATGCATATAATGTGTGATTTCTGTGTGCATGATTAGTAAAAGCACAAGAGTTAGGTACATATCATCTATTTTGGGATCTGCATTAAGTATCATGTTTAAGTACAACTTCATTTTTGTCTAATATGAAAAAGGATTATATCCACCAAAAAAAAAAAAAGAAATCACACAGCTACAGTCCGATGATGTTACTTTTATTACAAACTGTCAATAAAATAGACTGAGGCCTCAGCTTTAGTGACACATAAACTACTGACACTGGTTAAGAATATAACGCACAGTCTAAATTCAAAATGTTCCGGCAGTTTTTCTGTTCACGGGAAGTTCAAGAAATATATATATTTTTTTTCTTACATGGTTTGGAACATTTTTATACCACACAGGTAATCTGGACTTTCAGCAAATGTGGACCAAATACACCTTGACTTTCTTCTTTTGACAATGATATTATCATATCGTTTGCGTGTGAGACAAGTCAGGTGTAGAGTACATAAAAAGCACGATGGGAGCTTGGTGCTAACATTAACATGGTCATTAACACAAAATGCAAGGAACAAACGGAGCCTCACCCGTATCTGTCAGCCAGCTCTCTGGCCTGTCTGGCGTGAACATCCCTCAGGTCTCGGAGGTCTGCCTTGGTGCCCACTAGCACAATGTCTGGATTGTCACAGTACGCGTTGGCCTGGAGCTGACCTGAGAAAAGGAACGACCCTCAGAAGACGCGCGTGATGCAAGGTAGACATGCATGAGCGACATGCATGAAACGCCGTTCTGAAAACTCCCCCGGTCGAGGCCGAGGAGGCAGATTTGCATCTCTCCCACCGCCACCGCCGTCATCTCCCTGAAAGGACTCAGAGCAGAGGCTGCTGACGGAACACCTACTCATCCAGTTCCTGACGTTGAGGAAGCTCTGCTGGTTGGTCAGGTCGAACATCAGCAGGAAGCCCATGGCATCTCTGAAGAAAGCCGTCGTGAGGCTGCGGAACCTGGAAACAGGTGGTGACAACTGTGACTCAAGACATTGTGGCACCTGGACGACCACCATCTTATTATTTAGGTCAAGCCATTTATTCTCAATAGCACCACCAATAGGGTTTTTTTTTTCTGAACTGCGGGCAACTTTAGGTGTACTTTGTTTTGAAGGTCCAATGTGTAGCATTTGATATTCAACACTGAGATTGTGTCAAATGAAGTCACTATCAAACGGTTCACTGCTGTGTTTCTGACTTGCTAACAAGAAGCATGTACTGTACAAAAGAACAGGTCTCTGCAGTAGACCAGAATGTGGGTCAGGTCAGGTTTTTGTGGTTTTACCCTCATGTTACAGTTGGCATAAGAAACATGTGGGAGCTTAAAGAGCAGAGAAAAACACTGGTATGACCATTTATCAACTGGAGTTTGCAGATGAGAGAAAATTATTTTTGCAGCCTGCCAGTCACCAGCGCTGCATCAGTAACTGAAGCTGACGTGGCAAAATGGAAACAAGCAAACCTTCTTCCTTACCACTAGAAGATACCGAATGTCAGGGGATGGTAGATTTAGCTGCAGTTTCAGTCTGACTCACTGAACTAACAATATCCCTGACACTTTCATGTCATTACAGGAGTGGAGAAAAACATCAGGTGTGACTTCTTCAAATCTTATTTTCAGCTTCTTTACATTTGCATTTTTGGATGTTCTGCTTAGTCATGGGCCCAGTTACTGACTACAAGGTGGTTAAAAAAGTAGAGTTTTTTTCTATTACAACACAATTTGTGACTGAACAGACTGTTTCAGTGTGACTGCTCCTGTTGCGTCCTGTTACGTTGCAGAAAGTAACACACAGATCATCATTTTAATACACACGCGGGGTGTATTAAATGTTCTGGATACTGGAAAAAGTGTGTTTTTTTTTTTTTTTAATTTCCCACAAGATTAAAAATACACACTGTAGAGTGTGAGAGCTGCCTTGTTCTGTTGCTGTTCGTGGTTCATTTGAGAGTACAGCAAATTAAACTCACAATAAGCTGCATTGTGAACGTTACGTCAGGGGTTACCTCTCTTGTCCGGCTGTGTCCCATAGCTGCAGATGGACCTTGAAGTTTTTCTCAGTCGCACCGTCAGCCCCCATCCCCGTGTACACCTACAGCAACCAGCAGAGGTGTGACAAACCAGCATCTACACAATCAGTCAAAAGATTGGACACACCTTCGCATACAATTTTACAACTTTCTATTCTACACTGCAGATAGATACTGGAGGCATCAAATATATGAGCAAGATATATGTAATTATGCAGCAAAGAAAACGCGTTCAATAACTCTAAATGTGCTTTTTATGGAAGGTGGCTATTTTGAAGAATTTAAATATAAAACGTGTTTGGGTTATTTTACACTTTGTTTCCTATATAATTCCATGTGTGTTCATACAAAGTTTTGATCTCTTTAGTGAGAAACTGCAATGTCAATAGTCATGGAAAATTCAAAGGCTCCGAGCCGTCGCTCACCACTCTCTTCTCCCTGAAGTCAATCCCCACTGTGCTCGTGAACTTGCGGTTGAACTTGTTGTCCGTGTACCTGTGGAGGAAGGTGGTCTTCCCCACCCCTGAGTCGCCCAGGGCCAGCAGCTTGATCAGGTAGTCATAGTCCCAGTTAGCCATCGTGTCAGCTGAGTGCTCCACCTGCCACAGCAACAAAAATAAAAATTGGTTTGAAGTTGGTGTGCAAATTACCGATGAATTCATTCATCGTTAGTTGATTGACCTTATCGATCAATTAACTATTAATTGATAAGCGGCATTTTTTTTCCTGAGAACCTAAATTCCGCAATAAAAAGTGTGTGTGGAACACATTATCCAACCCTGAAATAAGGTTGTGGGTCCAATGTGACCCATTTTTACATTAGGGAACAGTAAAAACACCCTAAACATGTATCCTCTGACTTTAAGTTGACTTCTAATGAGTCACAGTTCAATTTTTTTTGTTATAAAGTTGTTTAAAAGTAACTTGTTCTGGGTATATTATGACCATCACAGCATCTAGAGATGAATTGCTCTTTTCTGCCACTACACGGATATAATAATATCAACTAACCGTGTAAAAATGTTCAATTAATTGCGACTAATTTAAATTAATAAATTAAATTCTTAATCAAAAATTAATAGACAATCAATTAATTGCTAACATGCCTAGTTTGAAGGTAAAAAAAAAAAAAAAAAAAAGAGGGCGGGGAGGTGAAGTGGACTATCACATTGGCTTAGCGAGATGTCAAAAACTCTCCCTGCTCATTAGGCAGCGATCAGTAAGGCCTGAGCACATGACTGGGGCTGGCTTCCACATGAGCAGTCAAATGCCCTGCCAGTTTTCTTAAGACTGCACTCAACGTTAAAAACACCGACTGTTCCAAGGACAGAAAGGCTCTTTATTGACTCGCAGCCTTGTGCTCCGACAGCTCGACGCCCAGACAGATTTGGTGATACTTTCCCTCTTGTGATACTTTCTTTCTTTTTTCTTTTTTTTTTTTAAAATCTAACATTATGACTTTGTCACGGGCAAAGGTTGGTTACTTTGGTTGCATAAAAACAAAACAAAAAAACAGCGATACGCACTGCCATGCAATTAACATTTTTAGCGCTGAAAATAAACAACACGACGGGTGGATTTTTTTATTTGCAATCAGCAGAATGAAAAGCGAAGCCCTTATTCCACAAAATGCGTCGTCTTTCAAAGAATGAGACGCGTTTCGCAGGAAGAGATGAGAGACAATCGCGCATAAAGTGCAGGAGGGATGAGAGACAATCCTACCGGTTTATCTGCAGAAAACGTCAGAGTCCATCCAAAAGCTGCTCAACTTGTCCACATTAGGGAGAACAGTCACTATCAGGATGCCATGGCATGTCTCCAGCATTTTACCCTTCCTACATGTGATCCAGGGAGGAGTTTCGTGGTGGACGGATCCAAACAGGGCTGTTCTTAACAAACCTTCAGGTTTTCTGGTATGTGCCACGGGGGAGGAGGTGGGGGGGGAAAGTCTCTTTGAAAAGCAGACCGTGGTCCCCAGTAATCTGCCCCTCTGAGGATTTCAGTGGAAATGGGTCCAAACAGTCGGACGGAGCGCACTGGAGGCTCAGCCACATAATCCTGTTTGTGTGAATGTTAAAACAAACAATGTGACTGCGAGGGTAATTTGCTTGTACTTCAATCATTTAGTGCCGGAGAAATTAAGCTAAACTGTGATGAACTAGGTTTAAATTAGCTGCGCGAGTAAATGCACTTCAGACACATACTTTTATTCCTGTTTAAAAGGAAAAAGAAAATCGGACATACTTCTGGTCTAAGTTCTGCTGAGTAAAACATCTGCAAAGATTGACACACATTGTCAACTTGTATCATGCGTGACACAGACTGATTACATGTGTACGCTATTGGTTATTGAAACAATGACTTTCTTTTGTTATTTTGTATTTTTGTATGAAATTGATGCATTATGACCATTTTCATGTAGTGACAACTGGTTTTGCACTGCTGCCATTTTAAAGGAAGTGTTTTCTGAACTTGGAGCTTGTAAAACTATTTCTCCTTAACATGCTGTCTATTTTCCAAAGACAACTCAACAATAGGAAAACATTTTCCAACAACCTGATAATTAAGTACTCGGTCTTGTTCTTTAACTAGGTTTAAAATACTTGAACAGATTGTTTGCTTGGCTGTTTTTTCCTGCAGCTTTTTTGTCCTTAGTCTTGACGCTTTGTCCTGATTTCCTGGACGAGGGGCTCTTCAGGACCAGCTTCTGCTGCTTCCATTCGGAAAGCAGCTCCCTTTGAACATCCGGCGGGAGCTCCGAAAACACCTTGGGGTCCACGTTTCCAGGAAAAGCGCAGTCAGAAGACTGTGGGAGCGCCTCTCTCCCCTGTCCTGACAGAGCGCTCATACCCTCAGGGCTCTGCTGCTTTCCTGTGGCATCCCTGTCAGAAGACTTCAACTTGCTCTCCGGTGCGGTCGCGAAATAATGGCAATCTGTCACTGAATGCGGGGACTGTGGGACGGCGACATGGCGAGCAGGGCTGACAGAGGAGCTGGGGAAAGGGCTTGATAACAGCTCCTGCTGGATGTCTCGGGGTAGGAGACTGAACACTTCTGGATCCACATTCGGAGGCAATCGATTTGTCACCGCGCCCTCCATTTCGTCAGTATCTGACCCCGCTGCGCCGCGGGACACTGCCTGATGTGGAGGTTCATCGGTGGCAACAAAAGGGTTCTGTTTCCTTTTAAAACCATGTAATGCGTCACTGGGTCCCTGGGGGATTTTTGCGAGGACAGTCCTCTCTGAGGTATCCTCGGTAATCGAACTGCACGCACCAAGCGGATGAGCCGTGAGGCCAGATGAATCGTCCTATTGGGAAATGAAAAGGGAGAGTTCTGAGTAGTGGCACATGATTTCTGAGAAGCACTGATTCACCGGGTATTGTGTGGCATTTAAGGGCTATCAACTCAGACAGCAGCGAATTTTCACGTAAAAACGTGAAACTATCACGTTATTTTGCAATATTTTTCACGTTATATTGGAATTCTGAGCCCTGTCTTTTTCTAGTGTGGCAGCAATGCACTTCCGTAGTAAATAGAACAGATCATGGGGCAAGTGCTTTAAGGTATTTGTACACAGATTATAGAGCTAGATTGAACTAGATTTCTAGAACCCCAAAAGTCCTTTGAATCGCTATTGTGGATTCCTTTTCAATCAACTCGAGTTGATGCAATGCGCTTCCGTAGCAACGCAGTCATTTCAACCAACATAAAATCAACATGAAATCCCTTTTTGTCTGGATGCTAAGACAAGTTATACCTGGCTCTGTGTTGATTGGATCGGTGTTTTCCTGGGAGACGAGCTCTGGGAGAAGAAAGACGCAATAGATCCCTTTGTGCTGCTGGCGGCTGCCTTGCTCTGGAGGTTACTGAAGCAGACGTTAATGAGGGTCAGGTGGAAGGCCGCGTTGGAGACCACCATCTTGTGGAAGAGCTTCATGGCCAGCGGGATCAGCTGCGCCACAGCCTCGTCACAGCCGCCTACAGACAAGCGCATCAAATCATCTGTCAGTGTCAGTGGTTGTTATTCGACAGTGGGCAGTGATGGGGATTGTATCAATCAAATCAAGTCTCCTCAAAAGGTGCTGAAATGTTTCCTTCAAGACTGAAAAATAAGGAGATTTAGCATAAAGGCTTGAATTGGAACATCTTCAGAAGCAGAGAGAAGGTAAAGGAGCATCGCTTGATTACCGGATGTGATCTTCTGCCCCACGTGGTTGGGGATCGGGGCCTGTCTGCTCTCCCGACTGAACCACTTGTTGGTTGCCGAGAATCTGCGGACGGTCAGTCGGAAGGTGTGAGGCTGCCTCCCGTCTTTGTGCATTCTAGCTTTCACACAGAGCCAGAAGGTTAGATGCTGTGTTTTCACTGAGCACTTAGAACGGATGTTTAGGTCGTTCACCTTTCCACCAGGCTGCTCAGAAGCTCCTCCACTTTTTCCAAAACCTCCTTGGTCGACGACATCTTTTTGAAGGAGTCCTCGTCACTGAGAGACTGAGACGCGGGGAAGATTTTCATTGTTTTACCGTGTGGGAATGGCACTGGCAGCATAAGTGAGAGGAAATTGTTTGTCATTAATTCAGTCTAGCTCGGTGCAACACTAATGAAAGGGGCTGTATACAAAATGTATCTCATTAGTCATTAGGCGTGCTGACTACCGGGATGAAATGTTATCATCACAGCACCGTTTGTGTGTGTTGTTCTCCTGCTCCTTGTTTACCTCACCCTCCCATCAAAATAACTGGCCACCTCCCCAACTGACGCATTGTCTTGGTTGCAATATTATGCACTTACTTCATCACTAATTTATTCACAAAATGGTGATGTCCACATCTAGTCCTCAATTTTTTTGTATTGCTCCTGAAATCTGTAGAATTTCTCCACACGGCAATCTTAATTAAAACAAAATGGGTGTCTTCTGCTGTACCTGTGGGGCTCCAGTAGGAATGACCGGCGAATCATCGATGCCACTGGCCAGGTTCTTCAAGCGCTGAGCAGTGGGACCTCCGAACTCTTTCACCAGGTCATTTAGCTGACAGAGCTGCAGGTCATTAACACTGACCACACCGAGGGCCTGAAGTCTCTTGGCCGTCTGATGACCCACCCCTGCAACATTTACACGAGGTCACACGCTGGCCTGAAACAGAGCGCTTCGAACTGAAATAAACATGCGTACCGGGAACTTTTCGAAGGCTGCTTAGCGAGGCCATGATGTCGCCGACATTCTCCGGCAGCAAGGAGGTTTGCTGGTTGGGCTTGAAGGTCCCTGACACCAGCTTGGCCAGCAGCTTATTGGTGGCGATGCCAGCACAGCCGGTCAGACCCAGTTTACTGTGGATGGCTTCTCGTAGCTCCGCTGCAATGTGAGATCCCATCGCCAGCCTTGCATTATCACCAGCTTCCACTTCTGCACCAGAGCAAGGAAATAAAAGAAATGCAGACAAGTGGCTGTGAAAGCACAAGTGATCTGTAACGGAACAAAACGGTTCATTTTTCTTCTGGTGGGAAATGGATCTCACCCTCTGGGAAACTGAAAGTGCTATGTAAATTTTTTTTTTTTTAGGTTTTACGCTTCTTGACTTTTCTCACAATTCCTGTCCTGGTTTCTGAAGCCCTCATAAAACCTGCGAGACGACTCACCAGAGTGGTTGTAGACGTGTCCTTCAAATGACAGCTCGTTCAGATTTGACGCCTCAGCCAGTCTCATGTCAACCATCTGTGTGACGTCCATGAAGTTTTCGTCAAAGCCAAGCCTCTCCACCAGCGGGGAGTAGGACATCAAAACCTCTGGAAGGAGGACAAGGCAAGGTATTTATTGACAGACCTGTCATATAGCTGGATGTAGATTGAAATCAGAGAGGAATTTAATAATCACTTAGAACGTATAGAATTGTCTATTCATAGCACGAAGGGGGAAATGACCCTTAAATAAGGAAAAGAAAATACAGTAAACTTCTGGATGGAAGTCCAACAGATGATCTCGTACAGATCAGACATGCATAATGTAAATAATGTTGGATCAAATAAACACAAAGCTTTATAAAGAGCTTTTTAAAGTCCTCAAATAACGACTTGTGAGAAACCCCAACTTTGCCTACCTGTCATTTTATAGGACATTTCTCTGTAGTTTGTCAGGTCTTCTCCCTTAACCAGCACCAACTGAGGACATTTCTCCTTGGCATTAGTGACAGACATCAGCTTTGTGACACCCATCTCCCTTGCCACGTAGTTACAGGTGACTATGATGTACTTCTGCTGGATACCTGATGACACAAGAAGTAACAGCAAACTATGAAGGTCTTCAGAGGATTCAAAAATTAAATAATAAAACAGCCAGATTTACCTAATGGAACATTTCTTAAGGCTGGGTTTCTGATCATTTCCACTTGGGCATAGAAGCAGTCCAGGTCAAAGTGTAGAACAACTCTGTGCAAAGGGCATGGACCTGGTGTCGTGCTCAGATTTGAAACTGAACCTGGGAGGACATGACATGTCACACAAGGATTTACTAGTAAACACAGACTACCAGCTACCAGCTGGAAGGCAGAGTCCTGTATCCAATTTCTCCACACAACACAGGACTAAATCCCACAGAACCACCTCCCTCTCCAGCCCTCATGTTTTCCTTTAGCTTTCACTTTACCCGTAGCAGAGGTACCGGGGCTGACCGAAAGCGAGTCCACCAAACTGCTCCTCCACTCGGTTTCATCTTCCACCGCCTCATCTTCACTCTGACTCATTTTGCACAGGTGGGCTCTTGTGTGGTGGTTCACGTCAAACTCGCACAATCTCACCAGGCGCTAAAAATCATTTCCACCACGTTATGGCAAATTAAGTTATCTAGCTCATTCGGCTGCGAAACCGTCAATGGGAGCGCGCACGCAAGTTGGGGCGACCTGAGATTTATGGAACTAAGCCCTTCCTTTTAACATCTTTTTTTTTTTTAATCAAATTAAAGTTTGGGACAATAATTTGGGGGAATCAATTCAAACAAACTTATTTCACATCAATACAAAATACTAAGCGAAACTAGTCGTCGACGTACAAGGCAGTTCTGGAAACGCATACAGGACTCAGCATAACACCTACTACCAAGGCAAGGAGGACGTGCCTTGGTTTCCTGTTCACGTTTAGGCGGCAGCGACACGTACTGGCGTGATGTGTAATAACAGCGGAACTGCAATCAAAACGGCATGAAAAGTGAAATCTAGCGGTTCCGTGAGTGTGCGTGATTTAAAAAAAACAAAACAAAAAACATTATACAATACAATATTTATATTTATGGATTATATTATATATATTTTTTTTATTTTTTATTTTTTATTTTTTACTATATGGAGCAGAGCCTATAAGAGTGACGCGAAGAGTAGCTCAATTGGAGCCTTCACACACCTGTCGGTTGATTAGTGAGCATAACCGAAGGGCGATGCGCGTCGTTGGCGGTGTTTGCCAATGTTTCCGTCGTCTGGTTTCTTTGCTGACATAGACTGTCCGTTCTCAAAACGAGGGCTTTGTGAGCGGCCCCACTGTCTGTACAGACATGCGACAGAAACACCGGACGTGCTTGACGCCTGCCATATATCATCGTTGACCGGCTCCGCGGGTCAGTGTTTCATTCAGTCTTTCTGCTGAAATGCTCGGTTGCTTTTTACTTTTTCTGCATTCGCTTATGTTGTATCACTATAAGTTAAGTGGACATTAAAAAATATTTGAACTTAACTAGTCATATTTTTCCAACCTGCATTTATCTTTATTAATGTAAGTTTCGTACTAAGCTGGTTAAAATCATTGCCAAGCGTGTTTGTTGTTCTAATAATGGACTACAATCTAGCACGATCTCTGCTATGAGCGAAGCTAACACGCTTTATTTGTATTTTAAAGCCAAAACAAGCTATGTTAAGAAAATTGAGACAATTAATTACTTAATAATTAACTACTACTAGCAACTTGTCTCTATCTCAGGTCTTTGACATGTTTTAATTCCAACAATAATTGAATGCACTGTGTAATGTCCACACAGGAGGAGTCCAAAATGGCTGTGCTGAGAGTGGAGCACCTGCGAGCCATCAGACCCAGGATGTGTGCCTCAACGAGCTCGAGAGACTCAACAAGGAGATTGAAACTGTGAAGCACGAGGTAGAGCAGGAGCAAAGGCGACTGTCCTACTACCGGATTGGACAGACTGGTGGCAGAAGCAGCCAGAACGCGTCGACGATTTCTACATCTGAGAGGGAGGGCAAGAACTCGGACAAGAATTCTCATGGACCACCTCTAAGCACAGACGCAACTAAAATGTACTTCCAGACGGGGAAGTATGTGGTTGATAACTCAAAACCTCGGACTGACTTAGAGTATGACCCTCTATCTAACTTCTATGCCGGCCTGCACCCTGGTGCACAACCAAAAGTCAAAAACGGACACGGTTTGAAAAAGGCAAGAGACGCAGAACCTGACCACACAAAGCCGGTTGCATGCAAGGCCCGGCCTCCCAGGTCCCCATCTCCGGAGCCACACGACGACCTGATCGAAGACGGCGTGCTGATTATTGACATTCCATCTTCACCTGATGCAAAGGAAGGGCAAGATCAGAAAGTTCTGGATTCCGGTACTGACAAATCTCTCAAAGGCCAAAAATTGACTGAGTGCGAGGAAGTGGTGCCTCGCACTCCACCACCACCACTTCCGAAGCCCAACGCGTCCAAGGTTTCGTCCCTGTCCACGAATGAATATGCAGAAGGAAATCGAGGACAAACTGTATTCTTTGAGAACAGCAAATACAAAAAAATAGAGAACTGTGTTCTCTCTCATCTGTCTGCGGAAATGGAAGCAAAGAAGACTGCAAAATCTGCAACAATCTCCACCTTCCCTGAGCCGCTGTTGAAAAGGCAAGAAAACCCCTTTGAGGGTAAATCGCGTCAATACGAGACGTCCTACGCAGCTGAGACAACCAAGCTTTTGCAGCCGTATCATTTTTCACCCAAAAATTCCCTCTTCTACAAAGCTCCAGCTGCCAACTTGGAGTGCAGGCAACAGAGGGAGCCGCCGGCTCAGAACGGAGCTGCTGGCGGAGTCGTGCAAGGTGTAGTCGCTGATAACAAAGCTCTGCCTCCAAGCTGCCTGGAAGCAGCAGAGCCAGGTTCAAGTTGTAGACAAAGTCTGGCTGCAGATCAACACTCGATAATAGTCATCGAATCCAACTCTGATGACGACGAGGACGATGAGCCCACCTATTCAGAGCTGGACTTGTCCGACAGCGACCCAATGGAGGAATGCTACAGGATCTTCATGGAGGACAACAACAATGACAAAGGAAACGAGCTGCCTCAGACACCTGTGAGTACGCTGCTGACAGATACGGGTTTGTTGTGCGACGTCTCGCCCATTTTCTCATTGTTTGACCTTTTTAGGCGGCAGTGGTGGCGATGGATGTGGAGAGGCCAGAGGTCAAAGTGGAATCCCAAGAAGTGGCGGGGAAAAAAAGGGTGGCTCATGAGGTCAGACATGCCGAAATCCATGATTACAAAGAGATCATCTTGATGGTCAAGCAGCAAGATTTTTTTTTAGATTTAATCGTGTGGCTTTTTGTCAGCCAGTGGCTCAGCGCCGACCTCAGCCCCAGGTGCTGGTTCCCCTTCGAACGTCTACGGTGTCGGGATTTACCTCCCAGCCCCCCGTCATCTCGAAGATCCAGCAGGTGCAGCAGAGAGCCTGCGTGCTGACGGCGTCAGTGAAAGGTGCTCAGACGGTCATTTCCACAGCCACTCAGAGGAGGCCTGACACCGAGAGAGCGCCCCCTTGTGCACAAATATCCAAGAACCTGCAGCCTGCCCCTGTGCAAAATGGTAATACGTTCCCTAATTTCTATACAGCTGAAGAGTTATGCTTTTAATGTCACACTTAAAAACTGACCTCTTTTTTTCTCTTCTCTTCATCTCACAGCTTACGTGAACTGCTTGCCTGCAGGAACTGCTGTCATCGAAGTGGGCAACAACTTGCACTTCATCCTGTCAAAGGCCACGTTTCCGGTTACTGCAAGTTCAACCGCTGTTACTACAGTTTTAACGCCAATCGCTCAAGTGCAGGCAAGTGCCGGCGGCCCGTTGAAAGAAAGCTACCTCCTGCCTGTTGTCACCGCCGCGCAGAGATGCCGCACAGCGGCAACCCTTCTCATCCCTGCGCCGGCCCGCAAACCTGCACTGACATCGGCCTTCCCTTCCGCTCATTCTGCTCCAGCGGTTCCCGCCGCTACACCTGCTAGCCACACTTCTGCTAAGGTGCGGAGTTGTGACCAGAAACCTGTGTTATAGCCATCATTGTAGAATTGAGGAAAATTTAGGCTGAGTGTGACGTCGCGTCTCCTAATATTTTCAAACTTTCTTTTTTCAGCCGGTGCCCGTGAAACGAAAGCTGAAGCAGCAGTGCGAGGCTGCCAGAGAAAAGGTTCCGCACAACGTCCGGCAGCGTTACGTCAACATGTTCACAGAGGAGTTCCTCAAAACGACAGCCAATGTTAACGAGGCCTTCGAGAAGGTGAGTTTCTGGCCTCCAGATCTCGAAACGGCAGCCTTGACGCGAAATGAATATCTCCCTCTGGGCCCTGGTAGGCGCTTGCAGAAGAGAGAACCGTGTACAATCGCAGTGTGAACAAACTGAAATATCTGAGTGTTGCTGTAAACGCACTCAAGAGGCTAAAGAACCAAAATGTTGTTACAGCCAAAGGTGAGAACCTTCATAATTCACACTTTCATTAAATCAATTATGTTGACAAGTTATGCATGGCTAACTCGTGTCCCTCTGCCGCAGGTAACGACGAATGCAACAACCAAAGACTGAGAGGCAGTATTCCTCTAAACTTGAAGAAGTGCAACGGAACTGGTGAGGTATATTTGCGTGGGCACCGTGTTGGTGACCCCTGCCCTAAGAGGATTTCTCCTCTTACTGTATAATTTGACAGCCTCAGTGTAAATCTGTTTCCACCAGGTGACGTGGCCTTGTATGAGAGCTTGAGGGCCTACATTTTGACAGAGGAGAAGCTGATCGAAAGCAACTATCCCGTCCAGCATCCAGAGAAGCTCGGCTGCGCTGTACTCTTCGCCGACAATAAGAGATGCAGCACAGACGGTAAGCCAGCAGTCGCTTGTGACGAAAATGCTGCAAGATGCCGTTTTAAATGCCGCCACTAGGGGGCAGGCTTCACCCGTGACCTGCAGTCAAGAGTTCCGCGTGTCATGGCTTCAGCTCACAAGAGGATCTGCTGTCGCTGTGGCGCAACATACTCTGTGAGCCAGACGGGCAAACACACCCGCAAGGAGGAGTGTAACTACCACTATGGGAAAGGAGTTACAAAAAGAGGTGAGTGTCGCTGCTAAGGCAAGGCAGCATCATTTATATTGCACATTTCACACACAAAGCAACTCAAGTTTAAAAGTTCAAACATTTTTAAAGGAATTTAAAAAAACAACTGCATTTTGTCTTCAAAGGCAAAATGCAGAGAAAAAAATACAGATTAGAATGCATAAAGAGAGCAGAAATAAAGGAGAATAAAAATAATACAAAAGATAATACAATATAAGATGAAGAAAAGCACTCTATTATAAGCATCAGAGAAAAGAGTCTTTCACTTGGACTTAAAAACATTCACATGTGGGTCTGACTTCACTTCTGTTGGCAGCTTATTCCATTTATGTGCAGCATAACAGCTAAATGCTGCTTCACCATGTTCAGTTTGAACTGTGGGCTCCACTGTCTGACCTGAGTCTACAGATTTCAGTCCTAGTTGGTTTACATACCATTAGCATTTAATTTATGTATTCTGGACCTAAACCATTCGGGGACTTACAAACAAACCAGTAGCAGAACTTTAAAGTCTATTCTATAACTGACTGGGTCTTCAGAACTGGAGTGATATGCTCTGATTTCTTAGTTCTGGTAAGAACTTGAGTTGCAGCTGTTTAATGCAAAGACTTCCCATCACTTCTGAGTGTTGAGGCCGCACCTTTTTCATATCGTCTAGTCATTCCACCTTCTCATCAACAGTTCCAGGTGGAGTGGAGACTCGCTACAGCTGCTGTGAGGGAGTGATGGGGGCACCTGGGTGTCAGGTGTTTAAGGTAGGAGGGGGTCGTAGTGGATCACTGCAAGAGCTCCTTTGACATTTCAGAATGAACTGTGTGCTTTTCTTTCCCCATAATTAGTTGCACGTCCACGATTCCCTGAGTCTGGATGGGTTTGTGCAGACGGTCCATAGACAGCCCCCAGATGTGAGCTGTCCTGGTGTCTACTCACTGGATTGTGAAATGGTGACGTTGGCTTTTATTTCATGCTGCTTTACTACAGAGACATTTAGATTTATTACGAGAGCAACTTCTGAGACGTCAGATCCTGCTGTGAGCGGTCTTAGAGGTTTTTCTCTCAGCTTTATAGTATATGAATACATCCACCTCTCTCATCAACTTTTTATTTTCCTCTTTGCAAATCTGATGTACCATAATTTTTTTTTCTATTGTCTTCAAAGTGTTACACCATTCAAGGTCTGGAGCTGTCCAGAGTGACGTTGGTTAACTCCAGCCTGCAAGTCGTCTACGACACTTTTGTCAGGCCTGATAATGAGGTGATCGACTATAACACAAGGTAATGATAAAATCATAAAATTGGCAACCAACAAATAAACAAACTGTAACTGGAGCGCATTACATCACTTAGTCCATGCCCTAAATGAGTTGATAAGGGACAGCCCAATATAAAATTATGCAGCAAAGGTTCTAGTCTGATGACTGTTTTACAAACACGCTATCAAGGTCATGTTCCTCAATCACGAAAGTACCTTTGTGACACAAAGATTTTCAGGCATCAGTGAGGAAGATGTGAAAGGTCACCACACCTCCCTGAGCGAGGTGCAGGAGACCTTACTGAGCTTCGTCAATGCAGACACCATTCTTATTGGACACAGCCTGGAAATGGACCTTTGTGCCCTGAAGGTGATTACGAACAGCTTTCTCCAATGTCATTCTTCCAGACCTGATCTCGGATAATCCGGTCACATTTAGCATGTGAATCACTTGATGTTTATCTGCACACTGCTGACTTCTTAATAACTGAACATGTGGGGGTGGGGGGAACTGAGATCTATTGGTCTAATTACTATGCCACTAGGGGGCAGAACATTTAACATATGAACATATATCTCAGCTACATACCCAATATGGTGTCTATAATTTTATTTTTATTGTTCATTGTAGAAAAGTATTGTATAGATTAATTCTCTCTAAAGCCGCTTCTTTGCCAATGTTTTTACAGTGCATCCTTTTTTCAGAGATTAATGATCATTGAACCTTTCAACTGTCATGGATTCCCCACGTTTTCTGAAACCTTTTGCTTCTTTTTATTCTGGAAATTTTACTCACTAAGCTGGTTAAAAGACCGCATGGCATCAATGATGTGACCATTGGACTGAATTGGCTGAGTTATTAAGTCCTGACAGCCACTGAAATAAAACCTGGAAGCTGTCACTCCCCTTATGTTGTTCCCCAACCTCTTTTTGGGTGCTAGCCTTTGGCTGTGCCAGTCTTATTTATTTTTTTTGTCTGTTTTGTTTTTACTTTTTTTCAAACTGGAATTAGCTTTCTCTCAAAGTGACTACAAAACAATTTGGAGCTGTAGCTCTCTTCCTGTTTGCTGTAGTTGCTCCATGGGACAGTAGTGGACACCTCGGTGGTCTTCCCCCACCGTCTGGGACCACCACATAAGCTGACCCTCAACAACCTCACAGCTGAATACCTTAGGAGGATCATCCAAGAGAGTGGTGGGTCAACATGGACACCTAGAGTGTCGCAGGAGTGTTTTGATTTTGAATGTGCAAGTGCTCTGACCCAACAAATGCACTCAAATAAAGAATTGACTCATAGTGGGCATCCAAATGTTACGTGTCAACAACATTAAAAAAAAAAAAAGTGTTGGCATAATTGTTCTGGATGCAAAATATATATCCTGCAAGTATTATTTTCTTTTTAAAAGAATGAAATGTATAACTGTCCTCCTCAGTGTGTGGCCATGACACTGCAGAAGACGCCACTGCCTGCATGGAGCTCATGTTGTGGAAGATTAAAGAAGATGGAAAAATGAAAAATGGTGGAAACAAAACATGATGCTACAAAATAATGAAAATTAGGCCTTCATATGAATAGTAATCTTTTTGTTTGTTTACCTGATTTATGTTTCAAAGTCTATAAATGTTACTTTGTAGTTTGGTATATCAGTGGGTGGTGGTGTCAAATGATAATTAAAAACACAAAATAAAATCCAGGCGTCTCCTGTGCTTCTTCTCCTGCTCAAGTCGTATAGCAACCAATGAACATTCTGCTTTTAATACTAAATTAGTCTCAGGTGTGGTCAAGCAAATTTAACGCACCTGTCAGTCATTAAGCAAATTGGTGGATTCAAAGCAGCCAGAGGACACAGTTAAAGCTGTTAAAGTCTTTAATTTTTACTTTGTCTATGTTCCAAAATCACAATGTTCTATTTCCAAATATCTAAAACAAAGCATTGTGTATGCACAATATGCATAGCATTTAAATAATAAACAGGTGAAGGCAGTCACTCAGCTTTTGCCTTTGTATTTGCAGTTCTACCACAGCATCTCCTGAAGCAAAACTTGCAGGTCTTGACCAAGAGCAGTGTGAGGAGCACAACGACGGAGAGGAGGAAGGCAAAAACATCCAGGCTGTGATACTGGTACCAGGTGAGCTCGTGGGACTGGACCCTCAGGTGTTTGGCCCCTTTGTGTCTCATGGTGAACTCTAGCCAGAACACTGTCTCATCCAGAGGGCTCATTGGTCTGTCGTGGTGGATACGAGACAGCAGCTTAGCGTTCTCCTTGTACCTGTGAATGTGTTGATTGGAGGCGAGAGAAATGTAGTTTGGTTATGTACTCAAACATTTTTCCTCCAAACTCTGTATTTAAAAAAAAAAAAAAAAAAAAATGTTTTCAAAAAAAAAAAATTTGTTTTTGTTTTAAACCCAAACCTACGATTTGTCATTGATGACCAAGTTGACGGCATCCCTCAGGTCCTCAGCTGTCATAAAGTTAAAGTCCACAGTGGTTGCAACCCCCTTTGCTTCCATATGGACCATGTTGTCTGGTTGATCTCCAAACATGGGGATGCCCACCATGGGAACTGCGTTATAGATGGCCTCATAGATCCCATTTGTGCCGCCATGGGTGATGAAAGCTCTGGTCTTGGGATGACCTGATAAGATGAAATAAAATAAGATATCCCTTTATTTATCCCACTATTGGAGAATTTGCTCTCTTTGCAGCAGTCCGGGCAGGCACATTCACAAACAGAGCACAAGAGTGGACTGAATAAGAATTCACAACAAAAAAATAGAATTAAAGAAAATACATTAAATAAACAGATAACAGTGTACATCTACTGGATTTGAGAATGAACATAAGAGGAACAACAGATAATGATTACAACAAAAATACATTGATTATTGACTGCATCACTGGCTTTGTGCAAAGCTGATGTTTTTTTTATGCTTTTTGATGCTAAGATAAGAGACTGATTTTCACATTTTACTTTTTACTTTTCTTGAAAACAGATAACCAATTATGTAGTTGTAGTTTAACTTAAGAAATCCCAATCAGTTCAGTCACTTCTGACAATAATGGCCTTTTTGCTTTAGTTCAATAGCTGTCAAGGTGGGGGAAAAAAGTGAGCTACCTTTGTACTCCAGTAGTTCAGATAAGAGGTGTTGTGCCGTAAAACAGTCGAACTTGACCAACCCCCTCCACTTTGCAAGTTTTGCAATTTATTAGTGATCTTCAATTAAAATTTAAGACAATTAAAGGGACAATATCTGGGTTTTATCATTTACTCACCCAGCAGGTCATTTTGTGGTATCCAGCTGAATATTCTGGTGTTGGCACCGAGGGTCTCTGGTTTTTCTCCTTTGTATCTCCACAACACCTGTGAACAATGATAAAAGCACTTTTCAACTAAGGAAACACTGCTTGTCAGATCAGTTAATCAGTAAACATCATAATAAATGTGTCACTTTTGTCATGTATTTATGAATATATTTGGACAAATACAGCGGGGTTTAGACATTTGGAAAAGTATGTGCATGGATCCTTTGTATCTCCACAACACCTGTGAACAATGATAGAAGCCATTTTCAACTCATATCTGCTAATCAGTAAACATCATCAGAAATGTGGTCAAGCAAATTTAACGCACCTGTCAGTCATTAAGCAAATTGGTGACTCTGACTCTGGCTTCCCTCCCTCTGCCCCTCCAGTGACACCAGTGACACCAGCACTCACCACCAGCAGTACATAAATACCCTGCACTAACTAATCCCAACATGCACTTTATCTATATATATATATATTACTATATATATGGTCTTTGTTTACTTCCGCGTTGCACTGTGTTGTATGTTTGTTAGTTGATATATATGTGAAAAGAACTGAAATGCACACATGCATTGCCAAAACAAATTCCTACGTGTTTACACAATGGCAAATAAAGAAATCTGAATCTGAATCTGAATCTGGTGGATTCGAAACAGCCAGAGGACACAGTTAAAGCTGTTAATGGTTAATGGTTCACCTTTGTCATGTATTTATGAATATATTTGTTCACATACTACTTATTTGAACAACATTTGCAAAAGTAGGTGCATGGATTGTTTCCTCACCTTCTGTGGAATCTGAGCGAGGGCAGAGGCTATCATATTTCCCTTCTCTCTGGTGAGGTTGGGAATCATTGACCCTAAAGTGAAGACCACAATGCCGTCGTCTCCAGAGCTCTGCACAAACTCCTCCATTTCCTGCAGGGGAAATATCACACGCATATGTTTCGCTGAAGGGTAATTGTCTTCATTGTGTTCTTTGCCGATCCAGTTAAACATGGGATAAGCCAGTGATGGTGGATAGAGCCCTACCTTTGGTAAAGGTTTGGCAGGTCTGCAGTGGATCCCACCGATGTACTTAAAGTTTGGGAGTAAAGGATGGGGGAAATTGAAATCCCAGTAGGTTCGCATCAGCCAGAGGTCTGCTTTGCTCATTAACTCACAGGCACTGGTTGGTTTTCCTGTTCCAAATAATACACGATAGCTGTCCATCAAATATATCACACTAAGTTATTTGGTAATATGAAGAAAAGTGTACAATTAAATATCAAATAAGTGTCAACTTTGACCAAGCAGATGTTTGCAGACTTGCGCGATACAGAAAACCTCCCTTGGGGGAAGAGGTGGGAACAGCATTTCCTGAGGTTTTGTATTTTTTATGATCACTTTGTTGACATTGATATTGCCCTTCTGATCACCCTGCTTGCAAGATGAACAGTGCTCATCTCAGTGTCTCTTCTTTTTTCATCTTTTGTCTTTCTGAGGAGCGAAGCACGCAAGTAATAGTTTTACTGCAAGGTTTTTAACATTTCTTTTTTCACTGTGTATATGACAATAACCGCCTTTGATCTTGAATCTCTTGATCTGTTAAATTGCAATTAATTTGCCTCTTGTATATGAGCAGCTCACCTTTGACCTCAGAGTAATATTCATTGATGTCTTTCCAGTAAGCCAGGTCTGTCACTATATCATTGAGAGCATAGAAGAGGAAGTTTAACACCCTCTCAAAGAAGTTCATCTTGTCCGTCAGCTTGCTCATGGACCCAGGAACGAAGGAAGGTGGAGCGGGGAGCTGACCACAGTGTCTCTCCCAGTTATCAACGAGGGAAAAGCGCAAAGTGTAGACCAGCGGGATGTCCAAAACTTCGGCTAACAGTTCGCTGCCGGGGTAGATGGGGTCGGCGAAGAGAAGGTCATATTTTGCCTCCTTCAACTTCTTCATGATAATGTCTGACCTCAGTATGGCGTCCACAGTCTTGAGGCTGTACTGCAGTTCTGTCCTGATCAGGTCCACCAATCGAAGGTACATTTGTACCAAGTTCATGTGAGCCATCTCGTACATGGAGAAGTGAAGGAAATCGGTCATAAAAGCCTCCATTACCTCCATTGAGAAAGGGACGTTGAAGGGTTCGTAGTGAAAGCGGGAGTCCTCGCTGCTGTTCATGAACATGGACGAACTGGGAACCAGCACGGTCACCTGGTGTCCTCTATCCACCAACGTGTCCAGTACAGGCTTCATGTTGATCCAGTGGCTGCCTTCCGTGTACCACACCAGGATGTTCCCTCCTTCTGATCTCCATGTTACACACAGCACGAGCAGGACGCACGTGGAGAGACGCTGCGGCAGCTTCATTTCGTCTGCCTGTCAGCCTCTCTATGCACCCGATTTAAAGGGCACTCATTGATAAAGAATCATTAACAGACACTGAACTCTTGCTCAGATCGGTTCTTTTTGCAGAATAACACAATCCAGCAGCTACGCAAAGGACAAGAGGTGAAAGTACACACACACACAAATGTGAGGTATAGAATTCAAACTTTAAGCACTGAAATCCAGTTAAAATTTAAAGCATAATATTAGTTGAATGAATGTTTGGAAGATTAACGAAGGAGGTGCAAGGGTTGGCGTTCATTGGCTGAACTGTGCCAAAATGATGAGTCAACTATTGTCTTGATCATTCTTCATTTACCATCCAAACAGGACATTGTTGTAACACGACCCTGTTATTTAATCATCTCTCTGTAGTCCATGTGCTTTGCTGTCTCAGGCAACTTGAAGACATTTTTATTGTACAGATGAGGTAACTCCGTTACCCAGTTTCAACAAGAAATGTCCCTTTTGCCCAAAAACATCAAATCAAATTTCATCCACTGCAAGTTGAATGAAAGTATGAAAATATAATTGGGTAACTTTGACATGAGCAAATTTATTCAAGCAGCTCAACAGTACCACTGAAGAGACAGAACATCCAACTTAAATTCCAGTGGTTAAAGAAGGTTTTATTGAATTGACATTGGAGTGGTGTGTAAGATTTTCGTACCAGGCAAAAACAAGCTTCTCAAAAGATCAAAAAGAAAAGAAAATGGCAATAAATGATGCGCTATCTGTTAAGATGGGACTCCAGGTAACATAGCTCTTCCTCCCACATGAGGCAGAGCAGTGGTTGGCTGAATAGTCCTTCATTTAACATTGAATGTGATTTCAGTAGGTAAATGTGGTAATAAAAAAAAGGAAAAAAATGTGACACGATCACTTATGATGGATAAATCAATAAAATGTACAGCTCCAATCAACTGTTTCTGCTTGTGATGATGTATTTTACATGGGGGGGAAAAAATCCAGTGCTTTATAGGTTTACCATAGACACACAGAGGTGGAGAGGAGCAATGAGATGATTGTTGATGCAAACTGCAAAACAAATTCACAATGTTTCCATGAAAAACATGTACCTGGATAATGGGTAAATGCCAGCATAACATAAATTGATTAGTATTCCTGTTACACTGGTGACTAACTTCACATGCATTTGCTCAAACCTGCAGCTTTTTGCACTGCTTGATCTAAATGGTGAATAGGTTGAGTCCGTCACTCAGCTTTGCTCTTTGTGAACCATAATTTCACACTCAGGTTACATTTCATGTATTCGTCAAACACAAGCATAAACTGTTGAACCGGTCACTCAGCTTTTGCCTTTGTATTTGCAGTTCTACCACAGCATCTCCTGAAGCAAAACTTGCAGGTCTTGACGAAGAGCAGTGTGAGGAGCACAACGACGGAGAGGAGGAAGGCAAAAACATCCAGGCTGTGATACTGGTACCAGGTGAGCTCGTGGGACTGGACCCTCAGGTGTTTGGCCCCTTTGTGTCTCATGGTGAACTCTAGCCAGAACACTGTCTCATCCAGAGGGCTCATTGGTCTGTCGTGGTGGATACGAGACAGCAGCTTAGCGTTCTCCTTGTACCTGTGAATGTGTTGATTGGAGGCGAGAGAAATGTAGTTTGGTTATGTACTCAAACATTTTTCCTCCAAACTCTGTATTTAAAAAAAAAAAAAAAAGTTTTCAAAAAAAATATTTTGTTTTTGTTTTAAACCCAAACCTACGATTTGTCATTGATGACCAAGTTGACGGCATCCCTCATGTCCTCAGCTGTCATAAAGTTAAAGTCCACAGTGGTTGCAACCCCCTTTGCTTCCATATGGACCATGTTGTCTGGTTGATCTCCAAACATGGGGATGCCCACCATGGGAACTGCGTGATAGATGGCCTCATAGATCCCATTTGTGCCGCCATGGGTGATGAAAGCTCTGGTCTTGGGATGACCTTAAGCAGGTAACAGCAACAACAAAAATCTTATTGTTGATTGTATTGCTCTATGGATTTGTGCACAGCTGATATTTCAAGATGTTTTTCACCAATAAAAGAGACTTGAATCTAACTTTTTGTTGGAGACATTTTTTGTATTTTACTCGAAAACAATGGTATCCAATACTGTAGTTATAGTTTGACTTAACAAACCCTAATGAGTTCAGTCACTTCTATATTTTATCAAAACTGATTTTAATGGGCTCTTGAGTTTACTTTCATGGCTGTCTAAAAAAGGTGCAATACCTTAACTTGGCCAACAAAACCCTCAACCTTGTAACTTTTTGTGTGTTGTAATGCTATTGCTTGAAGTGAACTAGTGGGCAGCCTTGTTGTCTTTCTAAAAGACATGTTGCAAGATTTTATTTAGTGGATGCCTGAGTACTTGTTTGACCACCAATAAATGATGTCTAAGTATTTTTTTTAATTTGTGAAGACTGTTTTAAATTGATTTTAAAAAAAAATAATTTTTCTTACCCAGCAGGTCATTTTGTGGTATCCAGCTGAATATTCTGGTGTTGGCACCGAGGGTCTCTGGTTTTTCTCCTTTGTATCTCCACAACACCTGTGAACAATGATAGAAGCCATTTTCAACTTGTATCTGCTAATCAGTAAACATCATCAGAAATGTGGTCAAGCAAATTTAACGCACCTGTCAGTCATTAAGCAAATTGGTGGATTCGAAACAGCCAGAGGACACAGTTAAAGTTGTTAATGGTTAATGGTTCACCTTTGTCATGTATTTATGAATATATTTGTTCACATACTACTTATTTGAACAACATTTGCAAAAGTAGGTGCATGGATTGTCTCCTCACCTTCTGTGGAATCTGAGCGAGGGCAGAGGCTATCATATTTCCCTTCTCTCTGGTGAGGTTGGGAATCATTGACCCTAAAGTAAAGATCACAATGCCGTCGTCTCCAGAGCTCTGCACAAACTCCTCCATTTCCTGCAGGAGAAATATTACAAGCACTTGTTTTTTGAAGGATAATTATCTTCATTGTGTTCTTTGCTGGTGCACCTGAACATGGGATAAACCAGTGTTGTTGGATAGAGCCCTACCTTTGGTAAAGGTTTGGCAGGTCTGCAGTGGATCCCACCGATGTACTTAAAGTTTGGGAGTAAAGGATGGGGGAAATCAAAATCCCAGTAGGTTCGCATCAGCCAGAAGTCTGCGTTACCCATCAACTTGCAGGCACTAGTTGGTGTTCCTGTCATAACATGAAAATAAAGGATTTTTTAATTTTTTTTTTTACAGTGAAAGTCTTTAAAGATTTCCAGTCTTTACGATAGTAGGCATCTAGTAATGTGAGAAACATTATGATATGATATAAAATCTTGTCAACAAGTGTGAATTAGGTTTTTGTTGCACTTTGATTGGGTCAATTTAAAAAAAGTGTTGTTTCTGCCAGGGTTTCTCACCTTTGATTTCAGAGTAATGTCTGTCTACCACTGGCCAGCCTTTAGTTTCTTGCAGAATGTCATTCATTGCGTAGAAAAGAAAGCTTGACACTCTCTCAAAGAAGTTCATTCTATCAGTCAGCTTGCTCATAGTCGCAGGAACATAGGAAGGTGGAGCAGGAAGCTGACCACAGTGTCTCTCCCAGTGATTGCCAAAGGAAAAGCGCAGGGACAAAACCAGAGGGATGCCCAGAATGTCTGCTGTTAGTTCACTGCCAACGTAAAGAGGATCCGAAAAGAGGAGGTCGTATTTATCCTTCTTCAACTTCTCAATGGTGTCTGTTTTCAGTACCCCGTCCAAATACTTCAATATGGTCGCAAGGTTGCCGTCCATTATTTTCATGAACCTGGTATAGATTTGCAAGTAGCTCATGTGATCCATCTCATACATGAAGAAGTTAAGGAAGTCATCCATGGAAGCTTGAATTTCCTCCATTGAGACAGAGACCTTGAAGGGCTCGTAGTGAAAGCGGGACGGCTCACTGCTGTTCATGTACAGGGACGTATTGGGAACCAATACACTCACCTGGTGTCCTCTGTCCACCAGTGTGTCCAGTACAGGCTTCATGTTGATCCAGTGGCTGCCTTCTGTGTACCACACCAGGATTTTTCCTCCGTCTGATCTCCATGTTACACACAGTAGCAGCAGAACGCACGCTGAGAGACGCTGCAGCAGCTTCATGTTGACTGTGTGTGAATGGGAGAGCGCAGGACTGGAGCTGCTGATTTTCAAGGAGCAAAAAAAATAGATCATTACCTCATTGCTGTGAACTCTGCGCTTTATGGCTCGTTCTTGAAGTGAGTCAGTGACCCCGCCTGAGCACTAGAGGGAAGTGAAAGTTGGCAGACAGTAATTGAAACTCATTCACTATGTTATCATTGACACCAGCTCATGAAAACAGGATTTGAAGTCACAAATGGTTGGTTTAAATAGTTTATCAGTTGGAAAGATGAACAGTGGGTAGGGGTAAACTCCTCAAGGCTCACTTAGTTCATTTGTACTGACACTGCTGTATAATTTTATTAGTCATTGTTCAAGGCTAACATTAATACTATATTGCTGATGTCAATTTGAAATACATAGTGGCACATGGAAGCCACTTCATCAAATATGATTAAGCTTATTCTACAAGATGATGTTATCTGAACTCCATCCTATCAGATAGTGTATCATTTTTTTTAGTCTGTTATCTCTTTGTCATGAGGACGTCCATTAACGCGGAAGAGGAACAAGATCAGACCGAAATTGCTCATTGTTTATTTGTGTGAGGACCTGGACAGTACATTTTCTCAAACCTCATGTAAATAACAACAAAAAACAAACGGATTAACTTATTTTAAACACCTAGGTTACATTTCATGTACAGTATTCGTCAAATACATCAACAATCCGGTCACTCAGGTTTTGCCTTTCTATTTGCAGTTCTACCACAGCATCTCCTGAAGCAAAACTTGCAGGTCTTGACGAAGAGCAGTGTGAGGAGCACAACGACGGAGAGGAGGAAGGCAAAAACATCCAGGCTGTGATACTGGTACCAGGTGAGCTCGTGGGACTGGACCCTCAGGTGTTTGGCCCCTTTGTGTCTCATGGTGAACTCTAGCCAGAACACTGTCTCATCCAGAGGGCTCATTGGTCTGTCGTGGTGGATACGAGACAGCAGCTTAGCGTTCTCCTTGTACCTGTGAATGTGTTGATTGGAGGCGAGAGAAATGTAGTTTGGTTATGTACTCAAACATTTTTCCGCCAATCTCTGTCTGTATTTTTTTTTAAATTGTTTTCAAAAACAAACAAACCCAAACCTACGATTTGTCATTGATGACCAAGTTGACGGCATCCCTCAGGTCCTCAGCTGTCATAAAGTTAAAGTCCACAGTGGTTGCGACCCCCTTTGCCTTCATATGGAGCATATTGTCTGGTTGATCTGCAAACATGGGGATGCCCACCATGGGAACTCCGTGATAGATGGCCTCATAGATCCCATTTGTGCCGCCATGGGTGATGAAAGCTCTGGCCTTGGGATGACCTGATGGGGACCATAGAAATTTGAATGAAAAATGAAAATATATAGCACTATGAAAACATTTTCATAAAAAAAAAAGAATGCAACAAATTTAGACTGGACTCCAACTAGCCTGATTTTTTTTCCCGCTTGTCCATTGAGACGCGAGCGCAAACGAAACTTTAAACAGAACAGGCTATTGGTAGTAAAAATTCACTTTAATGTGATGACTTTTAAGTTAACAATGTGTTTAATTAATTCATTCATTCATTCATTCATTAATAATTAATGTTAATCAGCATTAACCAGTCCATAAAAATAACTTATCTATGTGGGTTGAGAGAATTACAATAGACTGTATGTCAGGGACTTCCAAAATGATTTTCACAATGATATGGATACACTTGAGGTGTTTTCTGTCACTTCTTAACATCTCCAAAAAGGTACCTATCAGATCATTCTGCGGGATCCAGTCATAAATTCTGGTGTTGGCACCCAAACTCTCTGGTTTTTCTCCCTTGTATCTCCACAGCACCTAAAACAACGTTTGAAGCAATTTTAGACCAAGAGTTCTTCATATTGTCATAAGAAATACATTGTTACCCAGAAGGGGACAATTAATATACACATATAAAGTGCAATGAATATATATATAATATATAATAAATACAAAGATGATACATGATACATTAGGTCCTAATAGAAGGTAATGGCTAATGATCCCAGTCAGAAAAAAGTAAATACGACAGATACAGTACATAGCCAAAATGGTGCCATACAACCACTCCTATTTAAGATGGCTTCCTGTGTTGGCACAAACATTTGCTTGAAAAAGTTCTAGTACCGAATCGTCGGAATAAATTCTGCAAGTAATGGAACTCTTAGGGGAACTCTTTTCCTGTTAAATTTAACTTTTTTTTTTGTCAAATAGACAATGAGCACGCTTTCCAATGTCCAAGTTATATAACTTCTCAACACTGGCCTCTACTAGATCGGTGTTGCTGTGTGTCAATCGGTGTCCCGCAGTGTCAGAACATTTTTCACACAACTTCCAGAAGAAAGACATTTTTGGGGTGATTACAATTTCATTACATTATCAGCACCTTTTCCTGTGCACTCATAACTTTGCAGTAAATCTGTTCTGTTCGAATATTGGTTTCACATGCACCAAGTGACTCCCTGCTCTTCTGCTTTTCTAAACACTCATTGACAACATCTGTCAAATTTAAAGCACATGATTTCCTGCAGGGAGCAAACAACTCTTTAAACATTTAACTCCTCGATGAGCAGTTTTACACTGAGCACACTGACCTTCTGTGGGATTTGAGCAAGGCCCGAGGCTATCATATTTGCCTTCTCTCTGGTGATGTTTTGAATCATTGATCCTAAAGTAAAGACCACTATACCGGCATCTCCAGAGCTCTGCGCAAACTCCTCCATTTCCTGTAGAAGTATCACAAGCACATGTTTTTTGAAGGATAATTGTCCTCATTGTGTTCTTTGTTGGTGCACCTTAACATGGAATTAGCCAGTGATGTTGGCGGGAGCCTTACCTTTGGTAAAGGTTTGGCAGGTCTGCAGTGGATCCCACCGACATACTTAAAATTTGGGAGTAAAGGATGGGGGAAATCAAAATCCCAGTAGGTTCGCATCAGCCAGAGGTCTGCGTTGCCCATCAACTGACAGCCACTAGTTGGCGTTCCTGTCACAAATAATAAATTCTGTTAATGACAACCATCTGTGACAATGCAAGTATTACACTAGTGTTTTAAATAGGATTTCAAGCTTTTATGTGTCTGCATTGTTTGCATCTATGCTATGTTTTAGTCATGAAAAATGGGTGGCACCTTGTGGCTGTGTGTCTTACCTTTGATCTCAGAGTAATATTTGTCTGCTGCTGCCCAATATACGTTTTCTATCAGAACATCATGCAGTGCGTAGAAAAGAAAGCTCTGAATTCTCTCAGAGAAGCTCATCTTGTCTGTCAGCTTGCTCATAGTCGCAGGAACATAGGAAGGTGGAGCAGGAAGCTGGCCGCAGTGTCGCTCCCAGTGATTGCCAAAGGAAAAGCGCAGGGACAAAACCAGAGGGATGCCCAGAATGTCTGCCGTTAGTTCACTGCCTGCGAAAACTGGATCCGAAAAGAGGAGGTCGTATTTATCCTCCTTCAACTTCTCGATGGTGTCTGTTTTCAGTACCCCGTCCAAAAACTTCAACGTTTGCACAAGATTGCGCCTCATGATTTGAATGAATTTTGCATAAATTTGCAAGTAGCTCATGTGATCCATCTCATACATGGTGAAATGAAGGAACTCATCCATGGTAGCTTTCATGTCCTCCATTGAGACAGAGACCTTGAAGGGCTCGTAGTGAAAGCGGGACGGCTCGCTGCTGCTCATGTACAGGGACGTATTGGGGAGCAATACAGTCACCTGGTGTCCTCTGTCCACCAGTGTGTCCAGCACAGGCTTCAGGTTGATCCAGTGGCTGCCCTCCGTGTACCACACCAGGATTTTTCCTCCGTCTGATCTCAGTGTTACACACAAAAGCAGCAGGACGCACGCCGAGAGACGCTGCGGCAGCTTCATGTTGACTGTGGGAGAGTGTGAGCTGTTCCTCCTCAAGAACGTAAGAAAAATAATTATTAACTAGTCACTGTGAACTCTGTGCTATTTGCTTAGTGGAGTGACTCTGCCCAAGAAATGGATTGGGGGAGAGAGGAGCTGAGTCATCTTGTGCTTGAACCATAAAGCCATAAACCATAAAGCCAGCTTGTTTTTTTTTTTTTTTTTCAGCACTAAGGTTGATATTCTAAACAGCTTTGACTAATCATGTGGTGACACCTACATATACACTTTGGTGAAAGTAGCAGCTCCAAGATTCCCCCATGGTGGTTGTGGTTTGATAACAAGATGACTTAAAAAACAAAACAAAAAAAACAACTCTTATCATATCTCTTTTTTTGTAACTTATTTCTTAGATGAAAAGAAGAAGAAGAAAAGTAAGAAGAAAAAAACTTTATATGGGAGATTTCCGGCCAAAGAAATGTGCTTACATACAAAATTACATACAAAAATCTAATATGTCAAATAAAATACAATGTACACCAATGTACAAACAATACAATATAAACACACACAACCAAATGAACAATAGAAAGATAAAAAAAAACATAAAATATGAGTTGGCAAACGACGAAAAAGAAAAGGACTGAAAGTTTGGGAGTTTTTGAAGGTGGGAATTTCACTTTAGGGGCCATGATAACTGAATACTGATTCACCTGATTTAGTTTTTGTATGGGGTGACGAGTAGCCTGATGGAAGTTAAGGTCTGCGTCAATGGTGAAAGCAAGATTTCTTTGAGTTGTTTCTTGAGTTGATGAGAGGGAAAGATTTAATATGCAAATGTGGAACTGTGTATCATCTGCATAGTTGATGATATTGTAAGTTACGTTTCTAAAACATTTGACCGTGGGGAAGCAGATATAGATTGAGTCTTGCTGTTTGTTATAGGTTGAGAACGCTGCCGGTCAGGGAAACTCTATCTGATGAGATTAGAAGATGATCAGATGAGATTAGTTATTTAATATATTAATACATTAATATATTAAACCCACGCCATGTCTTATGTGATTTAAAACCCATTAACTCACAATTCAGAACCACCTTGTTTTCTTGTAACAATCTGGACACTGCCATTGCGGAGAGTCTTAATAATAGTATAGAAGGCAAATATTTGTGGTTTTGACTATCGTTTCTTTTCTTATTAGTTAATATTTAATTTCCAAAACACACATCCATGTCTCTGCCAGGATTAATATGAGTCATTTTGTCATCCATCAAGTCATATCTCCTCTTTGTTGAATGCTTGATTTATGAGCAAGCAGCCTAAACCTTGTGTCCTGCAAACACTAATGTGTTTATACTAAGTAATTTATGCATGGACAATTTGCTAGGGAGGGTAGGGTGGGGTGGGGGTGTACATTACTGTTTGCATTAGCTTAGTTTTCGTCAAAGTAGTTCTGTCAATGTAAATTTTTGAAAGAATGTGACCAAGTGCTTGAACTACACTAGTTCTGTCAGAAGGTGGTGGTATAATCAACATACCATAAGCTCAAAGCATAATGAGCACGAAATAAGCAAATGACAATGGGACATGGTCTCTTTTATTACAATGACGTTCTGTTCCCGTGACCCTGAGCTCACGGCTTGAAAATGGATGGATGGACTGATGATGCCCTGCAATGCTGATTTTTTTTCCCCATCTTTGGTCTTCCCATTGGTCCACACAAGTCTGTCGTTGTCCTATTTACAACTGCATTTTCATTACACAGGTGTAAAATTGCAACAAAACGAGACAGACGATCAATTATCATTCATGCTGATTAAACTAAATAGTTCCACAAAACCATCTATGTACTTATTTTGCACAGCTTAATGCTGTCACTCAGCTTTGGCCTTTGTATTTGCAGTTCTACCACAGCTTCTCCTGAAGCAAAACTGACAGGACTTGACGAAGAGGAGTGTGAGGAGCGCAACGATGGAGAGGAGGAAGGCAAGAACGTCCAGGCTGTAATACTGGTACCAGGTGAGCTCGTGGGACTGGACCCTCAGGTGTTTGGCGCCTTTGTGTCTTATTACGTACTCTAGCCAGAACACTACCTCATCCAGAGGCTTCATTGGTCTGTCGTGGTGGATACGGGACAGCCGCATGGCATTCTCCTTGTACCTGCCAAAGAGATTGAGAAGAAACAAATAAGGCTTAATGTCTTATCAGTGTCCGGATAGCAGTATCTACACTAACTAATTAACATGTGCAGTTGCCATAAATTGATACCATAGCACGGGTCAAAGATATTTTAACGGCTTATCTCTTGGGACTTTGTACTCAAAATAATAATTATCATTCAGTTTTGCCCTTGTGCTTTTTACAAGTAGTATAGTGTAAATGTAAATGGCCTGTCCATCTTAAATGCAATAGAGATTTGAACCTACGATTGGTCACTGATGACTGTGTTAATGGCATCTCTCAAGTGTTCAGCTGTCATGGTGTTAAGGTCTAGAGTTGTTCCAGCCCCCCGAGCCACCATGTGGACCATGTTGTCTGCCTGCTCTCCAAACAAGGGAATGCCGACTACTGGAACTCCGTGATAGATGGCCTCAGTGATCCCATTAATGCCCGCATGAGTGATGAAAGCTCTGGTTTTGGAATGACCTGATGGAAATCCAAGAAAAAAAGCTAGGTTTAGTTGACTTCCTCCAAGAAAGTAAATCGATATCTAAAGGACTGCATAAACACATTTACTGAGTTGTCATTTTTAAGATATATTCTATGTGAATGTACCAAGAAGATCATTTTGTGGAAGCCATTCATATATTCTGGTGTTGGGACCCAAAGTCTCTGGTCTTTTTCCCTTGTATCGCCATAACACCTGAAACAATAGTTCAATAAAGAATTGTCATTTAAGTCATCTCACACACAATATGGTTTTTAATGTGAATATAGTATCAAAACAGGACATTTGTGTTTGGTAACTTTTTGTTGCTGTTGTTACAATTCTTGCGTGATTGGCACCTGATTAGTCGAGGAATGTTTTGTTTAGCCAATGGCTGTGTGAGGTTCAACCACATGCTGCAGAGGCTCCCATTTCTTTAAGAAATATATATATTTTTAAAATTACAAATAAGTCCCTTTTTCTCTCCAGAGTTCAAGCATCAAATCATCAAAGCAGCAAACAAGAGTCAATGGTAAATTAAGCTGTTTGGTATTGGCAGAGTTCTTTTTTTAATGTGCATATTTACAGAAGCTGTACAGCAGATGATACAGACTAAAAAGTGAACCAAGGGCAACCTTTTCCTTGCGATTGTCTCGAAGGGACCTACCTTTTGAGGAATCTGAGCCAGGGCTGTGGCCATCGTGTTGCCCTTCTCTCTGGTCATGTTATTGATCATTGATCCCAGACTGAAAACCACAATACCATCATCTTCCGAACTCTGCACAAATTCTTCCATGTCCTGCAAGGAAAAAAACAGTGTGAACACAAAGTTGTAGCCGAGCATTTCTCAGCACTGCTGTCAGAGCATAGCGCACATTGCTGGTCTCATAAAAAAAAAAAAAAAATGGAATTATGTTGAAAACAGCACATACCTTCGGTAAAGGTTTGGCGGGTTGGCAGTGGACACCACCAAGGAATATAAAATTAGGGAGGAAAGGACGAGGGAAATCAAAATCCCAGTAATTACGCATCAACCAAAGATCTGCTCGACTCATCATCTTGCAGGCATCGGTTGGTGTTCCTGTCATAGCAAGATTATTAATTATTACATCATGATGATTACAGTGCATGCTTGACTGAACAAGCATTAAGTGGTTAACACAAGAATCAATTGTTGGTGTTGTTTGTCGTTCCTCACCTTTGATTTCCGAGTAATATCTCGATATTTCTTGCCAATATGTGAATTCCAGCAAAACGTCATGCAGTGAATAGAAGAGGAAGTTCCACATTCTCTCAAAGAAGTTCATCCTGTCTGTCAGTTTGCTCATAGTCGCAGGTACGAAGGAAGGTGGAGCCGGGAGCTGACCGCAGTGTCTTTCCCATTTATTCCCCCAAGGAAGGCACACAGAGAAGACCAGAGGGATGCCCAGGATATCTGCTGTTAAGTCACTGCCGGGGTAAACAGGATCCGCAAAGACGAGGTCATATTTCCCCTTCTTTAACCTCTCAATTGTGTCCGATTTCACAACCCCGTCTAAATGCTTCAAAAAGTTCCTTATTTGACGGATCTGGAGACGAATGGCCTTCTCATACATTTGTAAGTAATTCATAGCGTCAATCTCATACATGAAAAAATGAAGAAACTCCCCCAGGCTTGCTTGCATTTCCTCCTTCGAGACAGGAACGGTGAAGGGCTCGTAGCGAAAGCGTGACGGCTCGCTGCCGTTCATGTACATGGACACGTTGGGAACCAGCACAGTCACTTCGTGTCCTCTGTCCACCAGTGCATTCAATATGGGCTTCATGTTGATCCAGTGGCTGCCATCTGTGTACCACACCAAAATGTTCCCTCCGTCCGATCGACATGCAGCAAAAAGCAGCAGCAGGGCGCACGCAGAGAGTCGCCGCAGCGGCTTCATTTTGACTGTGTGTCAAGCAAAGCAACGCATTTAACTTGGCATGTCCTTTCAGCAAAAAAACATAATCATTAACTTATCATTGTGAACTCTGCGCTGAATTGCACGTTATCTCAGCTACCCAACCGCTCGGCATTTATGTACACACGATAGCTAAAGTATAGGCAGCAGTAGAAACCATAATTCAGCCCTTTTCTAGATAGAAATCTGACTACGGAAATGGAGGAAAATGTGCTTGGGCCTAGTTGTGTGTCAAGGTGTGAACAGGCATGAAAGGTCAGCGATTTTTAGTTGAACTGGCTTGGGGCACTTGCGTCAACTGAACGGCGAGAAGCAAGTTTTTCCAACTTTGACTTAAACTATTGGACTATTGGAAATAAAATAAAAGCAAAAAACAGACTAATCATTCCTCATGAGAGTGGTAGTTCTGCAACAAACGGTCACGCTTTCCCCTAATTGTTATCACATTGTTGCTTGTGCTTCATAAGCAGTTATCATGTGGACGGCAACCCTCCTCCTTTTTCTTCTTTTTTTTTTTTTTGCCAGGAAAGGTCCGCCTGATTAACAATGACTTAAAGTTCCAAATTCCCTCATAAAAGTTCAATCCAGTCAGCCAGTTTGCTCAGAGTCGCAGGCACAAAGGAAGGTGCCAATGAAGAACCAGTGCAGTCACCCGGCGTCCTCTGTCCAGCAGTGCTTTCAATGCGGACTTCATGTTGATCCAGTGGCTGCCTTTCGTTTTCCAAAATGTTTCCTCCGTCCGATCTCCGTGTGACAGAGAGCTGCAGCAGGTCACGCGCGGAGGCTCGCTGCACTGCTGACTGTCCAGATCCCGGAGTGACGCCGCATTTCAAGCCAAGAAAATGTAACCATTAACTTGTCATTGTGACCTCGATCTCTTTGCCGAACAGGATGGCCACAAAACTGAATCGCTCCTTGCTTCCCAGATGAGGCCCGCCAATTATGAATCCATGTAAATATATGTATCCTAATGGATAAAAGGTTTTCGTGAACAAACTTGAAATTAGATGGATAGATAGATAGATAGATAGATAGATAGATAGTTAGATAGATAGATAGATAGATAGATAGATAGATAGATAGTTAGATAGATAGATAGATAGATAGATAGATAGATAAATTGATGAATACTTTATTAATCTCCAAGAGAAGTTTGCACTGCGACATGTTGAAAATGAACTGAGCAGCTGTTAAAAGGTGTGACATCACTCTCCCCTAACCAGAAAAGGTGAGGTCGGGCGAGGCGGATAATGTTAAAAAAAAAAAGGGGCACGATTGTTTTTAGTGATGTGTTGCTGTGACATCATGGAGGCACTTCCTCTATGTTTGAAGCTGTCACGCCACAATGGACATCAGTCCTGCTGCCTGACGGCGTGCGTGTGTCACTTTCTCTGGAGCTATTGAGAAATTTACAAAAACACCGGCTGAATCGGGGGAAGTGGCTGGTGTGTCAGCGTGGGAGTAAATACTGGCGAAGACGTGCTGTCAGCGTTGCTGACGTTTCAGGCTGTTGTTCTTTGGGGAAATGTCACCTCCGGAGTCTAAATCTTGTGTTGCGGTTCTTTTGCAACACAATTCCTCCCCCCAACACACACACACACACACACGCACACGCGCGCACGCACACACACACACACACACGCACACACACACACACACACACACACACACACACACTCATTAACAATGCAGATTCCTTTTGAGGTTGTTTTCAGGGGTGTCTGGAAAAACAATAAGCATTTGAATATCGAATTCAATGCCCTGTTGAGGAGAGAGTCAGGGGCCATTCAGGCTGTTTAAGTGCTGAGGCTACTGTGTTGTCAAGACCTCCTAGGTAGTGCAGAATGTGTGTGTGTGTGTGTGTGCTTGTTTCCTTTTGCATCGCAACAATTGACGGCGTCTAACCAGCGTGCCTGTTTTAAGCATATTTAGAGTTACTGAACGTGTTTTTCTTCGCTGCATAGTTACATATATCTTGCTCATATATTTCATGTCTTCAGTATCTATGTAAAGATAAAAAAATGTTGCATGTTGCAAGTGACTTCAGCCATTTTTCCTCATTTTTCTCACTACATTCCTGCTGATTCCTCTCCTGCCGTCCACCGCCGCCACCACAGGGCCAAGGGTTACAGCGTGTTGCTTTTTGAAGTAGACATTTGCATAATCAGATTAGGATGCGTGATCGTCAGTGGGCTTCCCCCATCAGAGGGTGCTCCAGAGGAGAGAGGGCGCTGTCCAGCGCAACAATGGAGGGCTCCCCTCCTCTCTCCCTGCAAGCCGCCTGCACCTGCACCCGTAACCCACCCAACCCGGGGCTGCACGCCGGCCCCGAGCGCCGCTCGTGTGCCGACTTGCTGCGAAGAGAGGAAAAGGCGGAGGGTGGGGGGGGCGGGGCAGAGGGGATGGAGCGTGCGGTGGGAGTGGGAGGGCAGGGGGGTTGAGCAAGATATTTAAACATGCAGGGTGTGAATTGGCTTTAAAGGGATAAAGAGCTCAGGGCCTATCGGGGTTGGCACCCAACTCTAGAAATTCTTTTTCAGAGGCGCCTCAGCCGGGAGAGCGTGAGGCTGCCTGCACTGATCTGGACCATTGTGATAACAGATTCAGACAGTGTGCGAGACGCTGATAAGGAAACGCGCTCTCAATGGACGATTAGCCACGTACTTAGGAGGGAATAGTCAATCAGGCAGATATACTTGTTGGAAGGAAAATATGGCCTCCAGATTTGTCATTATTTTTTTTTATTTTTTTTATTGGGGGGGTTTAAAAAACAAAAAACTAAATCCTGCTAGGAGGATAGAGCTAATGCTGGGATTGTCCAAACTCTGTAAGCAAGGTCAGCAAAGTCAGCAAGAATTTGAAATAAAATAATGCAAATGAACATGGTGTTTTGTAAATAGTACCACAGTGTTTCATACAAATAACTCTCTTTGCAACGTCCAGCGTCACGTAACCATACAAACTGGATTTCAAAACGAAGACGTTGGAGTATTTGGTGTTCAGCATGACGTTCAGTTCACCGTGAAATTGCACAGGAGCTAAATACCTCTTAAATTCATGTGTAGATACTGCCTTACAGTGGCCGTTTATTTAGTGTGCGTGTGTGTATGCATGGGTGTGTGTGTTTTCCAGAGAAATACAAAGAGTCACCTGTCAGTTCCCACTGGCCTCCAATCAGTGTGTCCAGCTGCCCTCTGACACACCACAGCAGACTTTTAACAGGCGCACCAGAACAGAGTCAGTGTTTACTCTTCAGCTCAGTTAGTTGTAGTTAGTAGTAACCTTTTTTGTGTTTTGTTTTTTTTTTCTTTTTTTGCCACATTTTCTCTGGTCACAAAAGCTGAATAGGCCCTTAAATGTCTGACCTCCCTTTAAAGGCAAATGGGTGCAAACAAAATTCCTCAAATTGGACCTCAAATCAAGGCTTGTAGTCCATTTACTATTATTGTTTACTTAGGTATAGGGATGAATAAAATTAAAACTGTGAGCATAAATTGTAATCATTCCAAATTAAATTGATTTAAGTCCAACAGGACTATGGACACCAGGCTGCAATGTCCACGTCTCACCTTTGTTTATTCGTTTAAATTTTGCCCCTTCATTCTAGCCTTTGAAAAAAAAGTCTAATTTTTGTGATGTCTAAACCCGTTCGCAGCCACAGAGCCGCCGCCCCGTCTTGAGCAAAGCGCAGCTGCCGGGCTGGTCAGTGTTTGACTCCAGAGTGACCTTGGACCCCTGCGGGTCACAAGTTAAGCTTTCACTTTCTCCCCGGCCTCTGGTCAGTGGACGGAGAGTGGAGACCTTTTTTGTGTTTTTCTGGCGGTCATCACAGGAGTCGGGGATAAACGTCTCTGGGCTTATTGAGCTCGGACAAAGAGGAAGCAGCCCCACTCTTAACTTCACATCGATTGTTTTTTTTTCTTCACAGTGAAATAGTCTCATGCCATCCTTTTAGTTTTTAGCCTGTTTCCACACTCAAGTCGTGTAATTCTAGATGCAGCTTTAGTTATGCAAACAGGAAACCGAGTAAAAATTTTAATTATTTCATGAAAGTGTGTTTTTAATCTGTGATGGCAGTTTATTTAAAAACAGTTCTGCCGTTTGTGCAATATTTTACATATTTTAGAAATAAAACTCATGTAATTTTAAAATCAGACCAAGTAAATTATTCAGTCGCTACAATAAGAAGCAGCTGTAATTACTGTGCAATAACAATTCAAAGATGATGTTTTTTTCAGTCACAAATCATTTATTAAATAAATAGTTAAAATAAATAGCATACCATATATTCACAAGCAAACCAAAATAACTTAAAGAGGTAAATGGTATTAAGCGCAGTTTTTACAGTTGACAATCAGTTTATAGTTCATCTTTGGCCATTTGGCATGCATGTTATTTTTTTTTCTTTCAGAAAGTATGAAAGATTTCCACTAGATGATGTGAAACATTGCAGGGATTCTTCAGACCAACCACTTTTTGATCTGATTTTGACAGGGAACAGGAAAAGTCCGTCAGTAGCGTTCATAGAAATAATATGGCAAATACAATGAACGCATCCACTCGGCGAGAAACGGCATGCCCAATTCAAAAAAAGGAAGGCGTTCAAATACATTATTGTATTGTTCAAATACACCTGCAGCCTGGAGATAGTGGCCGTCCTGTTGACTCCCTATGAAGGTGAAAAGTATCCCTCAACATTGTACATCCACAATTTTTTCTACACATCCATTAAAAAATACATGCCATTTCCCGCCAACGGGTCAAATTTAAACGCTGAGGCCGTTGCGTCGTGTTTTTGCGTTCCACAAACGTGGCGGAGATGTCGCAGCTCCTGCACTGCAATACAAGTCAGCTCAGTCTCTTGCAACAGCAGGCGGGAGACAAAAAGTGAATCTGGGTGAGGGAAGGTCTCCCCCTGAAAACCCAGCCGACGCGTGGGAAAGTTCGACGCTGTGACGCGGTCCGCTCCGGCTACCAGGTCTCGGAGCTGTCGCAGCTGGAGCCGGGCGAGGGCACCTCGGTGTCGCTGGCCAGGGCCCAGGAGTGCGCAGGCGACTGGAGCCGCTCCATGTTCCCTCGGAGGAGGGTGAGCAGAGCGGCGGGGGAGTGGGTGGCCGGCTGGCCGCTCTGGCTCTCCAGCAGCTGCACCAGGAAGTTGATGTAGCGCATGGCCAGGCGCAGGATCTCGTTCTTGCTCAGCTTCTTCTCCGGCGGGTGGGTGGGGATGAGCTTGCGGAGCTCGGAGAAGGCCGTGTTGACGTTGTGCTGGCGCCAGCGCTCCCTCGTGTTGGTGAACACCTTCCTGGTCATGGTGCTGAGCGGGGCTGGAGTGATCAGACGAGGAAATAGATCAAATTAGAATCAATTGAGTGTCCGTTTCAACGGGTCAGTGTGTAGAATTTAGAGGAATCTGTGAGATGAAATACAAAAAAAACATCATTTTTGTTGGTTTGATAAAGCCACTAGAAATAAAGAGCAGATCTGCACGGAGATTTGTGATTTTTATATTAACATTACATTTTCACCACAGAATAAAGACTGAGACAATGATCCCGCGACTCGTTTTGCCATCGACCGCAGATCCAGTACCAAAACACACACCATCGACATATTAATCAACTGCTCGACTAAAATGAATCCGTGTGTCCCTCGGGAGGGAATGAAAAACGCCTCAGCGTGCCCGACTCTCACCTGTGTTTTGTGCAGAAATGGAGAAATATCCCTAGTGGCAAAGGTCCCTGCAGGTCATGAGTGTCCCGGGGGTCTCGGAGGGTCCGCTCAGTGCCGCCTTCCCATGCTCACTGAGGGGTGATTCTTCTGGGAGCGCGGAGGAGAGAGTGTCAGAGGGAGGGAGGGAGCAGGAAGGGGGATAAGACTGCTGCGTGCTCGCATCCTACATTTTATAGCGGTGTGAACCCCTTTGTGTGACGTGTGACATTGTGGGAGGTTGGCGTTTAAACCCCGCCCCCTCCCCATCATTTAGGACCAATCCAGGTGGCTTTTTTTTTTTTTTTTTAAAACCACAATTTGCACAAATCACTACTAAAGAGTGGTCGTTGTCACCGGCGCGGCCGCTCCGAAATTTGCTGGTGTTGTGCTTCTGAGCGGCCGACGTGCCTTTCAAGTGACCACTTGTGCCGCTTTTATGATTCGTTGATTTGTTAGAAGTGGCGAATAAATTCCCATTGAGGTGAAACTGAGACGTTCATCTCTCTGATCCTTCTCGTACAGCGCTGCGGACACTTGTTCCTTTCTGTGTCCCCGACACTAGGCGTGGACGGCCCACCTGATATAGCCGGCCGCCCCGCTATTGAATTCAGCCTGATTGGGCCACAAAAGGTAAAAACACGATATCCAGATTGACAGTCGGACAATATGGGTTTTGTTATGACTATGGTAATCTTGTTGAGCGATTCCAAGGGGCCACACATAAATTACAGGGGAACAGGGGGAGAGCGCCCCGACTCACCTCTCTGCAGGCTCCGCTCTCCTCACTTCCCTCCTCCTTCCCTCCCTCCTTCCCTCCCTTTAGCCTCCCACTTTCAACCTCCGTTAGTTTAACCAGTTGTCACTGTCTCTCTTTCTCCCTCTCTCTCTCTCTCTCTCTCTTTTTTTACACCCTTCAAGTGTTGTTTCAAAGACGCAGCCTTCCATAAACGTCTCTGTGTGGAGTAGGAATTTACATAATCCGATTAGGGGCTGGGATTAGCCCCGGCCGTGGAGAACAGGCCCGGTGGGGGCCGTTTTTTTCTGAATTGGCCATTCATGGGTTCCCCTGCACGTCCAAGAGGCTGCACCTGCAGACTCGGCCATGCACCGGTTCGCTCCATCCAATCCGGCCTCCTCCGCAGGCTGAGGAGTCTGCAGGAGCGCTGGCTGTAGGATGCTGTGTGCCGTTCATCAAACTGGCAGTCACAGGTACAGATTATACCTGTTATGTTGTAATTTGCCGGTCGTAAAGGGTCAGAGTTGAAGGCACAGTAAGACCCCCCCCCAGAGGCCACTTGTGGATTCGACTGGAGCATCTTAATGGGCAAAGCGTGCTCTGAGATTGGGAATGACATCAGCACGGTCTCATAAAGCACTGGGCATTAATTCAGTGAACATCAGCCAGATACATTCAAATCAATATTTTTTATATGGACTCATAATTTCCTGAAACTTCATCATACGTTCTCAATGCATGATCTTATTTTTTCATGTTAAATTGTATGTATGTGATATTACATGCATTATGCTGCAAGTTAAAAAAAAGTAGTCACCTCAGGTGTCCCACAAGGACAGAGATATATTGACAGCGATATATTTAAGCAATACATGCTAAGCAGTAGCTGTGTGTATTTGTGTTCTGCTGGCCGTCAGATTGACTCAAACGCTGCACGTTCTTTATTTCTTCCCACTCTTCTGTCTCAGTTCTGTTTCAACTTCGGCTGACATTGATTACTCTCACGGCCGCATAATTGGTGCCTCGATAAATCCCTGATGGGGAGGAAACACACAGGTGACACAATTAACTGCTGCCTGTGATGTCAGATAACAGCTGTGTGACCTTTACAGCCGCAGTTAGCGCGGCGGCTATGCCCAAATCTAAAGGGAACGGCTTCTGGTTTAAACAGCCTGTGTGAATTCCCACAATATCTCTCCTGTCCCTTTCACCGCAGCCGCAGAGTGTAGTCCGAGGCAATTACCACGCCATTACGCTGCTATTTACCAGGCCTTTATACGAGGAAGGCCAGCCTTTTGTCCTGGCACAGTTAGAAAAACACCATTAGGTCTGTCTTTGTTGGTCCACTGCTCCGTAGAAGGCAGTGCCAGAGAAAGAGAGATGTCTGTGGGGGTGGCAGGCCCGTTATTAATGGCGGTGGCTGCAGCCAGCGCTGGGTTACCGCTGTCCAGAGGCAGACAGGCTTGGAGTCAGTGTCCCTGGGGGTCGTCTTTGTCTGGGGATCATTCCTGAGGGAGCGGGCTTCACTCTGCTGGCTCGTGAAGATAAGCACTCTCTCCACATGCTGAGAGAGCACGATAAGGGGATTGCTTCACTAAATGAAAAAGGACGAGGGGGAGAAAAAAAATGAACCCCGCCATCAAACCCGCTGAAATAAGGTTTATCAGTTCAAGCCGGGAACACCCTCCCACACCCCCTGAAAAATCCCATCCCTGCCACCATAAATCACTGCTTGTTTTCTCCACTGTGCACGTTCAGCGTGGAGAGCAACAAACCACCATCAACTTCACATTTAGGATCCAGGATATTATGGCACCAACCTTGATTTCATTGCAAACGGCATAATGACGAAGATGCATTTTTATTTTGTTGAAACATTTTTGAGTTAAATAAACACCAAGAAATAATTACATGACCAAGCCTTAATGACTGATCAAGAATTAAAATGTGTTTATTTTTTAACAATCACACATTTTAACAGTAAATAAATATGAACATTTCTGTATTTTAATTCCCTTAATTACACAACTTATGTGAACTTATTTCACTAAATCATTGCTCTTGTCGATGTTTCTACTTTGCACGGACAAGATATAACATTTTAAAAACGATCCAAAATGTTAAACTAAGCTTGCAACATGAGATTTGCAGCTTGCCAAATTCAAACCAGTAAAATCGGAAACGGAAAACAAAACAAACAAACAAAAAAGAGGGTTTTCTAGAACTACAATAGCAACACAAAGAAACATGAGAGAAGAGAGAACATGTCTTCACCAGCAGGCCTCTGAGCTAAAACAGTTTCAGTCTCGTCTGTCCATCACTTCGGCCAGGGACCCTCTCGTAGCTCAGCCTGCTCTTCTTCAGTGGTGCCAGCACTGCAAAAAAAGAAAAGAAAAGATAAATATTCGAGTCCAACAGATTTTTATTTCACCTGAACTTTCTTCAGTGCTGTGCGTTTCTCCCGTCATTAAAATGCTGCTGAAAACTGCATGCAAACTCACCGCTGTCCGTTCCCTGGTCGAACATTGTTGCTGTATCGCCACCTCCCCTTTTCCGCTCCTGTCCCATCCAGAATTTAGAACCGTAGCTGGCCGATACAGTCGCCCCTCCGCTGTTGCTGCGACCCCTCGGTGTGACCTCTGCGGGGGGGCTCAGACACAGGGAAATGTCTGGAGACCACGCACACGTGCGCTTCTCTTGGACAGGGCTGCACCCGAATATGGAGTCCAGCTCGAAAGGACTCTGCAGCCTTTCCTGAGCTCCCATCCAGCGCTCCTCCTTCAATCTTTCAACAACTCCCCCCATCACACCTGTTCTGCTGCCCCAGTCGGGAAACTTGGCGGGCTTCCACCCGTCATCGTCGATCCAGCTCTTCTGGAGGTGAACATCAGGACTCCCGAATGGAGACCCCGATTTAGGGCTGAAACAAAAGTTTCCGTCCTGCACTACTAAGTGGGCCTCTGGCTGTGGCTGGTGGTAAGTGGGCTCATAGTCAGTAGCTGCAGCCCACGGGCTGCTCGCTAGGTCGCTTTGCTGGGTTGCCATAGCGACGGGGCTCTGAAACTCCGGCTGATCACGGCCTTCGCTCGACGTGTACAGGGAGGCGATGTCACTGAAATGCTAAAATCGTAAATGGAACACTAGTTGAAGTTGAGTCTAATTCAGGGATGGGCAAACTACGGCCCAGGTCCCATATGCGGCCCAACTTGAAGAAATTATATTGAGTCATTAAAAAAAAAATGTATTTCATCCATTTTTTCAGTGTTTACAGAGTCACTTCAATCATGTTTACGTGTTGCAATGACAATAAAGCTTTATACCATACCAAGAGCTAAACACTGTGGTGCGTCAGACACTGATTTGTTGTAACTTTAATTTTAAACACGTTTTCGACATATCCCCATGATATATTTTTTTCTCCTATAAGGTGGCTCACCAAAACACTCTATCCATCAACTCCTGCTCCAATCTCAATGCTCACATCTTACAACCCACCGTGGCCCACCAGTCACAAAAGTCTGGTCGATACTCTATCATGTTGAACTGGGATTTTTAGCACACAAAAGACAAAGCACACAGCAACAATGCGTGACTGATTAATTCGGGAGCAGCGACAGGAGTCTATTCACCTTGAGGACTTTCTGTGGGACTTCAGGTAAGAGCTCCGTCAGCTGAGACATGGACGCTGCTAGCAGCCACTGGAAGGACGGTGCTCTTCGCAGCATGAGTTGGCCAACGAGAGGGTTGATACTGGGGAACTGTGACAAACACCTTTCTTCCTGGAGAACAAGATCCCCCCCCCGACCACCACCACCACCACCACCACCACCACACAGCGCTGATGAATAAGAAGTCGATAGTTACGACTAAACACGAAACCTTCCCAGTGGCTTATTGCAGTGACATCACCTCAGAGGGGACCACAGCGAGCCAGCTCCTGTCCAGGAAGTCCAGAGGATCCCTGTCACTGTCCATCAGGCTGTGGAAGCAGATCTGACTGATCCATTTGGCCACGTCTTTCATCTCAGATACGATCAATGCCTGAAACACACAGACGAACAAATGGCAGAACTCAGAGAGAGAGAGAGAGAAATACTTAGTTTACTTTCTGTGACAGCAGCTTGGACACCCAGCTTGTGCAGTCAAAGGCAAGTGATTTAATTTAGTCCTACCTTCACATTTAGATCCTCGGGCTTCATACTGAAGAGCACCAAAGAGGAATAAACCAATGCCAAGTTGCTAAAAGCGTCACCTGAAAAACTGCCACCATGCAGACAGACAAGTGCGGTGAGTCTTGGATACTGGATGTGCATATAGCTGTTTTCACAATATAATACACTCATTATAAGAGACGTAAAAAAATGCATGTGGGGGTAAAAGTGAAATGAAAAGATGCTGCAGGTGCGACTACACATCTAGGACAATGATCAACATGTCTTGTAGGTGGGTCAGAGTCTTCTGAGCTTCTTTTTCGTGACTGACCCGCCTCCCCGGCTGTCTGGACAGTAGAGGATGAGCCAACAGCAGCTGTATTGTAATGACAAAGCGCTCAGCCTCATCACCAAGGCCTCACTGGCGTGCTGGTGACACAGTTCTTCCTCCTTCTGCACACACACACACACACACAAGGGCAAACAGATATCATTTTTGAATTATAAATATACAGTATGTGCATTAAAATGGAGTTATTATTGAAGTTAGACAGAGGGATATACGGGAATGTGCATTTTAAATGTGGACGAGTGCGTCTGAACCTGAATAACGACGGCGGTCTTCTCATCCACCGTGACCACAGCGTAGTGGTGAGTTCCTCCGAGCATCTGCAGGGACGCACAGTGCCTCCTCTCCAGCACGGTTACGCCGAAGCTGAAACACGTCACGTTTGGCTAGTTCACGTTGCAACTTCCCGATTACGCATGTGACAAACTACCAACGAGCTATCGACCGCTGGCAGTGGCGGTGGCCCTGATTTTCTTCAGCTGTTGCTGTTGCTGCCTCGTTAGCCTGATTGGTGTCAGCTGTGAGTGATTCAGCCTGTTTGCCTGAAGGTCACTCGTGAAGGGTGCGAACATGAATTTACCTACTAGGTCAGGCAAACTACGGGCCGGAGCCCATATGTGGCCCGTTAAGCTTTGTTATCCGGCTCGCTGAACTTGAAGGAACTATATTAATTGTAAGTAAGTCGTAAAATACTGCACTTCATCAGTTTTTTCAGTGTTTTATGAGTCATTTCAATAAAGAGCGAAATACCGTGGGCCTTCAAAGACAGATATTTTGTTGTAACGCTTTTGTTCATAAAGCACGTTTTCTACATTTCCAATGAGATTTTTTTTCTCTCCAAGTATTTTGCTTAGCACGTATATATTTATAAATTGAACTGCAATTCTATATCTATTCCCTCAAAGGTTACTTCCAATAAAATACAAAAATTACTATTCAAGAAAAACCAAAAACCAAATGATACTATGGCCCAGAACACAATTTAAATTCAGGGATTTTATGGTCTTGCCATGATTTAATCAGACGCACCCTGACTCGAGTGTCTGCAGCAGCAGAGGGGAGTTGAGGAGCCCCTCTGTCACAAACAGCATGTAAGGCACATGGTCCTCCAGGCGCCGGGCGCCCTCTTCCTCCTCTTTAGAGAAGAACACAAGCACTCAGTCCAAATCAAGCCACTTCATTGCACCGTAGAGATTGAACGGAGTGTTCCCGATGTCCGCTGACCACTTCCTGTGATGTCTGTGTTGAAACAGAGGTGAGCGAGGCTCCTCTCCTTGCAGACCGCGGCCCAGGGAGAGTGGCCCGGCCGTTCGTACTCCACCACCAGGGAGAAACAGTTCCAGGGGAAGTCTGGGCCGACGTGCTGTTCCACTGCAACCACACACACACTGCCCTGTATGCTAAGATGACAGCAAACAATGTCGCTCAACGTGTTAGCCTTTATGGCAACCAAGAGAACTGTGATTTTGTTCACCCCCCCAAAATGTTTCCACTTTACACGTAGAATACAAAACAAATGAACAGAATTGTCACCGAGGTACCAAAATGCCAAACGTCTGCTTAAAGATTTCAGTGATATTTTGAAAAAGGTTACAGGTGAAGTTTTTGCTTATGACTATGTTCTTACCTTCTGACCACGCTGCCACCATTCAACTTGTTTTTGCCCTCCTCTGGAGAGACGGCAGTCACAGCAGCACCTGAGATTGAAATAATGACAAGACTTGTGCATCTCTAAATTTGTATAAGGTGTTGAATTAATGACACGAAGAGAAAATTCTTTGCAGTTCTTGGTAGAACTGAAACGTTGCTCACCAGCGACTTCTCTCAGTGTGTTGATCATCACTGATCTGCTTCTTTCACAGTCCACCGTTAACAGCACCAGAACCTACACATATACAAACAAAACCCGTTGTGTTTAACGATTAAGAAAACCACTTTAGGTAGTTTCACTTGCTGTTACTATTTGCAAGTGTGAACACAGACTCTGTTCGCGGTGCGTTTGCTGCTGTGCAGCCACCCTGATAACTGCTGCTGCAGCTCCAGTAGTTTCAGGTCGCTCTCTGGGTTCCGCTGACTGATGTGGAAGGTGATCTGAAGCCTTTTCAGCAGCTGCTTCAGAATCTGCTCTGTGCTCAACTCGACTCTCTGGCTCAGATACTCTTGATCCCGTGAAAAAACAGCAATAAAAAATCTCACTACTTCATACTGAACTCGGGTTTTCATTTGCACCCAGAACTGCAGCAGCTGTTTCCGTGTTTCTGGAATGTATTGACTGTACAGGTCTGCATTAAAATTAGAATGCGTTTTAGCTGCTTTACTTTAAGTCCAATCCAATTATTATTATGTTTGTGAATCAAACATTATGAAAACAGCTCTAATGTATCTGAACTATTTTTTAGACTTACCCAGTGCAGTTCTAAAGCTGCACTTAAGCAGCAGCTCCTTAACTGTGACCAGCACATGAATCAGAGTCACTTGGTTTAAAAGCATTTCCAGCTCTGCACACGACAAACAACACGTCAACATGTCAGTGAGATTTCACACAGCTTTCGGTAACATACGACCACATTAAGTTGCACTGCAGGGGTTCTGAAACTGCATAACGGAAAGCCACAGACTGATTCTCTACCTCTGACCAGCTCTGAGTTCTGTGTCTGTGCCCTGCTGAGCGCCTTCTCCTGTTGCTTGAGGAGGAAATGTGTTTGTTCTGGATCCAGGCATCTGAAGTCTCCCCCTACTGGCAATTTGAGACGCAGCCGCCTGACGGAGATCAAAAAAGGCTGAGCAACAGAGAGCAGTTCAGCGTAGGCTCGACGCTGGCTGTCTGCAAGTACAAAAACAAGCAAAAAACCCAATCTGAACTATACTATACTATGCAGTGAGAACAGCTTCAGGCACATTGAACACACGTGACAAATACAGTAAGGGCCATACCAGTCGCCTTTACTTCCACTTCCCTGCTGTCTCTGTTGATGGGCTGACAGATGAGCCATGCTGGTGACTGAAAAGAAGCTTTCTGCTCTCCGGAATCATTTCTCAATGCATCGCCGTCGATGACTGCTGTTCCCCAGTTTGACATCTGCGTCAGCTCTGGAGACGGCTGCAACTCACACTGGTCAGCGAGTGGTGCTGATTTAAAAGGAGGAAAAATAGGAATCCACAGTTTGCAAAACATAAGTCAGGCAAAGTAAATATTAAACAATACAACTGATTTGAAATGTTCTACATGTACTTAAAATAATAATTTTAAGTACATAAATAAAATAAAAAATGTCTTCTAATAATTGAATACATTTACATTGAATTATTTCTTGTTCAAAAGTACAATAAATTAATGATTTCATTTAAAAAAAAAAAATCCTCTCACTCTAATTTGTCATTGTTAAAAAAAATACAGATCAATCAAATTGGAATAAACTGTATCACCGTCCCACCTGGACAACCTGCTGGACTCTGACGTTCTGCACCGACAGGAGATGCCTGCTGAGTCCGCAGCATCAAAAAGCTGCAGAAGGGGTCCATGTCCTGTGCTGGGGGACATCTCTTGACCAACAAAGATCTTCCATGATCTTCTGGGAAATTCACTCTGGAGGAGGGAGCATGCTGTGGAACAAATTCCCTCAGCATCTCCAAACAGCTGTCGGTCTCACCAGCAGGAGGTGCAGAAACTACGTCTTTGGCTTTGGCAGTGGTTTCAGGCGTTACGTCCTTGCTGACAGTGTTTATCTGTTGTAAGGGGTTTGTTTCCGTTGGGTGAACTCTTTTATCTGGTGGGACAAGAGCTTGGCATTTCTTCAGGTGAGTCAGCAACCTGGAGTTTTTATTTATTTATCTAAGTGCTGCAACATTCTAAATAACCCTGATTCAAAGATTGTTCTTTTTCTATTCTTAAAGCAAAGAGTATTAAAAGGAAGAGGTCACTCACTCACCATGAAGATGTTCAGGGGACAGCCTTTTAAAGTCTTCTGTCTCGTGGTTCTTTCTGTGGGGAATTTCAGATACTATATGCTCCGTGAAGTCTCCGTTGTTGCACAGAAACACCTGCAGGGATTCCATCCCCATCTTTGACTGCAGATCCTCTCCATCACACAACAGAATTGGTTTTTCCAACTTCAGGATAGTCAGGGCGTCCGGAAGAGGCTGGAAACAGACAGCTGGCTCACGGATTTGGGGCTCTAGAGAACATATTTAGGGTGAAGTGAGGGCAACTGGACTTATTCTTGTAGTATTATTCTTGAAGACATTTTGCCTCTCATCTGAAAAGACTACTTCAGTTTGGGGTGTTTTTTTGTTTTTGAATTTATGTGGTTTCTAATACAATAAATGTGAAAAAAAAAAACAAAAGGCAAAAGTATTTGCCTAAGAAATTTCACTTTTCATTCATTGTATATTTGTTAACTAATTAACAGTTAAATTTGAAGTTCATTTTTGGTGGTAAATTAGACCCACAGGAACTTATACCCAATATCTCAGGTTACAGACTGCCAGACATTTCTGAAAATGTGACGATGAATTGTTCTTTTCTCACAACGTACATATGGAAGTATCTAGCTGGTGGTACTGTTCACCATTCATACCTGCAAGCAGAAAACTTGCCACGTTGACTGGATGCTTCTCAGCCATCCACAGTGCTGCCTCCATCTTTGTCTGAACTGCCACTGATGACAAAGGCCTACAGAACATTAATGTTACAAAAGATTTAGTTATGAAAATTCATTTTTTTTAACTAAGCCATATCTGACAATTAATGTGGTTTAATATGTCATGTAGTCTAAAAACAACTGTACTAGCAGTAGTCTGAGCATTTGAAGGATTCTCTCACCGTCCAGTTAGTGGTGACAGCTCTTCTTTTTGAAGGTCACATGTGGGAAAATTGACTCTGCTTTGGCTTGTTTGGGGGGTCAAAGGCACATCTAGTTCCCTCTCAGTTGGAAGCAGCATGTGTCCTTGGGAATAAAAGAGATGTTCATGCATAACTACTTGTGAAGACCAGTTGCTTGGTCTACCACTGAAAAAAAAAAACTGGCAGGTGCTTTATCTCCCTCATGGCTTCACTGAGTTTAGATGATGATTAATTTCCGGCACAACTTATTTTAGCTTAAGCTTTAGCTTATATTGTTTTAAAATTGCTGGCATGTGGGTAACTTTTGGTGAGTCATTGAATACTTTCTTCTCTTAAAATTAGGTTTTCTCTAAAGCTTTTACCTGCTAACTCTCGATTTGGGGCGTTGCTATTCTTCTTACAGAGCTCCTCTAGTATTTCATACCGAAAGATTTCCAGTGACTGTGACACATCTGAGATGAAGCATATGAAAAAGAGTACTGATTTAATTATCTGTCCTTATTTTGGTTACTGCTAGAAACAGTCCCATTCAAAGTTCACCTGCATGAAGCACATCTGAGAGTGGGGGAAGCTCTTCCTGCACTTCAGGAAAAACATTCATGCTACTCATAATTCTGGAAAAGGCTGTGAGGTGTTCCCGTTTCACATTCATTGAGTCCAGTACACATGGCAACATCAGAGACTGAAGAGACAGAACCATTAGTGTTAGTCAATCATCCAGCGTTTCATTTCTCACATCAACCTTTGAGTTACCTGTTCCCTGATAAGAGAAGCTTTCCCGAACTGCTCATGAATGTCAGCACAGGTGTGCGTGTCATTGCTGATTGCACCAGGAGGGGTTTCATAACATGCCCAGAGCCTGACACAGAGGATGTACAGTAGCAGGACAGAATGAGGCCAGTAAAACAAGCTGCTGAATGTCAGGCTTAAAGATGATTTTAAATACCTGAACATGGCCTCCTCAGAGATGGCATCTCCAGTAAGGCTCCGCATAGGGTCCGTCACAGGAAGGGTCTTCAGCCTGGACAGTTTGGCCCTTAGTGTGGGTAAATGCCTCGTAAACTGACGCAGGTAATCGACAGCCATGAGATCTTCTGGCAGGAGGAAATCTTTGACAGGTGTAAAAATAGTTTTATTATGACCACCCAAATGCAAAATACAAAAATACAAACATATTCTTTCATGGTTGATAATAACCTTTGATTTCTTTTTGAGGTTTAACTTCTTCAGATGAGCTCTTTGGAAATGACTCCTTACATGGATTCGTCTGCGACTTATTCAAAGCACTTAATGACTCAGAATCAGACTTGAGCATCAAATCCACACTGTTTTCCCACGGACTTATATCGAACCTGAAAGATGCATGAGTGTCGAGATCATAACAAAAGCACCAACCTGGAGAGTAAAGCCATGCACAGTGAGACAACTTTGTAGTGAAGGAGAGCACCTTTCTGGTGTATTAACTTGTTTTCCTTTCAAGTCCTCTAAGACTGAAGTGCTGACGAAGAGCTTGCATGTGGCGATCACATTTCCTACAATGAGTTTCATTTTTAATACAAATGCTCACAGACACGCATGTTTTTAATCAATGTAAGACATAACAGAAAATGCTTTTATTTATTTATTTATTTTTTTAATTAAATCTTCTTTTCTTTTTTTTTTAAGTAACTATGGATGTAGTACAAGTGTTTGTATCTCACATAGGGGTTTGCTGAATTAAACAGTAGATAGGTGCAGTTCAGCTAAAATGACGATCAATCAATTGTTCTTGTTCTTGTTAAATCATTATTATTATTGTTGGTATTGCAAGCTGAGAAGAGAAAACAATAGTTTGCTAAATGTAATGGTTCTGAACTAGAGCCTTTCTGATGTACTCAAATATATGTAAGAATGTAGCTTCATTGTGTCCCTGAACGTAGTGTTTGGAGTTCATCCCACCTCTAGTCCACGGTGTTCTGTAGGCGACGTCAGGCAGATATCCATTGTGGATGAACGACTTACTGGAGCCCGGAAAGGAAGGTGTTGGCAGCGCTAACAAGTTCATCATTAACTCCATGTTTGTACAGGTCTAACAAGAAAAAATAAAAAATAAAAAATAATTAAATGGTCTTACAGTGCAGACAAGGAAACGAAATGAAACGACCTAAAGAAAGAAAGAAAGAAAGAAAGAAAGAAAGAAAGAAAGAAAAAAGGGCTGACATTTGTGTGACACAACATGTATACTACATACAGATAAAACTCACCTCAAAGACATAGTCGAGAGCTTTATATCTGTTAGCCACAAACATTTGAGCAGGGTTAGGCTCAGCTGACATGTTCGGGCCTGAAGGAAAATCAATAATGGGCAAACTAATTAAATTAAATGTGAGCACATTTAACTTATTTAACTTGTGTTTAGCGATAATACGTACTAAAATGTTATCACCCGAGACAGATAAGTTTGTACTAAGTCCCACAAAGTGCATACCAAAGAGCTCTACTTCCTGAGTGTTAGCATTCGTGGCTAGCTAAAGATAGTGAATGTATCAGCGTCATCAAGATGATTAACTTGTCGTTTACCTAACAGTGACCCGCTGAATCTTCTTCAAGTACAATTATAACAACTAAATGGTATGGCATATAATTTACTGATTTAATTTCTTTGAAAATCGTCTCTCGCTTGCAAAAACGTCCAGGGCTGGCTGTCTCTTGACCATCCATTCATGAGAAGAATGTTTTTCTTCAGTCATTTAACGGAATATTGTTATTCTTATAACGGTGGGTGATGCACTGCGTATTTTTCAACACAGGGAGGCGCTGTGCCCCCAGCATTTTAAAGCCGGCGAATTCTGGCGCTGATGAGCACAACTGTCACCATTTTCAGTTTTGATAAATGTATTTGTTTACTCACTGACTAATGTCTTATAGTTGTACACTTAACTTAATCTTTCTTTTAATGTGTGTGTGTGTGTGTGTGTGTGTGTGTGTGTGTGTGTGTGTGTGTGTGTGTGTGTGTGTGTGTGTGTGTGTCTCATTAAAAGAAAGAAATAATGATGAATAACTTTAATTCTCCTTTTGAGACGGCATAATCAGTAGTGCAGGCGATTAATCATATTAAGTAGCTTTGTGCATGACATTACCACTAATTCTAATTATTTACAATGTCTGTGATCCCATAAAAAAAACGTTGTTTCATTTCAGTAGAATGAATCATAATTAATGGTAACTGCACTGAGCTGAAAGATGCAGGAGGTGGAATCATATTATATTTACCAAATAAAAGTAGAACAGAGAGAAAAGATTAACAATGACGAGAGGGATAGAAATAGAAGTAAAGCAAGGGCAACAGCACAGTCATCCCTGGGTTGGGTGGGGAAAGTACTGGTGTCGTGTTACAACATTTCCCTGTAATGTGTTTCCTCTTGCAACTCACAAAGGTTTGAACTGACATTCATCATTTTTTCTCTTTGCACTTTATTGACCAAACAGAATCCTGTGGTAGAGGACACACAAACTCCACATTGGATGAACCTCAGCATATTTGTCATACTTTTTTTTTTTTGTAATTCATTAAAACATGATGAGAGAAGAACATACAGATCAGAAATCATCCACAACCCCCATGCCCTTTGAATGTATATGTTTAGATCTATGTATATAACTACATTACATTGTTGTTCCTTTTGTTTGGCTCATTTCTTGCGTTCTTCTATCTGCTCCACCTCGCTGGACTCATCCACGACCTTGCCGTTGACCATAGTCTGTGTCACGACCTTTACAATCTTCCGTGTCCTCACATCTGGTTCTTCTGCAAAAGAATCAAAACAGGTCACTTTACTTGGAAGGCAAAAAATACATTCATTTCCCATTCTATTCTATTTTTCCATTTTACAACTTACAGAGCAAAAGACATACATAGATTTTTATTATCTCAAATGCTCACTGGAATTCAGACAATAAAGTGACGTGCACTTACTTTTGGGAGGTGGAGGAACTTCTTTCACCCTGTTTGAAAAGATATAAGTCTGATAAGAAAGATTGACCAAACGGATTTGAAAACTTTGTCAATATGAATGCACAGGTGACACATAGATAACACATGTCGATATTTCATTTCAGCTAATACCAATGAAGTTGCTAAAAACAAATTTCCAATTTTTAATTATGTCAAAAACGTGAGTAAAATTAACCACGCCAAAAGACACTCGTTATTGATGTGTATGACGTTTTAAGCCTCCGTGCGCTTACATCTCTTCTCCTTCCAGCAGCCTCCTGTAGGTGGCAATCTCCATCTCCAGGTTTTGCTTGATGCGAAGCAGTTGCTCGTAGTCCGTCTTGTTGCGTTGCATGTCCAGGCGCAGCTGGGACAACTCGTCCTCCAACTGGGTCAGCGTTGCCTGGAGACGCTCCATCTCCAAGGAATACTTGAGTCCAGTCTCTCCCAGGTTTCCTTCCAACACACTCACCTGTTGTCAGAACATACAGGTGAATGGAGCACAGTTGTAGAGAACAAAATGTCCTACGTTACTGAGAGAAAAGTGTGGGAAAAGCAGAAATTTGTCACTACTAAAAAAGCATTTGTGTGTTACGTTTGGAGAAATTCCAAATAGTATCCCACTATATTGGAATAAAATACCTAAACTGTAATGAACAGAGATTAAATACCTCATATTAAAAAAAAAAAAAAAAAAAAAGCAGCTTTCTCTGTTTGGAAGGCAACATAATCAAGCCATCTCAAACGCTTCCATGAGGAAGGTGCCCTTTGTGACATCACAAAGTGATGATTTCCAGAACCATGTGTGCGTTTTAGCACACACTTTCTGGAAGGCAAAATAAATAAATTTGTACTGAGTTTAGTGCCACCCTCGAGACAAAATTATAAAATATTGGGGACATGAATTATGCTTGAAGGGCAAGCACTTTAAAGATAAACACTAACGTCAGACGGAGTCCCAGGGTTTGACTTTCCCTGTAGTTTTCCCTCTAAACTTCTCCTTTCCCTCAGTCACACTCTCATTCGTTTACAACCACTCAGCAGTCATAAAGAGATGCTGACGCCTTTCAGCGAGGTAATATCTCCATTCAACACTGTGTGCTCACTATTAGACAAACAGCATGAGCTATATTTACCCCGACATGCAGCTCTATACACGCTTTGATCAGTGCTCACATGTAATGATTACGCAAGACAAAACCATCGCCTGTTTGACTCCAGCTCTTGTCACACTGATTAATGAATGGAGCGCACTGAATTTGGTGTGTACTTTGTACCACCAGCGACCCTTTGTCGACAAGGAAGGAGCAGATGTTGTAAATGTAAAGAGGAGAAGAGGTTATGATGGGGGCTGAGCTCTAAAGCAAACAGATGAGCATTCAAGTAAAGCCTGATTCACGTCTGCATGTCACAGCGGAGACAGCAGGGATTCTGTGTCTTTTTCACCGGATATCCAAGACAAAGCACTTTAGAAAAATAGATAACAGAAATGGGAAAGTACCCAGTCATTTGTCAGGCTGCGGGTTACAAATTCACCTGGGAAATGGTTGATTACTGACAGAAGTTCATGTCTCCAACACTCGGGAGATGCCTCACCTGCTTCCGAAGGCTGTCCAGCTCCACCTCCAGAGCCTGCAGGAAGCGTCGCCTCTCACTGAGCTCGCTCTGGGCGCAGCGCAAAACCTCATTGCTTTCCTTGACCTCCGACTGCACGGCTTCCAACTGTGAAAATGGCATCGGTTTCAATTCAGGCGAATTAGAGGATCCAAACTTGAGAACAAATTACTCCATGAGTGACAGACCTTCCTGAGGTACCAGGCCTCTGCCTCCTCCTTGTTCTTGCGAGCAATTCCCTCATACTGGACCCTCAGCTCAGCCATGATGGCGCCCAGATCAGGGCCCTGAGGCGCGTCCACCTCCACGTTCACCTGCTCGTTAGCCAAGCGCGATTTAAGGGAATTCATCTCCTGCAAAGTGGACATTATAATAATGGATTGGATTTATATAGCGCTTTTCTAGCCACTCAAAGCACTTTACATTGGACCCATTATGCATGTACATATGTACTTATGTATACATATATATATATATGTATATATATATATATATATATATATATATATATATATATATATATATGTATATACATATATATATATATGTATATACACATACATATACATATATATATATATTTATATATATAAATATATATATATACACACACACACACACACACACATATATATACATATATATATATATATATATATATATATATATATATACATACATATATACACATATATACATATACATACTTACATTCACACATATATTCACATTTAAAAATAAGCGGTTGTTTTCTGTGGTTCAGTCTACATCCTGGACACCTCACCCTGCTGTATAAACAAACACAGAGCCACTGTGGTTTGATGGGCTTACACACTCTTGTCGCCAGTGTTGTCTGAATATCCTGAAGCAACACGGCTTGACAGAGAAGGGCGTGTCTCCACTGATAGCATGATCATATGTCAGCCACAGAGCACTTAATAACTGTACTGCGGTTTCAGGTGACATTCCTCAGGTGCACTAGAACTAGGTTGTTGTTTTTTTGCTTGCTCCAAGAGAACCGCTTTGCCATCGCAACACGTTTGAAACGAGACCAAACTTGGCAGCGTGCAACGCGGCTACACTGATGAGCAAACATTCGTCGACCACGTTGCATGTTTCCACTGTCCCTGCGGCGGGGGGATCTCACCTCCTCGTGATTCTTCTTGAGGAAGTAGAGTTCCTCCTTCAGGCTGTCCAGGTCTCCTCGCAGAGTGGCGATGAGCTGGTCGTGGTCAGACTTTGCCCTCCGCAGGGCCTGACAGTCTCTCTCCACCGACTGGCACAAGGTGGCCTCCGCCTCCCATCTGCAGAGGGCAGGAAACACACCCAAGGATATAGCCCAGAGGTTACAAAAAAAACAGATCAGCGAGATAGGAATTTGTTTGTTGCTCACATAGTAAACTATCCAAACATTCAATCACACTGATGATAAGTCATTGTGTCATCTTTAGCGTATCCTCTGAATCCAGTTCAAGAGCTTTTCATTTTCTATTACTTTTATTCATTTTACTTTACTTTTTTGCTTGTATTATGCAGAAAAAAAGCTCACCTAGTCAAGTAGCCTAATGCTATTGTTGAACACATAAATGCATTATAACTGTACATTTTGCCTTCGGCCAAAAGAAGAAGGTCCTCCGATCATGATTAATTTCTGTTTTTATATGCAGGTTCAAGATTTCTGGTCACTTCCTGCAAAGAACTAAATGAAAAATAAAGCTGACAGTTAGAGACACAGCTGTCTGTTAGCTATTAGCAACTGATAATGTTAATTAAGTTATTGATAATGTTCAAAAAATATGTATAGTAAACTGTGTGTGCAAGCATGTGCAACAATGTGTAACACTCAAAACCAGCCTGGTCAGATTGTAAAGGTCATATCTATGCAGAAACACACACATGCTCCAGGTTGAAATGTTACTTTGTCACCTCTTACGTGTCTACTGGTGTTATGCACATCGGGTTTTTGGCAACTGCAGGCTGTCTGAGATGGAAAGAATCTCTGCCCGATCTATCACAGCCTGGCTGGCACGCTCGTCCGTTGCCTTCAGGTGCCAGAGCGCCGTGGGAATAGGGGTTCTTATTTCACAGGCTGACATTAAGGTCATTTATTCACGCTGCCTTTACAGCCCGGCACTCCCATGTGAACACTCGCAGGCAAGAAAAACAAAGGGACCTCTGTGGGACACTCACTTGATCCTGAAGTCGTCGGCAGCCAGTTTGGCGTTGTCGATCTCCAGCATGATGCGAGCGTTCTCCAGCGTCCTCTTTCGCACCTTAGCATGGAGGGAAGTGTGGTAATGGGGTGACTCATGTGACTTGCGATGATAAATTCAACGATGTTAATGGTTTGCTGGAAGTGATCTTTCAATAGATGTTACTAACATTGGATGTAAAGATCCCATAATACACTCAATGCAGATCTTTATTACGATGAAGATTCAGGTGTAGGAGTCCACTTGTGCATTTAATTATAAAATAATGGAGGAAAAAAAACAACTTTATAGCTCTCTAAGAACTGCATATTTAGCCCTCTGTTTACAGACTGCTGCAAAAACATTTTTGCTTCTGATCTGATGTTTTGCTGGACCTTGCACATATTTAAACGGGGACAAAAACACTGTCAAATGTCTTCTCGGGGGGGCAGAACAAACACATGGAATGCGATGTTGTCCCACCCCAGGAGAGCTATCAGTGCTCTTTGTGATGTCACAAAGGGCACTTGAAGGGCACTTGCTTTACCAAAGTCAAATCTGCCAACCAAGCAAAACTATGACTGACCTCCTGTCCGATGGCGTGTGCGTGAGCCATCAGCCCCTCGATGTCGTGCCCTTTCGGGACTCTCTCCTGCATGACCTGCTTGATCTTCACCTCCAGCTCAGTGTTGGACCTCTCCAGCGAGCGCACCTTGTCCAGGTAGTTGGCCAGCCGGTCGTTCAGGCCCTGCATGGCCTCCTTCTCGCTGGCGTTGACGCCGATGCCATTGAGGGAGAAGCCTGAGGCCAGCATGTTGAGTCCGTTACCCAGCGAGACGGAGCGGGACAGAGACAACCCCATGGGGACGGGGTTTTTGGAGCGGATACTGCGTCCGCTGTCCCTCACAGACATGCTGGAGAAAGACGGCTGGCGCAATGAGAAGCTGCGCACTGACAGAGTGGACGCCATCGTGGTCACTGCCGGGAGGGTTGGACGAGGGTTGTATGGTGCAGTGAAAAGAAGTGAAACCTTTTGAGAATTAGATGGAAAGAAATGACAAAGGGGTTCAACATCTGGGATGAAAAAAGAGCTTTGAATGATGTCATATATGAAGAGGCTGTGTGTGGAAAGCAGGATTCCAAGAATCGATAATGCAATTATCTGCAATCCTCTGTCTCTTTGTAGCATCCTGTCTGATCTTCTTCATCTCCTTGTGACACACTGATCTCATGTTCTCCTTATATACCAGACTATATATATGCCACAATAGTAAATTGTATTTTTATTTATTTATCTTAGTCAAATACAGGTGCGTCCAATATAAAATACAAACCTTAACCTTAACAAAAAAAATGAGAGAGAAAACGTGACAGAATTCTTACAGTTCTTCAGGTCGGCTGCTGAATCTTCTCTGTCAGGCTGAGGAGCGATCGGTGCTGCTGCACGTAGGTTTCTCAGGTGAGTCCGGAGGCAGGGGCGCCACTCTGCCGGTAGGGGGCGGGGCCACTGCAGGTGTGCCCAATCACACAGCGACAGGGAGGAGGATGTAACCCGACCTCTTGCGGAGGAGAGAAAACTGTGAAAGCATCCACTTCATTGTCTAAAGCGTCAGCAGGCTGTAGAGGCAGATTGTGTTGTGTCCAACAGTGATCCTATTGAGGAGGGGACACAATACACACCAGGAGCCGGTTTCTCCCAACTGAGGCTGGAGAAACAGGAGGAAGCAAAAAACATTGAATAGGCAGAATGAGAAGAAAGAGAAGAGCCCTGAGAAATGTGGGTCAGAGCCTGGGTCTGGCTTAACTAGAAGCCTGGTTTATTCACACACACACACACACACACACACACACACACACAGAGAGAGAGAGAGAGAGAGAGAGAGAGAGAGAGAGAGAGAGAGCAAGAGAGCGATCTTCAGCTCCATGATACAATCTGCAATTTGCTGTTATTGTACCGTAAAAAGTCTCAGGTGAGCAGTTCAAAGATCATTTTGTGACACTGGCCTGGTTTGGTGACTCACTCTCTGCATTCTGTATGTTTACAAAGGCCCTATCCACACTCTGATAAAGCAGAAATTGAGGGTGGGAAATCCTCAAGTTGTTGGCAACCTGTTTTGACCAGTGCAGAGTTAATTAGAAAAGAAAGGTTATGACTGTCTGATCAGCTGATTGATCACTTTCATGCTGCGTATGCATGATACTGAAAATACTTGAAACATTAGCTGTGTTCCTAAATGCTCTGGGACTCTTCTCTGGGAGCATAAATCATATTGTTCATTGGTTATTGACACAGCATATCTACATAAAGGCAACAAGATATATACAAAAACCATTTCAAGACAAAAACAGCTCAAGCATAATGTTGCTTGTATAGCCTTGGGGTGAGCAGAGGTGAATGTACATTCTTTTGGTGACTGTATTGCGTTTCACGTGCCCAAACGTTGCAGTGCACAATGGAAGTGCTGCCATCTTGTGGGTGAGAATTATCCAACGCCACTCGACGTCAAACAAAAGTGCAGCATTTTCATTCATTCCATACAGTATCAGATTGTACACGGAACGCTTTACTACATGGATGGAACATGCAAACTTTACTAAGTTAAATAGGTTTCTGGTCGACAATCTATATTTATTTCTAACGTGTCTGTGTTTTATCCCTAGTTATGTGATCAAATCATTATTCCACTCCTGTCCTTGGGCCTCACTTGATGATTTACCTCCCAGCAATTCTATATATTTGAAGACATGTGCAAGGAACTGTGATCTAGAAAATAACAGCTCTAGAGCAAGCCCATGTGACCCAATGTGTTGTTAATTAGCACTGTGCCCTAGATAGACAACGTTACGTGTTGGATGTTAACTACAGGTCGATCATTACGAGTTACCCAACATGGCCTGTTCAGTCATTTGTTTCAAGCATACCATCATACTCAATCACCTTCTAAAAGAAAAAAAGAAAAAAAAAATGCTCACTTCATCGTGATGTGATGAGAGCATGCACAGTGTAAAGCACCATCATGTGTTCCTCGAATGCAGGCGACGAGCGTTTAGCCTCAAATACGCCTCAGGAGAGTAATGGAGATTGTGCCTCAGCTTCTTATAAATCACAACCAACTGCTGTGATGTTTCAAAAGCAGTTGTTCCCCCCCAAAATAAACACATTCTGGGAACCTGCTGTGGCGTGCACTGTTTATTTTCGCGTAGTGCGCTTCTGGCGCTCGGCCCGGGTGAAGTGAATCATACGCGTCGTCTTTTTCCTCACTTCTCATTGGCCGTCCTCCTGCATGTCATTTGCTACTGTAAGAGTCCCGGTTTACTCGAAGAAGAAAAAAAAAAAAATCTTTATTTCTCGGAATGTCTCTTGCACACACAATGTACCAGATAGTCCGGACTTCAGTAAATTTGTTTTGCTCTGTTTGGAAACACGATTCTGAATCCAGTTTGCGACAAGCTTTTATAGCCGGGGTGAAATGGCAGGCTTCCCAAACACCCACATTTAAACAAAACACCCAGAGCCACAATGTAAATTCACTGTGCTCCACAAAGAACTTTTCACCTGAAAAAAAAAAAAAGAAAAAAAAAGAAAATGCACACTCATGCAGCGTTAACACTCCCAGGCTGTTTGTTGACGTGCTCCCGCTCTTGAGCCTTTTAATTGTGCACGTCTGAGCAGTAAATCGCACACAGAAAGTGAACTGGAAACCACAAACAACAAAACGTATTAGGTTTCGAAGTGTCACAAGATTTATTTCTTCGATGAAAGTGTTTATAAGGGCTCCCACATCTGAATTAACATCCATTCCAACCGCTCTCCACTCTATTTATTGTCGCTTTATCATATTACTTCATGTTATTCAATGCAGTGACAGACTGTGGGGCCTGTCTTTTCAATCTGATGCCTTGTCCTGTTTGACCTGTCGTGTTACATAACCAGTTGTGTTTTGAATTAAAGTGACCAACCAGTGGCGTGGGTGTACAGTACTGCACGTCCACCTGATCAAAGTGATCTCATGACAACAGTGGCACTGGAAGTGAATGGGGTCCGGTGAAGGAGTTCTTTCTGGGAGAGGGCTAGGTGTTACAGAGATGACCAGAATTTCAATCGCCAAAATAGAAAAAAGGCAACTCAACAATACAACAATAATCACTCAAGCAAACAGAACTGCTGTCTGCCCTACAACACTCTGCCATTAACTGAACCTGGCCTCCCCTTAGTGGACCACACCATCTGTCTGAAGCACAGGGTAGATCTCCAGACTTATCATTCAAATGAAATTAAACAGGAAAAAAAACTTTACAAAACATACAGAAACATTATCACAAAGGTTTAGTACACTTCCTCTTAATAACCATGTGTCTATTTATATGGTGAAAACACCAGTTTCCAGGTGACAGCAACTTCCCCCGGCTAGTGGTCTGACATCACCAGCCTTATAGTAAATGGCTGTCAGCACACCTGTGTCTCTCTTTTCCCTGAGAGACCAGGTGACTGGATATGGTGAGTGTGTTTGGAGATGGATAGCACTAGTGTTTATGTACCCCTGTTGAATTAATACGTTTGTTTGAACCGGGCCTTTATGTCGTTTTATGTATGTTTAATGTGTTGAATGTTTTACTGGTCAATATATGAAGACGCAAACTCCCTGGACACCATGTCACATGCATTGTAGCAAATAGGTTGTTCAGTCCACACGGTTGATACATTTAAGGTGAACATATTGCAATAGAAGAAACATGTTTGAACATGAATGAAAATGTGTCAATATATATGTTGACCAGAAATGAATTAATACAATGTGTACGTGAAGGAAATGGCAAGCCCTGTGCGCCCCGCAGGTCCCAGCACTTCCAATGTTAATGCTACACTATGGAGCTTTCCAATTGTTTTGAACAATCAAATTCGATGAAAATGGGTTTTCACTTCATATGGCTGCATATTCCTTTTTTTGCAAAAGCTAAAAAAAAAAAAAAAAAATGCCAACAAATATCTGGAAACGCCCTTATTTCCTTTAATCTTTGACACTGCTGTATGTCTGTCTTTTAACAACTTGTGAATTCCTTTGACTTGGTTAGCCGTACTTCCATTGTGTGACAAAGTCAGATATTTTTCCCTTGACCTTTTAATATTTTTTTTTTTTTTTTTTTTTAGAATATTGGCTTCTTGCAGAATTGTTAACTAACATTTAGAAGTGATGATCGTCCATTCATGGCTCTGCTGCTGCTGCTGCTGCATAATATCTGGAAAGCAGGAGAAATAAAGGGAAGTAGCAGATCCTGCCTGCATGTGGCATCTTCAGTAATAAAGTTGAAGAGGGGGTGGGGTTGGGTGTGTGTTGGGATTTGGGTGGGGGTGGGGGGGGGGGGGTTTGGGAGGCGAAGGGCGCTGAAGATGAAGATGGCTCATGTTGCAGCCTCGCGCAGGGGTTTTTTGTTGACTGTCGCGGAGGGCAGAGCTCATCAGCGTGGAGGAGAGAGACGTGAATGCGCGGAGACAAGGGGCACTGCACTGGATCTGCTCATTAGGCGGCCGACGCCGTAATTCAGAGAGCGAGCGGCTCTGCAATCAGGGGCCTATTCATTAGCATGGGGGGCCCGCTTTCATCTGCAACCACTTGAGGCTGCCAATCAGCCGGGGCAGACGCACGGCGGTGATGACAGAGCGGAGCGGCGTAGACGCCGAAGGATGCTGCAGCACGGAGGGAGAGAGAGAGAGAGGGAGAGAGAGAGAGAGAGAGAGAGAGAGAGAGAGACTGAGACACACACACACACACACACACACACACACACACACACACACACACACACACACAGACCTTAATGCTGCATCAAGCGCTTCGTATCTGAGGAGGACTTAAATGGGGGAGGAAATGTGAGTTGTTTTTTTTTGTTTTTTTTGTGTGTGTTCTTTTTTTTTTTTTTTTTTTTTTTTTTTTACAGCGTAGTGCTGGCAGGTGGCCCAAAGCGTGTCGCTCTGATAATCATCTCTCCGCTCAGCATGGAAACGGCCTTTTGTTCTCACATTTCACAAGGAGCAGCCTGGTTTTGTTGAGCACGTCTCTTCCTGGATTAGAATAAGTGAAAGTGATTGATTGGGGGTGGTGGTGGTGCTGGGTATACGGGGGGGGGTTCTTTTTTTTTTTTAAGGGTAAAGTTTGTAAGAAAATTAAGAAACTTTTTCTTCTTCTTGCGTTTCTCATCCAGCCTCGTGCGTATGAGCTGTGCAGGTACAGCTCAGTACAGTACAGTCCATGTTTACGCAAGCATCTGACATGTTGCTTAGTCTTGAACTAGTGGGGAGGAGGAAAAAAAGAAAGGTTGTTTGGGTTTGTTTTTTTTGTTTTTTTTTGGACTGCTGGAGCTCTGCTGTCTGCTTGTGTGAAGGCAGCACGTGATTCCGATACGAAATTAAGAAGAGAATTGTAAAACACCAACATCTATTTTGGGACTCTTCACATGCAACATAGGTTTGTGTGGTTTCATTGTGTAGAGAAAACGTTTTCCTAAAAATCTGGTTGGACACCATGTTGCTTTTTTTCAGAGGCTAATGCATTAGCAAGCCTCAGGATTTAGTTGCTGGTGGTAGGGGAGATTTTCTCACAATCTAGTGTTTTTAATCTGGAAGCAATCCTCTTTGCTATGGGAGAAATTTTTATACCATGAGATAATGTTTTAGCTAGCAAGGTTTATTATAGTATATGATAACCTTTAGATAGTCATTAGTGTGTTTTTATATGTATGTAATTGACAGCGGGTCTCCTCTCACAGGGGCCTGGAAAGGACAGACGCCACACGCGCTACTCCTTAATAAATTCAAGTACATTTTTACTTGTTTTTCAGATGCTTTCATTTTCACTTGTTTTATAAAAACAAAACGGACCCAATTTTGACATATTTCAAATGTAAACCAAAAGCAAAATATTTTTAAATACACATACCTCTAAACAACAAACAATGTGGGAAAAAATGATGTTCCCTATACTTTTCTATACTCTTTCTTTTAAGGAGTATGATGTCCAAATGCTACGTTAAATCTATGTTCTTCTGTGTTAAATTCTGAAACAAAAGTCAGGGGATACTCTGGTTGTGCAGGTTGTGATTCTTTTCTTAGTAATCACATTGTAACCTTGACCTTGCAATATATGTCTCACTACACATGACCACTGTAAAAGTGTATGCTTGAACGAATATGTGGGAAAATGGTGTGCATTATTGTAATTATTTATAAAGGTAAAACATTATTGTTTATTTTTCTCTGGCTTTCAATACAGTTCATTCTCAAGTTGTGACTGAATTTAAGATGACAAATTTGCTTCGGCTCTTTAGTTAATTGTCTAAACCAAAAATATGCTTACATGATTTTGCAATCACAGCAACATTAAGATAGAACCCCTATGTATGGAAATCTGTGAACATTTTCACATCATAACTTAAACTGAAATACATATGTTCCCAAAATAGAAAAATGGATTTAAATTCCTTGACATCAAAAGTGCCGTTTTGTCAGTGATGCTTCACGAATGCATGGTTGTGGCACACAACTACTACAGTGGTTTGAAGAAGAATGAGAAAGAAAAAAAAAAACGCTCAATATTGATCCACTTTAGAATGGTACCAAAGTAAGACATTCATTAATGTCACTGAGGCTGCTTAAGAGGTGTCAGTCAATGAAACCACTGTAGATAATCTGTAGCAAATGACCTACAAGCCAACAAGCTTCCTAATCAATAACCTCACTTTGGGTGGGGGCTTTCTTTCAAAAAATCATTTTCACAGGTGATCATTGAGTTGATTGTGGAGGTGAGATGCAGATTTCACTTGCAATAACACGCAATTGCATCTTATTGGACCAGAACAGCTGTCCTCTGCACTGCAATTTGAATTAGTCATAGTCTTAAAATAATTTCCTGGTGCTGTGTTGATGCAGCATTTCTCTCATTGCTTTGTGTCTTTTATTTATCCCCATACTTTTTTTCTCACATTAAAACCAGACTCCTCCTCTCTTGTGTTGTCTGCACGATTTAATGAACCTAATTAAACTTTACGATTTTCATGGCTCTGATGCGTCTTTCTCAGTAAACCATGGCAGTATATTTACAATATACAATCATTTGATTATCCAGACACATTTAAAAGTGCTTTTAAAAAAAAAAACATGTTTTTCCTCGCAATAAATAAGTCTTTTCATTTTTCAAAACAAAAATACAACAACAAACAACGGTAAAGATGCAAATGTGCTCAGTACAGATACTAAACTTAATGAGGTTTCAATGTAACACTGCCCAAACGAGAAAGAGAGCTCACATCAGCTCTCAGTACTTTTGTGTTCCAATCATAAGACAAATGAATGAAAAGAACAAAAGGTTTCTCGTCGGATTTAAAATGGCACAGACGTGGGATTATCCTGCAATCACGGCAGTCTGTTGTCTTTGTCCGAAGTTCATCTCTGCGGTCTCACAGCGACAAAGTCCAAAGGGACTTTAAAAACACAAGTCCTTGGGGTTTGAACCCCACGCGATAAGTCCATTTCTTTTTTTCCCTCCTGCAATACCAGACTGGAGTTGCCAGAAACGGAGACAGCGGAGGTCAGCGGCTGATGGGAAGCTGCGGTAAGGACATGGACGGGTGGGTCAGTTGGCTTGGAGCAGTGAGGACGGAGAAGGGATGAGCTGCAGAGAGAAGGAGGCACATTGAGAATCTTACTGTAAATCCAGCACTGACCTCTGAATTAAAAAAACAAAAACAAATATAAAAGCAAAACATCTTGAATGATGAAAGGCCAACACCTAACAGGCATATACATGTTTACAGGAACACTGCTTTTATACTTTTTCTTTAACACCATTTTCTCTAAAAATAACAATTTCACTTCCTAATCTGTAAATTAAGTTTACAGTCATGAAATGCACGTGTCGACCACATCTGTAAACATACAGACAGTTTTAGTCTCGGAAGATATTAAAAATTTAGCATTGAAATTGAATAATGAACAAAGTTGTCGTCAACAAGTTTTTTTGTGAAAGTTTGTGAAAGGTGAATGGCGGGCAGAAGGCACTCCTCGACACTCACTGTCCAGGTATCCGTGCAGGGCCAGTAGATGCGGCTGCTCCAGGCTGCTGAACGGTGAATAGTGGATGTCCTCTGGCAGCGACGGAGGCATCCTGGACAGGGGAGCGCTCTGGGAGAAGCCGCTCTGAGGCGGCTGCTTTTTGTGTCGTGCACGGCAGTTCTGAAACCAAACCTGGGAAATTTCAGTCTGCAGTGAGCAACGGGCAGCAAGTGGGGGAGGAACGACAGTGTCAACTTGACTTCCTGCATCGTGATGCCCAGGTCAAAACATATTAGACACACAGGGGACGATCAGACAATCGGGTGTTACTCTAGTGCACGCATGGGCAACCTACGGCCCGGGGGCCATATGCTTGTCATTATGCTGTGAAACTTTTTAATCCAGCCCGCGGAACTTGAAGAAATTATATTAATAGTACGTAAGTAATAAAAGAGCTGTATTTCATCTTTTCACATATTCTGTGGGGCTTCAAACTAATTTAAAAAATAATTGTTCGTTTTTAATTGACATTAAAGCACGTTTTCTACATATCCCATTCTATATTTATTTTCTCCTATGATGTGGGTCACCAAAACACTCCATCCATCTGCTCCTCACCCAACCGCTTTGTCAAATTTTAAAACCTATTGTGGCCCACCACCAGTCAAGATTTTTGTTCTAAACTTTGCCAGTAATGAAATGAATCTGTACTGCAGCAGTATATTTAGCGTTCCTTGCTGTGGCGGCTGGCCAATAGAGGGCGATAGGGCGCCGCCACACCTTGCGTTTTTTTTTTTTTTTTTTTTTTTTTAAATAGGCAATAATTACTTATTCCCAGTAGATTGTGTGTATAAATTCTCAACAAAATGATAATAAAAAAAAATCAATGTAAATCATCAATGAAATTACTCTCTTCTGTAGACTGCTAAGCGTCTGCAGCGACAGAAAAATCGCCACAGCAACGCAACACGCCAGCCAATTAAAAACAAGACATTCGCCCATAGCAACAGAAAATTCAAGAATAAGTCCAATCAGCGTCATCGAATCTGATGCCGTCTGATTGGCGATGAAGTTGTCGATCCAAACTGAGTATGCTAAGCTAGACTAAGCGAGGCTATGCTAGGACACGATTTGCCCGAACATTTCTGCGGCATTTCATCAGCACCCGCCGAATCATCTTCCTGAGCATCGGTTCGAGAGGAAAACTTTGACAGAAAAACTTAAACAGTTCAACCCGACATAAAAAAAATAAGCAAGCGTGAAGGAGAAAGGTAAATTGGCTTCTTCCGTGGTATACAACAAGACTTGGTTAGATGGATGCAAGCGCACAAATGCCTTATTTTGCTTTGCGTGTTTGCTATTTAAATCGCCTGGGTAAGATATGTCATGTGTCATTAGTGACAGACGAATAGCAACACTAGTCTACGAGGGCACGTACGAGTAACACAGATAACAAGCTAGCCGTCAGAGGCAGAACCAACTTTGCCGTGCAGCCAGGCGAAGGGCAGGCTTTTTCTGGATAAACTCCATCAAAAAGACGTATTTCTAATTACACTAGAAAAAAATATCTATCTTGAGCATTAAATGCTGTACACCATTCATTTGTTCCACTTCTCTTTTCTTTGTAAACATACTTAAGACTCTTTAGGACACCATATACAACATAAAATTCTATTTTATTTACGTTGTTGTATCTAGTTCTCCTTACACTGATGGTGGTGTGCAATTTTCCTATTTGCCGCTGATGCGCGACTACTGCAATGTCAACTCTATGTGTTTGCCACAAGAGAGCACTGCTGTAGTAGTCAACTACTTTGCCTGTAAAAACGTGTAAGCCTAATTATTAGTTTCCAATTTGAAGCTAAACGCATGTTTGTACAATGTGCTTCAAGTTCATATCAGCATTCGACAATTACTATTTCACACAGCACTGGTGTTAAGCTGTTTATGTCAAGTTGCTTTGCGAAAATCTACATATTCTTAGTACAAACAGCCGTTTTAGGCTTGACGTGAGGTTGTTTTTTTATGTTTAATGTAATTAGTGATAGCATTGTCACCATTTGAAAAACAATATATGACTATATTGCATCCATGGTAACCACGTTGCCGACAAATCAGGGTTTTTTTTTTTTTATTTTTGTGTTATCCAATATATTTTCTAGCAGTGGTTTACAGTGATTTCAATCCCCAGAAGGAGCCGATGGTGCGATGCCTTTCGTCACATGATGATGATGATGATCTTTTCATGGCTCCCTACCTGTATGACTCTCCTGCTCAGCCCCGTCATTTCTGCCAGCTTCTGTAACGTCTGCGCGTCAGGGTTGTTGTCCTGAGCAAACTGGCTCTGCATCACCTGTGAGGAGACGCACAAACACACACCGAGTGAGTCAGAAAGGTAAAAAAACCTTTGCGGTGCTTCAAAACGCAGCTTCTGGAGCCGATGGCGTATACCTGCAGCTGCTCGGCGGTGAAGGACGTGCGCGCCCTCTTGGCTGGCTTTGGCTGGCAGTCCTGGTCAGAGGGCAGAGCTCCCTCCAGAGTCAGTCCCGTGCCTTTCAAAATAGACGCATGATGACAGGGTTCACTCTGGTTCCATCATTTACATGTAGAACGGCATCAGTTTAGACGGTTGGGGCTTTTTTTTTTCAAATACTATTTCAGTCAAAGTCCTTAGAACATGTTCAGTTCACCACCAGAACGTAAACTTTCATCCAATATGCAACTTAAATTATTTTTAAGTCTGCAGCCTGTAAATAATCTCAGAAAAAAATTGGAAATAGTCTGTTATTTGCTTCTTTTTTTTTTTTTGCCTCCACTTCTCAGAGTGATGTGTGCTACATCACATATCTGGAACGCATATGCGATGTCTCAAAGGGCCTATAAATCAACAAATCACCCCCAGGAGTTCACCCGTCACCATTGTGTCAGTGAGCTGTTTTGTCCCATTTGAAGGGGGCTGAACACAGAGATTTCCAAATATTTTCTGGGGTGACACTCCCAGAGTTCCAGATGAAAATGGGCACAAGTCATTTAAAGACCTTGCAATAATGAATCACGTATTTTTGAAATAGTCCACCTTTCATTTTGCTTCTGCCTTTCCAGAGAGTCTAAGCACCAGCTATGCGTTAGAGTACCGTTTTCTGCGGCCCTGCGGAGGTTGTCCAGCATGATGTCGTAGTGGCTGCGGCAGAGCACCCGTCCCTCCACCAGGCCGAACTCCTCTCCGGTGGACAGCTGCCTCTTACAGGAGAAACAGGCGAAACAGGCCAGATGGTACACGCTGCCCCGAGCCCTGCGCACCCAGTCGCTGGCATACACCTGCCTGCCACACTGGGCGCACTTGGTGCCAAACCTACTGTGAGCAAAGAGAATGAAGGTGGAGGTCCACATAAATACCCACGAATGCTATTTTCTTGGGTGACAGGGCAGAGGATTTTGTACTGTTTATGCAGAGCGCCAACGCTGTTGATTTTTTTTTTTTTGAGAGTCTCAGTCGCCTCAGAGAAACAAACACAAAGGTTCAGCAAAGCGAAGCCACAGTTGGACTTGGCTTTTTAAGCGTCGCTCTGAGAGGTGGATGGGAATCTTCTCCATGCTCTCTTTAGGGAGGCGATCCCAACTGGTTTGGGTGGAGATGGGTTACATATGTTGCTTGTATCAGAATCTCATTCTCAAAATCTATGCCTGCACCAGCAAAAATGAATGGAAACATGTATTTTTATGTAATCAATATGTCAGCAGTTAGCTGTGTTGGATTGGCGTATTAAAAAACAAAAGTAAAAACAAAACAAAACAAAATAAATATAATAAATAATGATAATTTCTTGATTTATAGTGCATGTTCATGCAATGTTTGTAGCTTTAATAAATACATGATTGTAAAAAATATTTTAATTATTTATTTTATTTAATTTTTATAATTCAATTTTTCTACAATCTAAAGAATTTACATTTTAATGATGAGAATTTGTTTCACATTGTTGTAACGCGCCTGTGCTTGCATTATATGAAGAGGGTTTGAAAATTGAACTCAATGTCTTTCTAAAGGAAACAAAAAGAAGTAGAAAATTCTTTCTTTCTAAATTCTTTCATTTGTCTTTCAATTGAAACAATGTTCCGATAGAAGTTAATCTAAAACCATGACCGTAATTCCTAAGAGATGACGTATTCTTACAATCTGAAACATGCGTTTTATATAATAATCTATTTCTCGGGTGATTAATTCATTATTAATCCCGTATTAATGCTTAGCCCCTTGTCGTTTTGTTTTTACACTGCCTGTAAAATGCAACCAAACATTAAATCTTTCTAACAATGATAACAATAATAATAATGATAATAATAATAATAATAATAATAATAATAATAATAATAATAATAATAATAATCACTTAATAAGAAAAATCCATGGGCAGAAAAAATTCGGGATCCTACCTGAAATAATCCAGTTTGCAGAAGATCTCTTTGTTTTTCACATAGCAGCTGTTGTGTTGGCGCAGAGAGGCTCGGCACACTGAACACTCCAGACAGCCCAAGTGCCAGTTCAGGTTGTTGACCTGAGGAGAAAATATTATATTATATTATATTATATTATATTAATGATATCTCAGACATCTGTATGCTTATAAACGGACAACACATTTTACAATTTCAGGCATCTTGTTAATATTTGACAACAACAACAAAAAAGTTTTTCGTTCGTCTTTAAAAAAACAAAAAAGAAAAAAAAAAGAAAGAAAAAAAAGGCACATCGTTCGGCGATCCATTAAGTCCAACCATATTTTAGATGCCTGGGAAAATAGGAGCGGTGTCTCGCCTTCAGCAGGTATCGGTCCTGGATGTCCATGCCGCAGCTGGCGCACTGGTTCCGGGCCGCCGGAGGAGCGCAGAGACAGGAGGCCTCGGACGGAGTGGACTCCTCGGACTCTTTCTTCACCTCCAATTTAGACTGAGCCAACGACAACACAGAATACTTTTGAATATTTTTTATTTTTTTTTTTTTTATTGAAATAGTTGCTTTCTAACACGGTTTTTAAGGCCTAGTGAGAAAATAGTCCGTTAAAATCCAGAAAAGAGAACAAGCGAAAATAAAATATCGATTTAAAATTCCTCATTGATGCTACACATATTCAACATGTTTAAAATATAATGATGTCCTTTCACATCAAAAATATGTGCCCCCCCCACCCCCGCCCCCCAAAGCTAAAGCGTTGCAGTGCCGGACATCCAATCAGTAGAGGAAAACGGTGGCCTACAAACTAAACTTCCCTTGCGTGCTTTCTCCCTTTAAGACATCCTCCTTGCGAGTAAACCTGAGCAAGAGAAATCCTCTGATGTATCCCGAGTGCAAGAGATGAGACGAGTCGGCGAAGCCTTTATAAAAAAAAACAAAGACAAACCAAAACAGTCGCAAACCAAAGTCGTCCAGATGTTTTTGTGCCTCACCATTTTTCAGGTCTTGAACGCTGCCTATTTGAAGAGAAGATTGAGCTCGTTCTTGCGCATTACGCATCCCTGCCCCAGCCCACACGATATCCGGTCCAAAACAACCAAACACAGCTCCTCTTGCATTTAAACCCTGGTGACAAAAGAAATTTTGATGCAATTAGAAGCAGAAGAGGAGGAGAAGAAGAAGTAGGAGAGGGGGGGAAAAAAAAAACCCGACCTATACACGATCGATCAGTTTCCTTGTGCGCAACGAGAGGATGCCTTCCATTGCAATCAAACGCGTTGAAAGCAAAGGTTGGCACTAAACGGGACTATATCTGCAATTAGCGTCAAATTGAGATGATAAGTGGCAACCTGAGTGTCAATTTCAGCTGGCAATCAAAATGCAAGTCGAGTCGCCGAGCCAGGAGATAAGAAAGCGAAGCGTCGTATCCTAATTCCAATCGCTGTATAATGGAGAATCAGGGAGAGAGAGAGGGGGGGGGGAAAAGTGAAGAGGCTCAATTGGAGATCGGCCTATTCACAGGAGACAATGTGCAGAAACTGCAGCTGATCTTGAGTCATAAAAGGAGCTTGATTGTCTCTTTCTCGCGATGGACCCATTTAAACACTCGAGGCTCGCTGCGTGATTATGGTCGCATTCATAAAGTGCCAAAAAAAAAATAAAAAAAATAAAATCCGCGGCTGGGTGGCAATCCTGCGTCCTCCGTGTTGTCCTTCACTCCGCCGAAATTAACGGGAATGCGAGATCGTGTTAATTACCAGCTACGGTATAAACATTGAAGGCTGTGGGGGAGTGGGGGTGGGGGGGAGAAAAGAAGAGATGGCCTGTTTGAAACCGTCAAAAAAAAACACGCACACTTCATCCGTGGAAAACCTCCCAGACGCGACGAGAGCATGTCGTCCAATAAAAGTTCTCCGCGATTACATCACAGATTAAAAAAAATAATAATAATAATAACAAAAAAAAAATCCCATCGGATGAAAAAAAAAATTCCTTAACACACTTAGAGTAAGGTTCATCTTTTTCCTTTTCCCCCTGCGGAACAAAAAAACAACTCATCAACTTTTCAGGGTGAGTTGCGGCTCTCCCGTGCGCCTCGCTTGCGCTCTGAGTTTCTTCTCCCCGCCTCGACTCAGTTTACAGCCAGTCCGGCCTCACAGGATGTGATGCTGCCTCGCGGAGCAGCTCTTTAGCCCACCTTTTTCTGTAAACATTCAACATACTACAAGAACGTACTTATTTAAAGAAGAAGAAGAAGACTGCGAATTAAAAAAAAAAAAAAAAAAAAAAAAAAAATGCATGGAAACACTCAGGAACGTTTTTTTTTTTATCCCCCTCCAAACCCTCCAGACCAAAATCATTAAAAACCACTCGACTGCTGATTGCAGAGAGATGCAGGCTGAGAGGTACAAAATATGACAATGATGTCACTCAGTGCTTATTCAAATCTTTTTGCTAAATTAAAAAAAAAAAAAAAAAAAACCACACACCCCCACACACACACACACGAGGTTGACTTGAGATGCGGTTGACTTGGGTGTTCGGTGACCTGAAGGTCAGTGGTTTTGTCTGCGACCTGGGAATCTGCAGGCTGGAGTGTCTTCGAAACGAGGTACTTTAGCACCTGGATCCTGTGTGATCATCAGAAATGATTGGCTGAGTGCTGATTTATAGTGTAGAATGTTCTCGGCCCGGATGGTTTATTTATGGAAGCCAGACTCACTGCTGCTATGTTGCGTCCTGATTTGGGGGTCAGTCACCTCAGTGCTCTCTCTGACAATACACCTAACGAAAGGGGAAGTAAGCAAAAATAATGAAGATATTGCCCACCTCACCCTCTCCCTGTCATCACACACACACACACACACTCACACAGACACACAGACACACACACACACACAGTGCAAGGCAAGAAAGACACAATATTCTGCTTGTTCACTGAGAGCTCGCGCTATAAATGTCGTCATGTGCTGGTTCCGTGTTCGGAGATCTGCACTCGTCCTTTGTGTTGATTCTTCCTGTCATTGCTGAGGCTTCGTCAGGCTGCAGGGAAAACGCTTGCTTGAGTGTTATCTTTAAGGAGATTGACAGTATTTGAGTTGACGATCACAAAGAAGCGCTAACGTTTAAAATTCGGTTTGAAAGTTTTTTTTGTGAACACTTGGAAGGTGGTAGAAGACTTCCTTTTGTAGTCTTTAGCACTTAATTCGCTTCACGTTGTTTTTAAGACAATTGACTGCTGTTGCATTGTCCTTAACATTTGGGTTTGAGTAAACACAGCCAAATGATAAAATATCGGTTGTACGCGTTAGTCAGCCATCTGACCGCCGGACAAAGTGACGCTTTGTCCTTCAAGCGAAGCCACTCCTTTGTATTTCCTCTCCACATAATTACTGCACTTAAGAGAGGGGAATTTTCAGCGAAAAGTAAAGGTTTCCGTAAAATTATTGACCCCCTAATTCTTATTGATCAGTTAAAACGTATCTCCAACAGCCGAGTGACCTCTTCCCTCTCTCTTTATATTACATGCTGCCGGGCGTCGACTGTAATTACGAGAGACTGAGGGGTCAGCTGGAGGTGGGCAGGTCAAGCTATAGGGCACCTTCAAAGTGGAAAGACTGTAATTTTGCTTCCATTATCAGGCTCGCGTAGGGCCGCTTCTGTTGTCTTGAATCACCTATGGCTCTGAAAATCAAGATTTTTTTTTTTTTTTTTTTTTTTCCAAAGTGTAATGCAAAGTTAGGTTATGTTCATGTTTAAATCTTCTATAAAGATGGATGAATTAATATCCTGACAGAATTATCCTGTCAAAACTCTTTCATAAATTCGCTTTCCTGTTTGATATTTATTCACTTTGCACGTGGTGCACATAAAGGCCCGAATCCAGAGTTTCTCGCTGGTGGTGCTGTGGGCATCCTGAGCCTGAGTGTTGACCCAAATGAAAGGCTCCTTATCAGGCCCACTGCCTGTTTCCTAATGAGACCTAAACCTCCCATTGTGTTGGACTGCAGTTGTCGGTCGTGCGCCACACGCTCTGGCCTCTCTTAATTAGATTACTATTTTCCAACTTGGGCCTTTGCCGAAACTTTTTCGCACAGCGGCGTTTTATTATTGTGGCGCAAGAGTGACAAGAGTAACAATTAGACAAGTTGTCCCATTAGGGGAAATTGTCGCGGTCAGCTCGGTTGAGGTGAAACCAAGCGTTTGAGGGGCAAGGGCACCATTTATAAATCCCAGTTGACGGATGAGTTCCACTCCTTCGGCGCACGTCTTGACGTCAATAACTGCTTTAGCACGAGGCTCACGTCAATTCCTGCAGCTTCTTCGTGCTAAATGTTCCCCTTGTGCCCAGCTGCCTGAATTTCTTCAACCCCCTTTCGCCGTTGTAATTTTACTGCATGGTGAAGGCTACAGAATGCGCTGGGCATGATTCATACATGGCTCTCCTGGCGTGTTTGTTATACAGGACCAGCCCAAACCAACATTACGGAGCTGACGGATGGCTCAGCTGGGCATAGCCGGCTGAAAGAAAATGTTTGGAGAAGGGCGGAGTGCGGCGGTAAATGCGAGTCCAAGGTCTTATCGTGTTTCTGTAGAGCGTATTGCTGCTGGAGTCTCTGGAAAAAAAAAAAAAAAAAATTGTTTGTTTGCTAAAACAAAAGGTTGGCCAGCTTTGTGAGTGTGTGAGACTTAAAAAATAATCAGCGCTGCTACTGCCTTATTTGTCAAGCTCCATTACCAACCAAATCCACAGTCTGAGCGCAAAGTCTTTGCTGAAATCTGCCGTATTGAAACATGCCTTTGACATTAGGTCACTGTGATAGGATGTCCAGATGCACGACAACGGAACAAACAAAACAACTGAGTAAGGTTCTGGCTAATGAACGTTCACCTATGCAGGGTTTTTTTTTTTTTGTTTGTTTGGTTTTGTTTTTTTTTTGCAGAAAGTGCTGGAGGTTTGAGGACTCCCCACCCAGATCTGCCCAACATTCAACAGGCTGCAGTTATGCTGAGATCAAACCCATCTATATTACAGCCCCGGGCTTTTAACAAACAAAGGAAACGGCGCATTACGCTATCCCTCCCCCCCGCCCCCCCCCAAAAAAAAAGTTGCACTAGAAAGAAAAGGAAAAAAAGAACTCCAGTTATTTAACAAATCCAGGTTTATTTGAAGTACGGACAAGGAAAAATGAAGGAGCTTTTTTTTTTTTCCCCCCCTCCAGTGCTCGAGCTCCATATGACAGCAATTTGGAGGTATTGTGTATTTTGGCCCAAGCGTGTGGTCTATGATAGATGACATGAGAGAAAATCACAAGCCGCTGGCTTGTGCACAGACATGCAAATTGCTTTCAGCTGATTGCAGCACACCGCTCGATATTTATCAAGTGGATTACAGTGCGCCTTCTCATGTATAGCCAGGAAGCAGCTGATCAATTCCACCGTGAGCGAGGAGGAAGGAGAGCTGACGCTGGGTGGAGGGCGAAAAACCCCAAAGTGACCAGAAAATTAAGTGTGTACACAATCCAGTGTTTGTTTTACCACACTGTGCAGAGGTACGCATTTTCCAAACTGATCCCAAAGCCACAGATCTTGGTTTGCGCTAAAAGTCACTTAACAAAGGCCAGCGCTCGACACAACAAGCGTTGGATTGAGTCAAAGCTGCGATGACAGGAAGTTTTAGCCACTTGAACAAAGCAGAAACAAGTGAGAGTGCCGAAGCGTCGATGCATTGTGGGGTTGAATGGAGACCACGTAAGTACACATCAGATACTGTGACTTTTACGTAAGCCAAAGTTTGACTTTGACATGGATCCTGTTCATCGCCCCCTGGTGGTGGGCTGCAGTATGGCTCTAAAACAGGTCCTTCTTGGCGACGACTTAAACTCAAAGTGCATTGCCATTATTGATTTTCCACCTATAGTTGAATTCTGAAAAGCCTTTGAAAGATGCAATGTCTTGTCACATGTATCTTTAAATTAAAATTTGATCTTTTGGAAAGTAACTTTAAATTGTACATTAACATCTTGTCTGATTTATTGAATGTTGATTTTAAGCGCAGAGCTGACTCTTCAAAGCTAGAATGTTTACTTTGAGAAAATAAATCAGAATACTTCAGTTTGGACTACTTTCACTTGTGTTTTCTTTGTCAGTCCATCATCATAACTTTAAAATGACTCACAGGCGAGCGCAGCTGAGGTTTGTTGCACTAATTGGCAGTAAAATAACACCAAATATTTCTGCAGACTTCACAACTGCACGGATCTCTGTTTGATAAAACATCAACTTCCGTGAACACAGTTCGATTTCATGTTTTTTAGTTCCTTGCAGTTTTGTCTTTTCACCCGCGCTCAGAATCCAGCTGTGCGCATCAAGCTCAGTGGTCCTGCGAGCGGAGGTCGGCCTCAAAGATCAGCCACTTACCCAATCAGGTAACCAGCACCAGGGAGCAAATTACCTCCTTCCGACCACTTGCGCTCACCAACAGTGACCCAAAACAATCAGAGGTGAGTGCGGCTTCCCTAATTACGAGGAAAACCTTCAGGTCAGTTCATGGGCACGCGACTGCGATCCGCCGAAGACGCCCTGACACCTCCTCCCCCAACGGCCCGGCTGTGTGTCGGGAGTGTTTAAGGTGTCGCATCAAATCAGCTCGGACGACGTGCGCAGGATGCTCTGAGCGTTTGCTTTGATGCCGACTGCAATATCCTGCCGCTGCCGCTGATCCTCGTAGCTTGCCAGTGTCAGGTCGTCAGGGCCAGCTAGGCCTTCCCCGCCGGCCTTAACGTACTTAGAAGAGTACATTTTTCCTGCGAATGTGCTAATAAAGTTAAGGTCCTTACACACCGAGCAATAGGCGAGGCGGCGCAAATAAACAGCGCGAAAATGCAACATTTTCCTATCAAAAGTTTGTTCAGGAATCTCTTAAAATCAAATCATATGTGTATGTTTTAACAATATCAGTGTAATGGAAAATAAGTATTCTTGGCATCCCGTGTAACCTGCTATGTCTCACTGTATAACCTGTCTCGAGACATTCTCCTCGTCGCCCGCCAGGGTGAGGTGTTGGTTGTTTTGTCTCCTCTCATCCTTCTCCTCCTCTTTGCTTATCTTATCCTCTCCCGGTCCACTGTATGAGAGACCTTCTTCCTCCTTCCCTCTTTGCACTTGCGCTCGCATTCATTCGAGCTGTTGCACTTGTTGCATCTGTTCTGTTGGTTGTACTGTGCTTGTGCCTCGGAGCTCCGATCTTTTGTTTTCTGTTCATTAAATTACTTCTTCACTCAGCATTTCTGCCTCGGTAGCTTTGCTCTTTTCCACAACAATCAGTGTATAGTGAGATATAGTTCCATAGTCTTAATTATGATTTAAATGCTCCGGAAACTACATTTTGCTCGACCAGGTCACCTCCATGACGGTGATGAAACGTGTTGGTGTGACTCTCTGTGAATTCTCAAGCTGTATTGAGGGTAATATGAGGTGTATCAATTTACACCTCATATAATCAGTTTTTGGACCAAATATGACGTCACTGATAGCCTTGGCGTGAAACGCACGGCCCGCCACTGACTGGAGGTGGATGGCGTGCGGCACACGTGCACTCAGCAGTAGTCTGTAGCGGCTGTTCATTCAACAGGAGTGGATTTGTTTCGAATAGACACTTGCTGTTACGAAACAATAATGATAACAATAATTGCACGTTGGTATTTTTGTTCCGGGCACCCAAAACCTTTGCTGGGCCCGGACCCTTTTTACGCCTGACACCCCTGCAAACTGGAAATGTGGCCCACGGGTCGGGTGACTGCAGTACAGTGAGCGGAGTGTGTGTTTTCCTGCAGGGGAAACTGTGCCAGCGCTCTGACAGCTGATGAATGAGCCCAAGTCTTGCTCCTCCCACAGATCCCCGGCCGCTTGCACTGTGTGCTGCAGAGCCGTATAACGACTTTTTAATTCACAAGCCCAACTCAAGACTGTGTCGGAAAATAAGCAATGCTTTTTAAAGAGAGGCCCAAGAGCTGATTACGCAGGATAAAGAAAGCTAAAATTAAACAAACACAATAACTGAACAAGCCAGATGCTTGGGTGAAAAAAACATAAATACAAAAGTGTTTTTGTAAACGTTTTGACTGCAAAAATATTTAAAAGTATTCATTATTATTTACAAAGTAGTTTTACTGTAGCAGTTTCCTGTTCCTGCAACTGCTTTTTTTTACTAACTTATTTTAGAGTTGTCTTAGAGCACATCGACTTAAAAACAACTCTAGCTTTTCACCTGAAATGACTTTTAGCCTGGACAACATCGCAATAATGCACTACTACGGCATAAATAACATATACTTCCACACATGTACACCGCAACGACATGCCGGCTGCGAAATCGTGACCATGTCAGCGTTTGGACGCTCACAGCCTCCCAACGCACTGCGGCTGAGTGCACACGCACGATGCTGCTCTTGGCTCGCACGAAGCTTTGGAACATCAGCCTTGTCAGTCTGGCGGCCCGCTCTGGACTGCAAACGCGCCGTCGGGTTGTCAGGGGTCCATCGCTGATAATGGCTACCTGCTGTGGCCCCCGCCAGATAAGAGCCAACAACACGTCACCGGCTGAACGCAGCAGCCGGAGCTGCGAGAGGTCCGGAGGGGCCCCGCAGGTTCGGATTTGAACTCTCGGCTTCAACACTTCCAGCCTTAATGATTTAGGGCACGTGTGCAACATTTATATACTGAGGTGCCTCTGAGCGAAGTGCCTTGGTCTTCTCAGCACAGTAGGGGCCGGCCTGCCTGCTGCTTCTCCTGGTTGTACTCAACATGCATGAAGCGGACCACCAGCGGTTACGACCCGCGCACAATCAGGTGCCTCTTTTCTTCAAACCGGGCCTGACGAATGGAACCCGGTGAGCCGTCTGAGGACCTACCGCTGTGTGGCTCTGTCAGGAACCACATCGGAGTTAATACATGATACCCCCCCCCCCCTCCGAAACCCGCACGCTTGTGCGCCTGCTGCAGTGCAACCGGACTGGATTGGCTCCTTCTAAAACTGGAGAGGAAGTGTGCTAATCTGCAACCCGATCCAGGGGAAGGAAGAAGTCAGGAACAAGCCTTCGGTCCTTTCACCAGTCGTATTCATCACCAGCGCTGGACCCGGGCTCATTTAGGGTAGAGGCACAGCTTAACTAAACATCTCCATAAAATAAATGCTTCCAGGTTACTCCTCGTCCAGGTTTCGCTCGGAGAGGCATCTGATCTCAATTAGCAGGAATTCTATGGGAAGCAGCGGAGCTCTGTGTGGAGCCTGCGCCAGAAAGCACAATGGCAACCGGCGGCACGTCAGAGAAACCTGCACAGGCCTTTTCAGGCACTTGTAGGTCAGGAGGTTTGATAATTAGTTCCTGATGTCTGCTCTTTTTTTTTTTTTTTTTTTTTCCTTTATCAATCAGAATGAAATGTCATTAAATAGAAGTTTGGTGTTGAAGAGACTTATGGAACGGTGCGGATGTACTCTTGCACAATGTTTCAGTTTCTTGGAAAAGGGACATTTTATTTCACTGTTTCGGACATTTAATAAATTCCATTAAAAAAGCATTCAATTCCACTGTGCAGCTTCTTTATTTCCTCCCCCGTCTATTTTTGTGAGTACATGGGCCTTTCAATCAATATACTACTCAAATGTTTAATTTCTAAAAATCTGTTTACTTGTTTTTATGTCATTATAATTTATTATCATGTTATTTGATTTAAAAAAAAAATCAGTAGAGTAAACCTTGGTAATAAACGAGTTTGCCAGCAGGTGGTGATAGAGCTCCTGATTTCGTGTAAAACATCATCCTGTTTCTTTTTGTGGAATATTTGAAAGACAAAATTTCAAAAACTACACATAAGAGGAGAAAAAAAACACCAATTTCAAGACACAGATGTTGACTGTGAAAAAATACACACAACACGAGGACAGATTTGCTTTGTTAAACTTAAAATTATTCGTGTCTGAAGAAGTTTCTTTAAGATGACAGGAAGTAGAGTAGTCTGTTACCTCCCTTTTAGCCTCTAATAAGAAAAGACAGCCGCCTGTCTGTCGGTCTGTCTGTCTGTCTGTCTGTTGGAAACACTGTGTTGCACAAGTGTGAACTCACTTTTATTTAATCTTGAAGTCTCAGAGGAACTACCCATGCTGGATAATCATGAAAGGTGAGTCCCAGTGTTTCTAAGTTTAACACACAGAGAGACTGGGATGGGACTGAATGTGATGATTTCATTCTGCAGACTTTAGTATCTTCTTGTTCGGGGTGATCACATACCTACTGCTAATAGAGAGCCAATCGTGTGCCGCAGACTCTGGTAAGCACTCAGTCCTTTTTTTTTAAATGTTATGAATCCTCTATTTCTTTAATTAAAAGTTGGAAACTTTGCATTGGCACTTCTTTATAAAAAAAGGGAGACATGGTGAGATATTTTGGATTGAAATATAATTAATTGAGTCTAATTAATTAGTGTAACACAACATTTTGCCAAAACATCAAGAGTTTTAAAGGCCATTCAGTCAAGCATGTGTTTAAATATAAATACATACATGCATGTGTGCATATGTATATATATGTACATATTTATGTACATATATATAACAGTATATATATCATGATTACATAACAATTAACAGGAACCACTTGTATCTAAGTAACATTCCAGTGGCAGTGCCTTCATCATGAAACTCATCTGCTCAGACTGAAGTAGCCTCAATATGAGCACAAGTATCGACATCTATATGTTTTTGCCCTTATTTGACTCAGACTGAGTTTGGGGTCCGTATCGACATCTATTTCCGGGGGCTGCTGTGGTCAAGTGAGACCTACATGTTATCAGCACATCAGGACTATTTCAGACAACATCCTTGCATTCATGCACCCGGCCGTTCCTTATCTGGCCTCTCATTCACAGCTCGCTGCGGAGTCTCATTATCTTACTGAGCTGCTGCACGCATGAAGGAGGCACAGGAAGCCATTTTACAGAGAGAAACAAAATGCGTTAAAGATATGAGGCGGTGGTCGGCGGCAGAAGCACCAGTGGCTGTCGGCTTGCTCAAAATAATCTTGCCCATGGGCACACCAGTCTTGAGGGAAATGGGGGAACTGCTGCTGGAGCTGCACAGTGCCTCTGTTATTTAGGAGCCGAGTTGACCGTCTGTTCTCGCAAACCTGTCTGCAGTCAATCCCTGTTGCTACTACCCCTGCCAGAACTCTGGCGTGTGCGTGAGGTTTGGCGCGGATGGCTACCGGTGCGACTGCACTCGAACCGGCTACTACGGAGACAACTGCACTACTCGTAAGCACGGCGCCGTTTCCATCCCGATGTCAACAGTTATGTTCAATTAAAAGTCGAACAAACAAAAATGGAATCCTGGATTATATTGTTAAGAACTTGAGTCTCTTGGGAGTTGCTGTACAAAGGCTGTATAAATAATGTTTCTGTTTATTGGGTTGGGGGGGCACTTGACCTTTGACCCATTGGCTTACAAACCAAACAGAGAAAGTAAATGATGAGCTTTTTTGGGTCCTAAGGCTAAGTTTGGATTCTGGTGTTATCGTAAACACAGAGTCAGAGTCAGAATCACAGCTATTATTATGATTTGTCTTCATAATAAAATAAAGACACTACAAATAGTTCCTTATTAGTGCACTGTCACTGGTAAAACATGTTTCACAGCCTTCTTATCCTCCGTGAGCAGCGGAGTTGTGGAGCAGGGTTCGGGCCATGCTGAGACCCAGGCCTGCAGCGATCCACTACTTCCTCACCCACTTCCAGTGGTTCTGGGACTTCATCAACAGCTGCTTCCTGCGAGACACGTTCATGACATTAGTGCTGACAGGTCGGTGAAATGCTTTTAAGGTGCACAACTGAAATCATACAAGTCAGTCAATCTGTGGACTCAAGGAAGAAAGATAAACGCCACGTGGTTGCTGTGAATATGTTCCACCTTTATGCGTGGTAAATGGAAGTCACAGTCTATCAGAGGTCACGTGAGTGGAATTTTAGTTCCATCATCAGTGATGTGTTTGAAAAAGGGAGATTCTTTAAATAAGGAATGAATACAATTAAGCTGATGTTACAGATGCAATGCAGATGCAATAGAAGGGGGTGCAGACGGCAGGGTTAGATGGTGGCAGATGATTGGCTGGGGCCACCCAGAAAGGGAAGAACCAAAAGAAAAAAAATTGTGAAGTAAAGGTATACTTTAAAAATAGTTATGTGTCTGCCTAGAATGGTAAAATGTTAAAGCATAGAAATGAAATGACCTCCCTTAATCTATTTGATGAAACAAACATCACGTATTCTCTTGTCCCCAAAGTCCGGAGCGAACTGATTCCCAGCCCCCCGACTTATAACACCAAATATGGATACCTCAGCTGGGAGTCCTACATCAATATCTCCTACTACACTCGGCTCCTGCCCCCTGTACCTGAGGACTGTCCTCTACCTATGGGAACCAAAGGTAGGAACCACGCAGGTGTTCACAGACAGCCCTGCTTCTTGGCAAATGATGTACACAGTTTGTTTTTCTGCCTCTGCAGGCAAATCCGTTCTTCCTGAGCCCAACGTTTTGGCTGAGAGGTTTTTTAAGAGAAAGAAGTTCAGGCCGGACCCTCAGGGAACCAATCTGATGTTTTCCTTCATGGCCCAGCACTTCACCCATCAGTTTTTCAAGACAAACCATGACGTCCAAGCCGGCTTTACCAAGGCTTTAGGACATGGGGTCAGCTGTCATTACAAATGAATGTTATAACTAAAGCTCAGTGTTTTCTTTGTTTATTTTGGCTTCACTATGGCATCCCTGCACTCTCACTAATGCAGGTTGACGCCAGTAATATCTACGGAGACGACCTCGTGCGACAACATCAGCTCCGCCTGCACGAAGACGGGAAGATGAAATATCAGGTGATGTGCTAGTAAAAACGCACCTGTGTGTGGACGTCAACTCATGACTGTTCCGGTTCAAATATCTGTAACATGTGAGCCTCTAGCTTGTCTAAACATAGAGACTCGAAAGGCATGATTGATGCAGACAACTACTGTGAGTTTTGGGGTGAACCAAGTTGACCACGATCGTTTGGTGAACAGCACTGTGTTCACACTGTTTTCATAGTTTGTTTTTTTCTTCAGGTAGTGGATGGAGAGATGTATCCCCCCACTGTGTCCGATGTGCCCGTGCACATGGTGTATCCCAAGGGCTTCCCTCCAGAGCGTCAGCTGGCCATTGGTCAGGAGTTTTTTGGAATCGTGCCAGGTCTCACCATGTACGCCACCCTCTGGCTGAGGGAGCACAACAGAGTGTGTGACATCCTCAAGGCTGAACATCCCACCTGGGACGATGAGCAGCTCTTCCAGACCACCAGACTCATTATCATTGGTGAGAGCCAAGCGAGTGCAATGTTGCATTGCTATAGACCAGCTCACATGCTTTGGTTATTGAACTTTTATTTATTCACTATTCACCAGGCTCATTATTGTGTGCTGCAACAGTCTCAGAAAATGAAATGACAACAATTTTCTTCTTCCTCTTGTCCAACCATATTTCTTTCAACGGCAAATTGCAACACAACATAGTTAAGAAGACACAAATAAACCCAAGTCATGCCACAGTTTCCATATTCAAGGTGTGGCGCTGTAGCTTCAGCTCCATTAGTACAGCATACTGGATATTGACACCTCTGCTTCTCCACCAGTATAGAGTTTCCAGAGTGCCCATTGTTCTACACTGGACGATTTGTGCAGCAGGAAACTGCATAAACCTGCTTTTTGTACCTGAAATAAACGTTTAGTACACAATTATTTGACTTGAATTCATTGAAATCATGTTGGTGTGTGGTCATACCAGGAACTGAATGAATTGCCTTCTGTCTTCTAGGCGAAATAATCAACATCATCATCGAAGATTACGTGCAGCATCTGAGCGGCTACTTGTTTAAACTGAAGTTCGATCCTTCTTTGCTCTTTGGTGAGCGTTTCCAGTACAGCAACCGCATCGCTCTGGAGTTCTGCCAGCTCTACCACTGGCACCCGCTGATGCCCGACAGCTTCCTCATCGACGGAGACCAAATCCCCTACTCCCAGTTTATGTACAACACCTCCGTCCTCCTGCATTATGGAGTGGAGAAACTGGTGGACGCCTTCTCTCGGCAGCCTGCCGGGCAGGTAGTTTAACTACTGAGAGTAGTTAAAGCACCACGTGCATGCAAACTGGTGTCATTTAGGGTTTTAAAGCATATCAGTGGGTAAAATAGTTTTTGATATTACTTTTAATGTCTTATACTGTGGAATTAAGTCGTTAAAAACATGTTTGCACTCATTTTAAACTTGTAGTTGTAATCAAGCATCTAGGGCGGGGGGGGGGGGGGGGGAATTGTACCATGTTTTTTTAAGCATCTACCAGCTAATAATATAAAATGCAAAGTCTTCAGTCATGCATGGCTGATGTTCATGCAGATATGAAAGTATATGAAACCACATCCCCCCTCCTCTCTACCCTCCCACCATGAAGATAACACTCAGTAACATGCAAGATGTTTTGCTGGTTTCAGTTTTAAGATAAGGGTGAATGCTGTCGCTTGCTGTGCGTTAGATGACTGTGCCATCCGTGTTGCAGATCGGCGGAGGTCAAAACTCCCACGAAGCCGTGCTCAAAGTCGCCGAAATGGTCATTAGAGAATCTCGAGCGACTCGTGTGCAGCCCTTCAATGAATACAGGAAGAAGTTTAACCTGGAGCCTTATGCCTCCTTTCAGGAGTTGACCGGTAAGTTGAAAAAAAAAATTATTTACTTTATTTTATTTAATTTCTACCTTTATTTGAAAGAAGGAAGAAATGAAATGGCATAACTTAATCGATTGCTTCATACATAGGGTCAATCTTAAAGCATCATAAAAACAACAATAGCTTCTTTCAAACTAACCTGGAGCCATTTGCAATCCATCAGATGACGCCGACATGGCCAATGCCTTGGAGGAGCTTTACGGTGACATCGATGCATTGGAGTTCTACCCTGGCATCATGCTGGAGAAAGCTCATTCCAGCAGCATATTTGGCGAGAGCATGGTGGAGATGGGGGCCCCCTTCTCCTTGAAAGGCTTGCTTGGAAATCCCATTTGCTCTCCGCATTACTGGAAACCCAGCACCTTTGGAGGGGAGACGGGCTTCAACATTGTCAAGACGTCCACTCTGAAGAAACTGGTGTGCCTCAACACCAAGTGGTGTCCGTTTGTCGACTTCCATATCCCAAGAAAGGAAGAGGAGTCCCAGCGGAAGGAATCATCTTCTGAGCTTTAATGAATGAATCCAGATCAGCTGTGGCTTTGTGCCCTATAGTTTGGTTTGTTACTTTGCTGCCTTATACCACTTATACTGCGTGAAATTATTAGAAGGACAATATAAATTCCATTTAAAGTTGAGACTCTTGATCTTTGGCAAGATAAAAAAAAAAAAAAATCTAATGAGACAATTAGTAGAATGTATTGAAGTGGTACTAAAGAAAGAATTGTGGTGTTGTAAACGAGATTTGAATAAAATTTAAAGAAGGTAATGTCATTTGGTTTGAGCCTCATGGCCAATGAAACACAAATTGTCTGACAAAAAAAATAAAGATTTAAGAATCAATGGAAAAAGTATTTGATGAACGACTTCCTGAGTTCAACTATGTTGTTAGTGTATGAACCGAAATTACACATAAATTGCACGGGGAAAATACTTATGAAAACCTTTGTTTTGTACGATTTATTCTTTATTGATACAGCCGCCATACACTCCTTTGGTTTCAACAGTGATAACAGTCGAGTCGCTTGGTGGAAAAGAATGATCATGTCACTGGACAGAGCGAGCAGTCACAAAATAAGATGCAATATTTTGGATCCTTGGCTGAGTGATGAGAATATGCTTAGACTACCATTAGTGGTACACCAAAATGTAAAACATGTCATTTCAAAATTCGTATAAATACAACTTCCAGCACACATGCAACCATTTTTTTTTTTCATGTTTCAGCTGATAAATGACAAAAACAAACACAGTTCAATTAAGCGAAATGTAAGACTAAGCGTTACACTCAGAAGTATTGTGCTGCGTCAAAACGATGTTTTGAAAGCTTCAACAGAATACTGTCAACGCTAATACGAAAAACTATCGCGATATTTTGTTCAAGGATTATTCAAACACAAGCTACACCCACCTTTCTTTGTTTTAAATATAAAACGTGTCAATATTGCCACTGTACACAGTTATCGGTGTCTGTCTGTGTAAATGCTCAGTATACCAACAAGTGATACCAAATTTGTATGCACACTGCCAAGTTATGGCATAGCTAGCCTAAACAGCTACAGATTCACTTCATATACTGAGATTTAGCTTTAAGTAATATTTGCGCCATCTATACAATTTTTTAAAAAAACAAAACAAAAAAAACCCAGAAAAGTAAAAAAAAAAAAAAAAAAAAAAAAGGTTTTTATTTATGTAATTGCACAAAGAGTTGAGGATCTATTTTACCAGTGTGGCGGCCAGCTGTGCTAGCTTCGGGACTTTTAAAATCCTATAATTTTGTGCTACTTACTCTGATGATGACCACCCTGATTGTTGACAAAAGAGGGACTGAACAGAGGCGCAGACAACGAGGTGGAATGTGACACTGAACTGATATGAGTGTTTGTGCCCACGGCCGTTGAGACGGTGGCCGCGGGGTAAAAATGGACGTCCACCGCAACTGTTGTCATGCCCAGGGACACGTGGTGGGAGAGGAGCAATGGCGTATTGCTGTGCGAGACGCTGAGGCTGTGGTGGATTGGCGCAGCAAACGCCTCCGCACTCTGCAGGGTGAGCGAGGAACGAAGGCCCTCCTCAAGTCTCGATGGCGGAGAGGGACAGGGCGACTGGGAGGCTACCGGGGACGGAGGAGGCAAAGTGTCTTGGCATGGGCTGTGGTTGTCTCCTCTGTTACTGGCCCAGTCATCGGAGCACTGCAGCTGGACACTGGGCTGAGACAAGCTGCAGCTCTTGTCCTCTTCCTCCTCCTCCTCCTCCACCTCCAGAAAGTCGTCAATCTGCAATATGAAGGATTGCATTCCATATTAACAACAAGGGCGAACTCAAAGGGATAGCCTGGGTATGCCGAAGCGTTTCTGTGCCGCCATACCTTAGTATCGAGAATGGGCTCGGGATAAGTCTCCACGGTCACTGAGTGGGTATCTGGGTCAGGGAGAGTCTCCTCTTGAAGGTCTTGAAATGTGGGCTCCATGTGCACCGTGACCAGACTGGGCCCCGGTGGCCGGGCCCTAGTGTCGGCCGTGTTCGGGCTCTGCTCGATGACAGCCACGCAGTCATCATCTTCAAAGGCTCTTTTGCAAAGCACATGAAATTTGTGTTCCTGACAAGGAGGCGTAAAATAGAGCTACAACACCAGCCTGGTAAAAATGAGAGCATACTTGTTTTCATACGTCCGCCCAGCTGCTCGACGTTCAGCATGTCGAACAGGGACTCCGAGACTCCTCTGAGCTGTCAAGGACATTGCAATTCTTTTTTTCACGGAATTGCATCCATTTCGCAAACCTGCAACGACTTGACCTTCCCATAACACAACTCAACTCAGACCAACAGAAGATTTTGTAATGCCATTATAATTAGAAAATAAAGTCTCTGTGATCAGTGGTTGTCGTTGAATATGGTAAATGGACTGCACTTATATAGGGTTTTCCAGCACCCTCACGGTATCCCAAAGCGCTCTCTCATTCACCCACTCACTGACACACTCATACACTAATGGGTGGCTGCTGCCATGCAAGGCGCTGCCAGTACCTATTGGGAGCAATTAAGGGTTCAGTGTCTTGCCCAAGGACACTTCAAACATGTGGACAGTTGGAGCCGGAATTTGAACCGCCAACCCTTCGATCATTAATTACAAGTCCGGATAAACAAGTCGGGACAAACCTGCTCGGTTTGTCGGTGCCGGTCCATTCTTCTGAACCACAGAGTAGAAGGACACTGTAATGAAGATGAAGGCTAAAGACACGCCAACTCCCACCACAATGGGGATGTCATGTTTCTCCAGAACTGGCAGCCATGATGGAGAGCTTTGTGTCACTCTGTCGTGTAAAAAAAAAAAGAAGTTTTGTGCATCACTGACACATGTAATTAAGACATTTACCGAATGAAAATAAAACTTCAAACTGTTTTTCCCACCTGGGATCATTGCTGGTCATGGGCGATTGAGATGTGTTCTTTTTAAGCCACTCTGTGATCTCTGTGTCATTCACTATTTTGGTCATATTAACTGAGTTGGCTTGCTTGCTAATATTTAGTTGGACCTGATTGGAGATGTTGACCTGGTGGACATCAGGAATCAATGGGTGTTTGGATGGGGAATCAGAGGTTTGACCAGAGGGGTAGATAGATGAACTAGAAGGTTGCTGAGTCGGAAGGTTGCTGTCAGGGTCCTGGAAGGATTCCGTCTGTGTCCAAGGAGTTGGTGGTTGCAACTGCGAGTGTTGGGGTTGAGTTGTAGGCGGTGCCGTGGTGAAAGGTAGACCAGGTGATGTAGGTGAAGGCTGCGTCTGAGTTTCAGATCGATTTGAGGTTGAATCAACAGGAGACTTTATTGTTTGGTCCGATAGGTTATAATGAACTGTTGATATTTCAAGATCAAATTTAGCAAAATAACTCTGAGTAGATGATTGTTCAGGATCAGATTTTTCAGTTTTCCAGCCAACAGGTTGACTTGACCCATCCACTTTTGTTTGAAATGCCTGGTTAGACATTGAAGCAGATTGTTGAAACTCCCTTTTTGTGAGAGACTGGGGATACAACAGGCCATATTGTAAACTGGACGGGGTAACTGGGTAACTGTCAAAAGTTTGGGAATCTGATTTGAGGAAGTCAAAGTTTTGACTCAGTGAATGTTTTAATGTAAACTGAGGCACCAACTTCTCAGACTCTGTAATTACACCAGCTAAAGGAAGATCAGGGGTACTAGGGCGAGCAAAATCAGACCCAGTCAAACTTGTATCAACAACTCCATCCTGAATCTGTTGTTGAGACGAGGTTGAACTTGTTTGCCTTTCACGCAGTCTGTATTGGGCACTTGTATGTGCAGACACCACAAATGAGGTTTTTGGTGGTTTGCTTTCTGAAATTAAAAGAGGGTGATTCGTTGGTGGGACTTCGGTGTAGGACTGTACCAACTTAAAGCTTGGATAAGGAGGAGGCGGTAGCATAGGAGGTTGCAGCTGAGTGACTACCGGTGAAGTCAGGTCGTTTTGTGGCTGACTTGAGTGATCCTGCAGCAACTGGCCAAGTGATCTTGTTCTCATTACGGACTCGTCTCCTGCTTTCACAGAAAAAGTGAGATATGCAGAAGCTCTATCTGCTGTATCATTGCAGTTAGGCAAGAAACCTAGCACAGAATAGGTAAAAGATAAGGAAGACAGTTAATAAAGATTTCATCTTGTGGGCTTTGATTGTGCAAGTCAGGGAGAATGACACACTAGTTTGCTTTTGCATTATCTTTTAAGTGATCATATCAGAGGTGATCTCCCCTTACACCGAAAAGATATATATATATATATATATATACATATATATATATATATATATGTATATATATATATATATATATATATATATATATATATATATATATATATATATATATATATATTTTTTTTTTACAAAAAGACACCGTCAAGTAATTTTAAAGATTGACTAAAAATGCAAATCTGAAACTAATCTTTAGCAAAGAGCTTCGTTACAATGACTGTACAACTGCACCACTGTAACAAACAAATCCACAAGCCATTTCTAGTGTAATTGGTTAATTAATAAGTTGTATGGCAGAAATAAATAATCGATTAATGACCTTAAGTCAACCGATTAAGCTATTTTCACTGTACGTACATGTGGTCTTGTTGGGCTCGATATATGTAGGATATGTGGATTTTGGTTGTTTCTCAGGAAACAGGTCAGTGGGTTGGAGAAATTGCAAGTCTTTACTGGAGGGTTTGCCCTGGAAAATATACATATATAACAACAAACAACAAAGATTCATGTTTATGAGATAATTAAAACAAAATCCCTGTAGACAGTGGAGAAAGGTACATAAGAGCATGTTCACACTTCATCACGGCTGCTAGACAGATGCCACAATACAAATACACAAACTCTGCACACAAGTTTAAAAGCGAAACGGTGTCATCACAGAACAAATGTCTTCCTAAATACTACTCACTGCAGACAAAACGAGTCTTGTCTGCTGCGTGGTTCTGTCAGCTGGATCGACTTCAGCTTAGAATGGAGAAGAGTGTTAAAGATGACGGCAAGAAGCAGAAACCAGGCCGAAGTTGCAAGGAAGCATCTCGTTGTTGCTATGGGATCTGTGTGTTCTGAGCGTGTATATTTAACCAGATTTTTTTTTTAGTTGAAGAAACAAGCGAAAAATGCCTGTGGAATAAGAGGTCTCCATTGTGTAGCAGAGTCGCATGATCTGTCACACATTCATTTACAATTATATCCCCTCTGAATGTGCTGCATTAATCAAAATATCTGTTGCATGTCTTTGTGGAACACGTAATGAACCCCTACCACAGTATCTGGGTGGACTTTGCTTTACCTGTGACAGTGAGGATGGTTTGCCTCTGATCACGTCCCCCTCTGTTCTCAGCGGTACAGTAATATTCTCCAGCATCGTACTGCTGCACATTGGAAAGGTGCAGAGTTCCATCCTCTGCACAGGGCCAAGGTGACAACACCTCGTCAGCCATACAGAGGTGGACTGCGTACAAGTGTCATTGAGTGATTTCTCTGTTGCAGCCAAAACATCTTGCAACATATCGGGCCTCTTATTTCGACTCACCACCAATGTATCTGTCTCCTGGGAGTCCAATTGTGGACTGCGCCGGCGCTTCTCCTCGGCTCCAGGTGTAGTTAATGGGCATAATTCCCACTGCATGGCAGGGAAGGTTTACTGAAGCCCCAATTGTGCTGCTCACCTGTCCGGTGAAGTTTACTATGATGGGACTCACTGGGGAGGAGGAAGGAGAAAGTCACTCAGCCATGGAGGAACTGTAAAACACCATTATAACTTTCAGTTAGTGCGGGTCTAAGTGGGTTTGAGATGTGTGTGGCATCACCACAGTGGGCTTGACATTACCAGCAACTCTGAGCACAGATGAATTGCGGCTTTGGCCAAGTGTGTTGGAGGCAATGCAGGTATACACTCCCTCATCGTAGCCCCTGGCTGATTCGATGTAGAGGCTGGCATTCGTCAGTCTGTGTGAGAGAAATGTGTTATCATACTGTGTTCTTGTGGGTTATGACCTTCTTTTTTGACATGGCTACTCAGGTATCTTGTCGCGAAACCTTTTAGTCTGTCACCTTTTTATGACTTAAATCACTATTAAATGTGGACAAAATGTCAAACGTGCCATTAGCAGCCAACTAACTTACCCCACAGCAATTTTCCCCCCAGTGTGTTTGGAGTGGCCCCTCTTCAGCCAGCTAATAGAGGGTGAAGGCTGTCCAGAAACTTCACACTCCAGCAAGACTCGAGCTCCAACGGGCACTGTCAGCACCTGTGGCCATATTTTGACTGATGGAGGGGCTGAGCCGAGAGAAGGAGTGGGTTAAAAAAAAAAAAAAAAAGTCATCGTGCCAGTACAAGAAGTGGTATTGTGTGGCAAGTGCACAGAGCTGCCGCACCTTGCACAGTTAGAGTCGCTCTCCTCGATGCAAGGAACCGTTGAAGGTGGACGTTTGATGCCCTGCAGAAGTAGCTTCCACTGTCGGACTCCTGGACACTGCAAGCAGATGTTGTGACACACAAAATCTTCAATGAAAGGCACCAAGAACCGTGAAGTATTTTTTTTTTTAGTTCAAGGAACAAGCGAAAAATGCCTGTGGAAGAAGAGGTCTCCGTTGTGTAGCAGAGTCGCATGATCTGTGGGAGTAAATGGGTGGTTGTTTTTAAACCAGGACGCCAGTGCAGCTGGCCTGCTGAGTGGTGGCCTGCAGGTCAATGTCACATTCTGTCCTCTCCTCACTGTCAGGTTTGTCGGATGCTGGATGAAACTCCAATCCATCTCTGCAAGATAGATGCTCAAATAAGGACAGTGACACAGGATCACAGAGTGGGGAAATCTGTCTTGGGTTGTGGCTACACTTCAAAGCCCCAAGTAATAATAATGATGATAATAATAATAATAATAATAATAATAATAATAAGAAGAAGAAGAAGAAGAAGAAGAAGAAGAAGAAGAATCATGATGAATGAGACTGCCCTTCTTAACAAACAATATTCACCATCACTAACACATAAACTTCAAGAAAAATTTGTAAAAGTGGTTTCATAGTTGTGTCATCAGAGACATAAAACTGTCAATCATTGACTTTATTCAGTACCTGCCAGTAGAAGGAACGCCGGCTCTGACTTGATTAATTCATTCTGGTTGAATGCTTCACAGTGATACCAGCCTTCGTCTTCCTTTGTCACATTACTAAAAAATAAAAAATACTTTCATAACATGTCAATGAAAAGAACAATTGTCGATTGTTTTTCACTCTAAATCAATAACCATCATGTTCACATCACACAATCCACAACTTGGGTCATCATTACAATTTAGTTTAAAAAAAGAAAAAACAATAAAAAAAAAATGAATATTCCTCTAGTCGAACCTGAATATGAGCAGCTGTCCATTGTTGTGAAGGCTGAAAGAGGCTGAGCAGTTTGTCAGGAGGCAGCCGTCTTTGAACCAGTGCACCATGGGAACTGGGAAGCCATGGACAGCACAGTGCATGGTGACCACTGCCGCTATGGCAACAGTGATGTTGTCAGGGCCTTCAAAGATCTGGAGTCTTCTTGGGACTCCTGCAAAATGGTGGGTCAACGGTGCAGGGTTAAAAATAATACAATAGAGTAAAAAATAAAATGAATGTACGTCCTGTACCTGAAAGCATTTTGTGTATTTTGAAATGTATGTAATTCACAGAATGATGAATTTTAAAAAAGGAAATGTAAACTAAAAACTCACCCTGCACTGTTAGTCTTGCTGGTTTGCTCCTCTTGCTGATGTTGAGTAAAGAATTATGTGTGACACATGTGTACACGCCGTCGTCCTGCAGCGTCACATTGAAAAGGCGTAGAGTGCCTGAGGTCTTTGTCTGGTTGCCACCTCCATATTCACCCTGAGAATGAAATAGCATCAGACTTCTACTTTCAAACAACATAAACCACACTGTCGGAAGGTGAAGGGATATATCCGGCTTGTGCTGTCCAAGACAAAAGCTTTCTAGCAAAGTTTTAAATATCTACCTGAAATGTGTCTGTTGTTGATGAGATCATTTCACTTGCTGTGATCACCTGAATTTCTTTCCCTCTTTTGACTGGTTTCCCGTCTTTCAGCCAGGTGATGCTTGCAGGGGGGGAACTTTCCCCGGACACGCACTGGAAGAAAATCCCATCCCCCTCTCTGACTGTCTGGTCCTCCGGACTGAAGAAAACATTCTCCAAACCTGGAACGCACAGACAAAATTAAAGTGGAAAAACTGTATTCTGGATAGATAGATAGATAGATAGATAGATAGATAGATAGATAGATAGATAGATAGATAGATAGATAGATGGATGGATGGATGGATGGACGGACGGACAGATAGATACATAGATGGATAGATGGATAGATAGATAGATAGATAGATAGATAGATAGATAGATAGACGGACAGATAGATAGATAGACAGACAGACAGATAGATAGATAGATAGATAGATAGATAGATAGATAGATAGATAGATAGATTGACCCACCCAGTTGCGATGCGACAGCCAAGCTGGGCAGGATCAGTAAGCAGAGGTGCGATGTCATCTGTGGAGACATGCAACGTGTGATCTAGTGCAGAGCTCGGTCTTTGGCGTGAGAAAACCTCCAGAGCGCTTCGTCCATCATGTCTGCAGGGAGAGCAAGACAGGAAGTTCAGTCGTAGACACAGCTGCTTCCCTGAAACACGTGGATTCTCTTTTGATGAGTTCTTTCTCAGCAATTCTTTTCAGGACCTGCAGGCGTGTTTAACATCTTTTCTCTCGCTCTGCCTCTGTTGCTCCAGTTGCCCCTCCTACTCTCTCTCTCACTCTCTGTTTTTAATTCCTATTTTCCCATTGGCGCCTCAAGCGAGCTCAGCTTTGTCCTCTTTAGTCCCTTGAATGGACGCAGCCACTTTACAGAGCTCACGCTGTGGCCTTCCACTCAATGAAAGTGACATGAAAAGGGTCTGCGAAGCTTTGTACTGTGAACATCAGTTATTGGCTGTTTTGCGTGGAACGCCACCCGTCTGATCAGCCCGGCTTTCATGATCCTCGCAGTGGCCGTCCTTTATTCTCACCATGTGACAGACATTTTGCTGTCCTGGGTTGGTGTGCGTAAATGTCATTGGATTTACATGCAAACATGCAAAAGACGTTGTTTTGATCGCCGGGACTTCAGTCACGATTAAAGGGTTAAAGATTCATGGGTTCTCCAAGCAATGGGAGAATAAATACATAGACAATGTGTTTTCTGTCCCTCAGTGTCTCTGAGTTTCTGCATGTTTTGGCATTACACCAGCTGGAAGTTGTGGTTGATTATTTCCAGAATTAAACAAGAGTGAAATACACTGTTTGAAATATTCATGAACCCCTTTGTTTATGAGGTACTATTTTACAGTTTAAGCAAATTAAGTTATTCCAACAAGGCCGCCAACTCCAACACACATTGTTTATTCATTACAGCAAATCAAAGATAACAATGGAAATACAATAAATCCATTTGGATGACTCATGAAAAATGACCTCCCAGTGAAGCTCTGCTAAATGTGCAACACTAATAACTGAATTTGAGCCTGTGAAGCGTTAATGAAATAATGAAATGACTCAGCGCAGCTTGTGGCTGGTTGTGTCCACATAATAGTAAGAGCCTGTGGGTGTCTATTTGTTTGACTCACCAGGCTGCCAACAGATCATTTACACTCTTTAGCATGTCATTATGATGTTTGGAGCCCACACACCGACTTGCGTGCACTCACCATCAGGTGACATGCGCTGTTTTTTATTCCCCGCATCTCATGCAGTGAAAGTACCAAACCAGAGGAGCATCAAACTCACTTCAGACCAAGTAAAGTAAGTTCTATTGCCTAATTTTTGGTCTTTACGACACTCAAGAGGATGACACTGCATTCATTGCTTCACATATAATAAACATGACCTTTGCGTTGTGGGGGTGGAACAGCTGCTCTCGTGGAATTAAAAGTAGAAGACTCAGCTTTACGTTGAAGCTGATTAACTTTGTGCCCTTACATGCAGATTTCTAAATTTAAAAAACAAAACAAAAACTAATGCTCATATGGGCAGATAGATACATTCAAAAGCAGAAAGCACATGTACCAATATGATAAGGACGCCCCTATCTGATCTTCTAGCAGTAGAAATGCACGTACCCTGCTGCCGTCCAGAGATCGAGGTCGAGTTGGTCCGTTTCCACCTCGTCGTCCCTGTTGCAGTGCGTGCAGGGGAAGCTCTCCTCTCCAGATGCACTCAGTGAAAGAGCAACAGCCCCCCGCGCTCGTGCACAAAACACGCATCCAAACGCACGCTTGCATTGTCACTCAGAAACAGCTGTACCGAAACAGAGAAGCCTGTGCTGTGTTCCCATTATTTGGATAGTAAGTAGATGCAAAAATGATAACAGGCCACTCTCTCCTTACTAAATTATAGATTATAACCCTTGAAGCCAAGTGCGCGGTGATTTTTCTCCTGGAGAAGGTGGACAGTGCTCAAAGGTTTTTAGGATTGCATGCCGATCCAAAACTAAAAACTGTTACTGATAGTCCATGAATTTTTGCTTTTTTCATTGTTATAATACAGACCTGTCAGTTTGTTAACACTAAGTTCTTCACCTTTTAAATATAGTGGCAGAATTTTTAAGTACTAATAGCATCATTCTATCTTTTACACAATATGGTTATTAGGGCCACATGTCTTGTGCATCAACGTTATCAACAAGTTGGAAATGCTATAATAACGGCCATTTTTAAGGCGTGTATGCAAACACAGACCCATATGTCAATTCCATGCACAAGCTCTAATTAGATGTAGGTTAATGGGGATAACCTGGACTGAAGAGGTGTTGGATCAGTCTGTTGTCCAAAGCATCCAAGATTACTTTGTTGTGTGACCTAAATAAAACACTTTTCTGATGTTCTGTTTGTGATCTGGGAAACATTTTTTAACTAAGCTGATGTCAATTCATGCGACTTTTATTTTACAAGTAATTCCTTTGTCACCTATGTGATCTCTTTACATTCAATGATGAGAAGAGTGCACACAAAATGATTGTGTGAGTAGCTTCTGTCTCACTTGCACTGCTGCAGACACACAGCATACTGCAGTCTTGCTGGGCCCAGATGAAGTCCTTGCAAATGTAAATTGACCATCCATTCAGCATAATCAAATGGAAATGAAAGAACAAATGCACCGATTTATAATCTATGCAAGGGTGATTTTAATTAAGCAGACAAAGGCTGTTATAGCAGGCGAATTGTGACATTGTGGTATTCACGACAACATCAAACACCAACATCCACCAAAGGAGATGAAACATCTCACTTCTCTAAAATAATCTGTGCAACACGACATCTCTATTATGTTCTTTTTTTTTAAATCAAATTTTCTAATGTAATTAGTGCATGTATCATTTGTATCAAAACCAGCTTCAAGTTTGATTTCGACTTTTTGGTTTGGATAGAAAATACATTAAAAAAAAGAAGAAAAAAAGAACAATGCGCCAAATAAAGTTTTCCTATTAAAAGAGGAGAAAATAAATCAGCCAGATCATACAGTAAGGACATAAGGAAGCTTACACAACAGCTGCACAAGTCAACCTAGCGACGGTAGTTTAGAGAATGACGATCACAGGGCAGATAAAGATGGCCTGAGCAGCTCCTTTTATAGATTTATAAATTATGCACTTCCTAGGTTAGGGGTTAAAGCATGTGAATCATAGATCTTGATGAGATGCACAAGTTGGTTTTTGTTCCATTCCTCTATGACCTTTGTAGTGGCCATGGGGTCGTTTTAGTTTTTTTTCAGTGTTTCTGGGGGGAGGGGCGTTTGAGCAGATTTTCTAACTGTATCACATTTTTCACCACTCTTGACCTGTTTAACAAACTTAGTGAGAGTTGGAGCATGTTGAAGGGGTCGGATCCTAAATAATAATAACAATAATAATAGTAGTAATATTTTTGTATTTTTTTTTTTCCAACGACGTTATGGGTTCGTGCACCGGAAATGCTCCATTCGTCATTCTTGAGCATCCGGGGTCAATTTCTGATCCGGAGGATCCAAGATGGCCACTCACATGTCTAGATGTAGAACCTGGAGTCGTGTTCAAAGGTAGGCAGTGCTTCGAGCAGATGCTCTGAAAGTGTTGCTGAATTTGATTCAAATATCAAACATAACAATATTGTATAATCATTAGGATCCCTGTCACGCTCGTGCCTTGCTTAAGATGCGACTTTCAGCGACACTTGTTAGCATGATGCTAACTGCTATCTATGAAACCAGCCGTCGCAGGGCTCCTAGTAGGGCTTGCTTAATATTACATCATGAGGGGAGGACACTGGGGGAACTGTTTATGAGACTCTTGCTTATTGACGTGTGTGTCAAATGTTTTTCGTACATATTATATGTTCATAGTTAGAAAAAAAAATTACACAAAAGCTGCATGTTAAATGTTAAAATCTTACGATTTGTTAAATTCCTGTGAATTAACCTGGTCAGCAAATCAAACCATACTAATGGGATATTGTTGTTTGTCAATGTTAAGGCATTTTAAATTTAAAGATACTGTTTGCGCCAAATATACACTGATAATGCACTATTATTTAATGTGTTTTTCTATGCTGCATAATTACATATATCTTGCTCATATATTTGATGACTTCAGTATCTATCTGTAGTGTAGAAAGTTGTAAAGATGAGAGAAAAAAAAAGGTGTGTCCAAACTTTTGACTGGTAGTGTAAGTACTTCAATAATGTTAACGTGTTGACTGTTCCTTTTCCCCATACACAGAGAAAGGGCCACAATTGCTGTGTTATCCTGACTGGACTGTGCTTACACATTGGGTTTAATATTTTTTTATATGCAACAACAACAAACCCACTAACGCTGCTTTCTCATTAATAAAGGTTTGGCATCGCAGCTTACAGGAAGTACAGCAGCGGTGGCGGATACCCAAATATCTCCCTCTCAAGTCCGCTGCCTGGGATTCCCAAACCCGTGTTTGCCTCCGTAGACGGTCAGGAAAAGTATGAGACCAGAATCACTACTCTTGAAAATGGCCTCAAAGTGGCCTCTCAAAACAAGTTCGGTCAATTCTGCACAGTTGGAAGTAAGTTGCAGTGGGGAAAAGAAAAAAAAAAATGTTTGAACGATTATTCGTCTGCTAAAAAAAAAAAAATTGTCTTTCTTTCCTTTTAGTTTTAGTTAATTCTGGATCAAGACATGAAGCAAAGTATCCGAGTGGAATAGCACACTTTATAGAAAAACTAGCCTTTTCAGTAAGTAAAAGACATCAACCGCTAATCGAAGTGTCATGGGTAATGTTTTTTTTTATTTATTATTATTGCTCACGCAAGTGTTTCCTGTCCGCAGTCCACGGCTCAGTATGGCAGTAAAGATGAAATTCTTCTCACGTTGGAAAAACATGGAGGAATCTGTGACTGTCAAACATCGAGGTTTGTAATCAGAGGCACCGAGGCCTTATTTTGTGCACGTCAACTTTCCATTTGAGAACTGGCCCTCCCTCCTTTCTCAATATAAAAACAAAGGTCGGCGTCTTTGTTTTGCATTGCAGAGACACAACCATGTACGCAGTGTCTGCGGAGGTGAAGGGTCTCGACACGGTGGTCAGTCTTCTCTCTGATGCTGTCCTACAGCCACGGCTGCTTGGTGAGTCCCTCTGTCTCTTCAACAACAATTGAAAAAAACTGGGGAAAAAAAAAAAAGAAGCAAAAAGAGCCCTTTCCAAACTGTGCTTGCTGATGCAGAGGAAGAGATCGAGATGACCAAAATGGCTGTGCGCTTCGAGCTGGAGGATTTAAACATGAGGCCGGACCCCGAACCGCTACTCACTGAGATGATCCACGCTGTGAGTCGTTGCTGTAGACCCACCTGCAGCACGCCATCTATGTGTATTTTGAATATTTGAAAAAAAAAAAAAAAAAACTAAATCCCTGACACCTTTTTATACTGGAGGAATTATATTCAACTAAAATTGCGAACCAATTGGATTTTCACCGAGCTTCGTTGATTTACCTGCCGTGTCGTTTCCCCTTCGCATCGCCGCTCTTCGTTGTTCCCAGGCTGCGTACCGGGGCAACACAGTTGGACTGCCGCGCTTTTGCCCAGCAGATAACGTGGACAAGATAGACAAGGCGGTGCTCCACAGCTACCTGCAGAACTACTACTGTCCTGAGCGCATGGTGCTGGCCGGGGTGGGCATCGAGCACGAGCAGCTGGTCGAGTGCGCCCGGAGGTACCTGCTCAACGCGAGACCAGTGTGGGGAACGAGTTCGGGTGCCAATGTGGACCTCTCTGTCGCTCAGTACACCGGTGGCATCGTCAAGGTGAGCCGCTGCTGCTGCCCCAGTTCACGTTGCGATACGAAATTCGACACTTTTGTTTCATTTGTTGTTCATTCGATATTTGACGAGAGTTTTTTTTTTTTTTTTTTTTGTAAAATTAATATTGCGGAATAGTATTAATAATAGGCTAATTCCATTGTTGTTGCATTATGTCCACACGGAGCAGTCATTATATTTGGACAGTAGTGTCATGTGTGCAAATGAAGTGATTTCATACTCACTCATTAGCAAATCAACTGGCGTCAAAGACCTTTGGGCCTAGGTTTATTTGCCACAACTAACCTGTGGGTAATGGTTATAATAGACATTTCTTATTTATTTATTATAACACATGAATAGTGCACTGCATTTGCTGTCTAATGTATTTGATTTTTTTTTTTTTTATATATGTTGATCTCACCATAGTAATATATTGAAATCAACATCTGTTCGAGCAGATGTATATGTATACATGTGTGTGTATATATATACGTACATACAAAATCTGCATATAAAATCTGTATCCCTATGTTTTCCCAGATGGAGAAGGACATGTCTGACGTGAGCCTTGGTCCCACCCCGATCCCAGAACTCACCCACATCATGATCGGCCTGGAGAGCTGCTCCTTCCTGGTGGGTGTCTGCAGCCAGAGTCCTTCTGGACCCGGGAAGCCTTCTCACCCCATTTTGCGAGCTTATCTTCACGCACTGCAAACTCACAGGAAATGTTTGTATTTTTTCCTTTTCAGGAGGATGACTTCATCCCCTTCGCCGTGCTCAACATGATGATGGGCGGAGGTGGCTCGTTCTCTGCAGGAGGCCCAGGAAAAGGCATGTTCACCCGCCTCTACCTGAACGTGCTCAACAGGTGAAGTGCTCGTCCGTCCGTCCCCTTCTGTGTCTGCAGCTGCTCGGAGCCCATTCTAACTGTCTCGAAGCTCAGGCCAGCAAAATATTAGATGAAAAACCTGGGTTTCATGCAGTCGTTCAAAAAGCCACTTTGTTCACAGTTTTTTGTGTGTGTGTGTGTGTGTATTTTGCGTTTTGCAGGCATCACTGGATGTACAACGCTACCTCATACCACCACAGCTATGAGGACAGCGGTCTGTTGTGTATCCACGCCAGCGCCGACCCCAGACAGGTGCTTAACAAGCCGGATAGAACGGGGTTCGAGCGATGTATCATTGAGTCGTGGGTCAACTATGGATATTAATGTTTGCCTCTGATGTCATACACTCTTCCGCAGGTGCGAGAAATGGTGGAGATCATAACCAGAGAGTTCATTCAGATGTCCAGCAGTACAGGAGAGGTGGGCGAACTATCGTTGAGAATCATCTGGATGAGAATTCCATTCCATTTTTTTTTTTTTTTTTTTTTTTTTTATCTGACAATCAATGTGTATATCCAGATGGAGCTGGAAAGGGCCAAAACTCAGCTCAAGTCCATGTTGATGATGAACCTGGAGTCACGGCCGGTGATCTTTGAAGATGTCGGTCGCCAGGTTCTCTCCACGGGGAAGAGGAAGCTGCCACATGAACTTTGTCACCTAATAAGTGAGTATCAAGCAACCCTTAAGGTCCTGACACACCGGTAGCGAATTCGTGAGGCAAATAATTCACTTTAAAAAAATAAAAAAATAAAAAAATCTTGAAATCAATGCAACCTTCCACGCCGGCAGTGAATTTCCGTGGAGTGAATAGGCGAACGGCTGAACCTCGGACCAATCAAAATAATGTTGGCGTGTCGATGACGTAACCCGGCCCATGTGATTCTACCAGCAACACTTCTGCAACTAATTACCAAACAACGGGACTTGGTCTCATTCATTACTAAAATAGAATACAGCCTATTAGCCTTATATTCATACCTTACCGCAGACATGTAGCTAGCCGCTGTTCCCGCTCTTATCGTCTCTCTGTGATTTGTTCCCTCCCTCGGCAAACGTGAAGCCGGTTGATTGAGCGGTTCTTTCAAATTGTCCGACAGACATTCTAATGTACTGGTCGAAATTTCACTGGGTTAAATTTTAGCTCCTGCTGGATCTCCTCTCTCAAGAACAATATTAGGTGTAGCCAAAGAGTTCTATTCTTTTTCCTTTTCTTTTTTTAACTCAACCACCACCAGGACATCATCACTTGAGGATGTAGTCGACTCCATTTTTTCTTCCTGGCCTTGAAAGAAAGAGCCCCCAAAACTTTATTCGCTTATTAAATGTTTTTGCCCGGTGTGTGTAACAACCTTTACCACGAAAAGGTGCCTCGAATCTGCATGGACACTTAACGCGGTCACGGTTTGACTTTGCAAACACACTTTGTCCAGGTAACGTGACCGCGAGCGACATCAAGAGAGTGGCCACCAAGATGCTGCGCAGCAAACCCGCCGTCGCCGCCCTGGGGGACCTGACGGAGATGCCGACTTACGAACACATCCAGACGGCCCTGTCCAGCAAGGACGGGCGCCTGCCGCGCATGTACCGCCTCTTCCGATAGTCTGACGCCACTGTAAAAACACCACTGTAAATAACCTGGACTGAAAGATTACACTAGTGCTGCCTCGCAACGCCGCAGCCGACACTCGCTAGCCTCCGGGAAGGGGACTAGCTAGCGTGTGGAAGAAGGGCGAGGATTTTAAAAAGAAGGTCACATTTTACTTTACAGCTACATTTCCCCGCGTACAGCTAGAGTATTTATTTCTTGTTGATATGAAGCCATAGTTCAGCATTTAGCTGGAGTTTGGCCTTCAGAGAGACATAATACATCTGTTAAATGTAAACGTTGGTCCAAGCTCAGGTTAACTGACAGGGCAGTGTGTAATTAAAGTATCCTCATAAATGAATCTGCCTGTGGGCTCGAGGAATGAAGATCACTCACAAAGCAAGCGACCCTGTCGCGCTGATCACGTGTGTGGACGACAGAGGTGTTCAACAATCATTGGCTAAATGCAAACAGCTCAGAGTCGGATCCAGTTCACTGGACAGACTAAACGCTTCTGTTCTGTCTGGGAATCACGCAGCGTCCCTCGAAAGAAGCGTTCATTCTGTTTTGGCAAACGTGCGAAGCTCTGATGTGTTTCAGTATTTTCAATCTGTCGGTTTAAACCTTGTTTGTGGTCGTGGAAGTTCAGAGACTCGCGTCACGTCTTCAGCCGCATTTGCCGCTCACCAAACCACACTTGTGTTGCAGTGTTACGTGTCCTCCGACTGACGTGAATATTTTTAACTGTGTAAAATCCAAGTAAAAAAAAAAAAAAAAAAAAAAAGTAATACCACAAATAAACCAAAATATCTATATTTTAAGAGTGTTGCGTTGTGTTGTGATTCAAAGCATTCAGACCAGCCAATGTTTTTAAACTGTTTATTAGGCAACATTAGACAAACAGAGATGCAGCTTGAAAAAGAGATCCTGAAAAATGAGAAAACCCCCACAGGCACTTTATTTCTGGGACGGACTGCTCCTCATGCTGGGATCATAGTGGACCAACGTCGTACATACGGTACACGGGCAGCGTGTAGAACACAGCAGCCAGGTTACAGGTAAGGCATCAAGTCACAGTTTGTTATGAAGGATCACTTGACCCAGGAGGAGGAAAGTAGTGACGGGCATTAACAGTGTCAATCAAATAAGTCTTTCAAAACCGTATGTTTTTCTTGTAAGAACACAAACCAAAGCATGTCACAAGAAGTCAAAAACCCTGGAAATAAATGACTTGGTCAGTCTCCCTTTTTAGTGATATTAAGTTTCAGATGAAGTTAATAGTTTAGTTCAGCCCTCTCCCTGCAGGGCTTGAGCTGCTGTGTGAGTTGTAATGAAGACGTAATGTGGTGAGTTTTAAAGCCCAGCAGACGGTGTTCAACTGAACACGAGCTCTTCTGAAAGCACACAAGGAGTGACGTCGAAAGTGTTCTCGGAAAAACAATTCTCGGTTGAGGCATCTCGGCCGTGTGGCTTTTTGAAAAATGCTTTAAAAATCACATTTGTCCTTTTTTTTTTAAAAATGTATGTGGTGTCAACATTTTTTTTTACACAACCAACAACTGGCAAATATCTCAATGGCTTAAAATGTGCCTCGAAAGTTCAATACAGCTTCTTTTTAAAGCCTTCTGATGAACTTCAGGCATTTCAACACTGACTGACAATCATAAAACACAACGTGCGTCGCACTACTGAACACATAGAAAAGACTTAGTTAAACAATGCAGTTACACAAATTCTTGAAGTTTTAATCGGTTTAAACATCTATGACACCCCCGGCCGCGCCCCTGCTGTCTGAGTTATGTTTGATTTGGGTGGGGGGGGGGGTTGAATAAATAAAGGCCTGACTGCCGACTGCTGCCGTGCCCGGCTGATCTCGAGGTCCCTGCCCTCAAAAGTGCAGCCCGCCAATCACGCACACGCACACACAGCTCCTACCAGCAGGGGGCGACATCTGCTCGGCACTGCGACCTGCGCTGAGCTTCGAGCGGGTAAGACAACTCTGGTTTGTTTTCCCTGTGGTCCTTCTCTTCCCACCGGGGAAAAAGTCCCGCGTCTGGTCTCCGGTCCAGTCGGTGAGACGTTCACGCGATGGTGCAGATGGTGCTGCTGCCCTGATTCTTCATGGCCTCCCTCCTTTTCAGCTCTCTGGTGATTCTCCTCCTGATGCCCTCCAGGTACAGGCCTCGATCGAACTGGCCCGCGCACAGGGGGATGCTGAGAGGAGAAGTCAGAGTTTTCGGTTTGCTGGAGAACCGCAGAGTTTCTCTGAAACCGCGCCAAGCTGCCCCACTGGTGTCTATGGCTGCGTTCAGACTGCAGGCCAAACTCATTCAAATCACAATTCTTCTCAAATAGGGACTGACTGTCGACACTGTTTTTATCAAGTGTCCAAGTGGGACTTCTGTCTGCTCCATTACCTTAGAGCTCTGCACCTGCAATGGCGCTCTGTGGTCTTGCGCCGCGTGGAGTGACATCACGGACGGTCAAAAGCCATCGGTGTGTTTGAAGCTGTTCAGACTCAAGACGCATCTGGCCAAATGCCGTATGAAAGTACCTCGAGCCGTCTTGCAAAAATCGGATTTCGTTTGATTTGCGACTGTTCAGACTACAAAAGAGCCACCCGGTTTCAATCTGGATGGGCTAAAAATCGGATTCTGGCTGGCAGTCTGAACGCGTCTCAGGAGGGTAAAGATCTGAAAACGTGGATAATACTGGGACTTTTAAATGCTTTAAAGGACAGTGGGACTCACTTGTCTCTTCCTGGCCTCAGTTTGACCTGAAAGACCCCAATGACGGGCCGGTGGTCTGAGGTCTTGATGGCGGAGCAGCTCCTGTACTTGACCACTTTGATGTCCTCAGCCTGTCGACTCTTGAACAATATCCGGTCCTGCAAAGCCATCGGGACAAACTTTAAATTGTGAAAGAGTGCGGATGAGATTAGTCATTCTGTGATGGTGTTGGACAGCTGATGCCATGCAGAGCTAGATTAGTTTTTTTTTTTTTTTTTTTTTTTACTGTGTATGAAGGAGTTCTCTGTTTTGACGTGGTGTCGTAGACGTCGCAGCCGACATCGAACTTGTACGTGGGGAGGAAGCGTATCGGCGCCTCCAGGAAGCCTTTAAATATGGAGCCTGGAGGGCAGAGCAGCACACGTGCAGGGCGACGATCATTTTTCAGCACTGCCTGGAAAAGATTTTGGTTCTTGCCAGGAGAAAAAAGGCGAGCGTACCGTCGTTTATCTCTTTGGTGAGCTGGTCGTGCTCCAGCAGGGGGCTCATTTCACCGCCCGCTATGCGGCTCAAGATGTTCTCCACCTCGGCTCGCTCCTTGCTCAGCCGAAAGTTAAAATCCCCGAACCAGAAGACCTGGTCGAATCTCGTCGTGACGTCAGCTGCAATCGCAGAAAAGGTGTTGTTTTTTTTTGTTTTTTTTTCATTAGAACTCGAGAGTGCTCTTGGGACAGAAACGGCACAGAATCAAGGAGTCTCACATGGTGTGGAGCGGTAAGGGTTGGTGTCTGGAAGGCCTTTCGGAAGAGCCAAGGCCTCGATAATCTTGTTGTAATCTAGGATTCTCTCGTACACTTTGGCATCTCCAGCTGAAGAGGAGAAAGACACACAAATAATCTGAGTTTCAAAATACAAAACAAAAGACGAAAATCAAACCGCAAAGAAAGAAATACTTCCACCTACAGGTGAAATGGGAGGTGATGAAGAGGAAAGACGTGCCAAAGAAGACAAAGGCCACGCCCACAGCTCCTTTGGTCTTGATCTGGGAGATGATCCTGGTGGTGACAGTGGCATGCTCCACTTCTGTGCAGGTCAAAGACAATACAGACAGAATTTGAGACGCAATGGTATTTTCAATTTCTTCTTCGAGAGAACTGGAATTTCCAAATGAAGTCGTCACCGGCCCACGCGAGCCCATCAGCCTTTACACTCGTAAATCTAGCAGCATAGAAAAAGAAATAGCTGATGCCACAAGTGGCGAGGGAGAAACAAGTCGCAAAGTGACATTGTTGAAATGAGGGTTGCGTGAAGCGCCTTGGTTGTGCTACTGTATTGCATGAGACGCTGACCTGAGCAGAACCAGATGAGATCTCGTCGCACAAACACAGTCAGATACAAAACACCATGTGAGGCTGCGTAGAGCATCACATAGTGAGGACCCAGGGTCTCCTGCAGACGGGTCTCCCACTCCCTCCTGCACACATATTCAAAGCAAAGGGATCTGCTTTATCACCACCAGGCTTACTAAACATGTACAGAATGACTCACGCCTGACCAGATATCACGGCCAAGATCGAACAATGCATGGTGCACCTGTCAGGACAGCCCTCCTGGACCCCGATAACGTAAAAGTCTTGTGCAAATTCAGAGTCTGTTGGAAGGAGGAGGTCGTCCAGGTTGTCTGGGAGGCCCTGAAGGTGAAAGGAACTTTAGTTGCAACTTGGCAGACTTGGCAGTATTTGAAATGACAGGCTGCTGAGGTCACTTTCCAGGTCTACCTTCTCTCCCTGCATGTTCCACGTGGTGATGTAGACGCCCACTTTCCTGTCAGGGAAGTAGCGGTCCAGCTCCTCGGACCCCAGCAAGGCACCACCTCCCAGCAAACTGCCCTCGAGGAAACTCCTAGGAACACACAAAACTGAGTTTGTAAAGAGAAATTCACCGATAAGAAAGACGGAGTCACGTGAGATCACGCTTGTGCGTCCACTGTGTCGTCCGTCTGATGTGCCGACTGTACCTGTTCCTCACATCCTGGGGTCGGATGGGGCTAAGCACACTGTAGGTGGATCTCATGGAGCTCACCGAGGCACAATCTGAACCCATGCTCTCCAGGAGCCGACTGTCACTCAGGTTCCTGTGGAGTTTCTCCCTCTCTCTGGCCAGCACAGCGTAATCCAAACAATCCCTGTCAATCCTATTAGCTGCCCTCAAATTGGCCGAGGCAAATCTCATCTCCAGCGCAGGCAGGGTCCCCGTGTGCTGCACCGGAGACAGACGCACCTTGGCAGATCTGACACGTTGCTCCGTGCCGTCGCTCTGCTGGCTGCGCGGCCTCCTCTCGTACTCAGACAAACTGCTGCCCCTGTCCCGGAAGACATGGGATCCCGTCGTGAATGTGGAGAGGGATCTGCCGTTGGAGTCCTGGAGGTTCCTGACGCCCGGGCACCCTCCGGCGCAGGGTCCGCCCGGAGCGGCGGCCGTCTGGTCATCTCTGAGCGAGTCTGAGGAGGATCCGGTCTCGGTCGGGTCGCTCAGGCTCTCCTGGCTGTTCCTCAGCCTCCTCGTTCTCACCGTGTCCTCCGCAGAGTCGCTTTTGCCAGGCTTGGGTCGCCTGGGTTGGGGAGGCGGTCGAGGCTGGTAAGGGCTGAGGTCCCCCTCTGCCTTGCATGCGGACACTTTGAGGGCACTGCTGTTCTCCTTGCAGGTCGCCACATCTTCCCGAGGGGAGTTGAACGGCCGGCTGTCAGCGACGGCTGAATCCCCTCTGTCAAAGGTCTTAGATGAGTGATGGAGAGGGATGTCCTCTCCATTGTTAGTCATCGTCTCGTCATGTCCGGCACCGGCTTTGGGCGGGCTGAAGAGGCTTAGTCATGGCAAAGTCTCCAGTCGCTGTTTCCTGCGGCACAGAGGGTGTTTTAAGTTCTTGTTTAAGTAATTGACAGCTGCAATTTTATTATTATTATTATTATTATTATTATTATTATTAATAATAATAATAATAATGATAATGATAATGATAATGATAATAATAATAATAACTGCATTTGTATCATTTAATTTGTGTCTCAGTATATATATCATTGTATTCTAAAAGCCTGACCAGGGACAAAGACTGCAAATTAGCTGAAGATAGACGTCTTATATGCATCACATTTTCCATTTTCCTCGTGGCGATGTTGTATGTAGCACCCCTGTTGAATAAACATTAAAATAATTCAATAAATACGTTCGCATTTTTACTCGCTTCAACCATTGGCGAATTGCAGCGGACTAATAACTACCGTAAAATAGCATAAGGCCAATATTAGCCCTGGCCAAATGAAATGAAATCAAAGACCGAAGCGAACACTCGCTACTTTCAAGCAAGTGATGTGGTTTCTGATGACTAATATCATGGCAGCTTCCTATCTACAATGTAAGAATAGTTTGCAACCATTCCGTAGCAAGTGGAGCAGAGCATCGCAAGAATAGTTTATATAACTTAGCATAACGGTAGCTTCATTGAGGCTAGCTAGGCTAACCTTTAAGATTGACCATAATAACATCAAATTACGAAACGAGCAAAGTAGCTGCAGTAACCGTAACGATAAACGTGACATAAAAGTACCTCTCGCTTTCTGTTACACTGTTTGTAGTTTCAGAGTAGAGATATTTTTCAGCTGCTCGATAACTTCCTTAGCAACGTTTGACAACACATGTTGTTACTAAGACAAGAGAGTCGCCACGGAGAGCGCAGCGTTTGTCACAGCGCCTCTATGTGTTCACAAGAGAAACTACGGATTTTATGAGAAGGTCAATGATGATCCAGGTGGGAAAGAATACCGTTACTACTGCTACCCTCCTGTTTTTGTTTTAATAATTTATCATTAAAAAAGACAATTCAGGGGGTAGTTTTTCCTCATATTTTTGACAATGAACTAGGAGTGAAAGCTACAGCTGGCTATTAGTGTGAACTGAACAGCAACAAAGTGTTAAAGTAACAATGGGGAAATGTGAGTTGTCTGAGGGCTGCCCCCTAAATGCTTGTATAAATCCTGGATTGTAAATACATAAGAATTCAAAATTGGACACAGAGATGAATTCCGATGCATTGTTTCAGGCAGTATGTATATATATGTAGAATTCAAAATTGGACACAGAGATGAATTCCGATGCATTGTTTCAGGCAGTATGTATATATATATATATATATATATATATATATATATATATATATATATATATATATATATATATATATATATATATATATATATATATAAACATATATAAACAATAACTTAATCATAAATCAGACAGAATCAGACAGAATTTTATTATTTATATTACTTATTTTCAAAAAAAAAAAAGAAAAAAGAAAAGGTGTTAGATAGAGCATATTCATTCATTCATTCATCTTCTATACCCGCTTATTCCTATTCAGGATCACGGGGGTCTGCTGGAGCCTATCCCAGCTGTCTTAGGGCGAAGGCAGGGTGACACCCTGGACAAGTGGCCAGTTCATCACAGGATAGAGCACATGTGATCAGTAAACCTGTTCAATTCAAAAACTTTTAGTGCCATGAAGCAACGCAAAATATTTAGATTGTAGATAGTTCAGGCTTCACAGGATCAACAAGATAAAATAAAATGGCTAAAATCATATATAATACACATACATACATACATACATACATACATACATACATACATACATAAATAAACAAACTTTCTCTATTATAGTTTCTTGGTTGGTTCTTTGTTCTCTATACATTAATTACAGTACGTTAACCACAGAATGCACTGAAGTCCTTGTCCTACTACCACTTAAATGTATTTATTAAACAAATGATCTATTGTCTTTGTGATGTGATCTAATACAATATATAAGGTAATGTAAGTAGACAGAGATAACATTAAGAAACAGTCTCCGTTATATATATATATATTTTTTAAATCCCCATGTCTTCTCATCTAACATAACAGTACTTTAAAATGTGTATTTAAAATTTTTGCTATGCTGCAAAATTAATGTCAATACCAAAAAATGAATTTAAAGGAATTATGTATAAAATATATACCACACAGAGAGCTGAAAGAAAATGTCAGTAACATGAAAAATGATATTGCTGACAGAACATAGCATCACAGTGTTTGTGACCTCTGATTGTTAACCCCTTTGGACCTCTGAGTGACCTTGCCCCCCCCTCTCCCAACCCCCATTATCCCACAACCACACAATGTGTGAAAAATGGTTGCTGAAAGACACCAGCCCATGGAAATGTGGACAATCCTGTCATATTCTCAGCATTTCTGCGGGACGGTTGCTGGCTCAGGGCTTTTGGGGACAAAGGAAGCTGGCATGTTGGTCAGGTATAAAAGGAAAGGGTTAAACCAGGTGTGGTACAGTTCGGTGCAAAGGCAACATCAGCAGCACTTACAGGCAGCAGCGGACCACTGACCAACACAATGACCTCCACTGGAATGAACACCATGAGCAGGGTAAGCTCAGTGAATTTCCCTGAAATCTCACACATCCTTAATGTTCGAATGTATCTTAGCATTCTTATGGTGATGAATTGTCACTGGAAGACCTTGGTGTCTATTAGTATTTTGGCAATATTTTGTCAAGAAAAAAAAAAAAGAGTAGTGATGATATTTTCTCGACACCCATGTGTAGGTTTATCCAGAGTATGGGGATAAATAATGACGAATCACAGCTCACCATTGAGCAGCCTCATGTGTGGTGAGGCACCTACGAACTAGCTAGCAGCTAGCTTAACTGGCGTTCAAAAAAAAAAAAAAAGTGTGAAGGCTCCACTTTCAATCAGATAGTCAAAAGGTTCATCACTCATGTTGTGTTTTTAAAATCGATACCCCATTTACAAACATTTTTCATGGGCCTGTATGTTGCCCTGAAACACAGAGTTTCGTCTGTCTGCTTAAAGAGGTGGTTATTTTAGATGGAAAAAGCTCCTAAAGTAATTCTTGACGAAAAGACTTTTCAAACCTAAACCGAAGCAGCGAGTCAGTGGACAATGTGTCTCTGCTGCCCTCCAGTGGCCGATGTAGCAATTAGCCGGGTTTTTTTCTACTAATGTCACCTTCAAAAACATGTAGGGTGTATTTATTTATTTATATATATATTTAGGTTTCCCTTCCATTCAGCTTCGCCGCACAGCTCCTTTTCATCCTTCTCCTCCTTCTCCCTCCCTTCAGATCATCTTCTACGAGGAGAGAAACTTCCAGGGTCGCTCCTACGAGTGCATGAGCGACTGCCCTGACATGTCCTCCTTCCTGAGCAAGTGCCACTCCTGCAGGGTGGAGAGGGGCTGCTTCATCGTGTACGACCGCACCAACTACATGGGCAACCAGTACATGCTGAGGCGTGGCGAGTACGCCGACAACATGAGCATGATGGGCATGAGCGACTGCATCAGGTCCTGCCGCATGATCCCCATGGTAAGATCTGACGCGGGCCCCGCAGAAGGCACCACAGCTCCCGAGCTCTCGCCGGAGATTAACAGCACTCCCTGTTGTTCTTATGCCCAGCAGCACAGAGGATCCTTCAGGATGAGGATCTACGAGAGGGAGAACTTCAGCGGTCAGATGATCGAGCTGATGGAGGACTGTGACAGCATCATGGAGCGTTTCCGCATGTCCAACTGCCTGTCCTGCAACGTGATGGAGGGCCACTGGCTGATGTACGAGCAGCCCCACTACAGAGGCCGCATGGTGTACCTGAGGCCCGGCGAGTACAGGAACTTCATGAGCCTGAGCGGAGGCAACATGAGGTTCATGAGCATGAGGCGCATCACCGACTCCTGCATGTAGGCTTCCTTTGCACTGATTAAAGCTGTCGTAACCTAAACCGCCAATGGAGTTTGAGTTTTCTCTTGCACTTCTCAAGGCTTTCAGCCGCACGCTTAGTTTACACAGTCACACCAGTTCTGGTGCAACCAACCCTTCAATCACAACATTGAAAACATTATCATCACTTTACAAAACGCTACATCACTTTCCATTCACATTAAAAAAAAAATAAAAAAATCTGAAAAATCTGAATAAAATCCAAGATAGGAAAACGTGAAAGCATTTATATTAATTGCAACCAAAATCCATTTAAAAACTCCCCCCCAAAATATATATATATATATTTAGATGAATAATCAGTGTAAAGGCTTGGAGGCTACTGGAGCTTCTGCTCCCTTTTTTGTTTAGTGTCAGTAGAAATCTGTTCCGCAGCTCCCAGAAGTTTAGGCTGAGTGGAATTAGACCCATTATGTCTACCACCATTCGACATAGTAAACTTGGACATTGTCAAATAAGTAGTTATCACAGTATTTGTTTGTCTTGTTCGAGCCTCGTGTCTTTTTCAACGTCCGAAGATGTAAATATTGTCTTTGGATCCTCTAACTGTTTCTGCTTGACTGAATGATAACAATAATAACACAGTCTGACTAAAGAAGACGTTTTTGAGATGTGGATAATTGTGTCAGTGATGGCGGCAAACTGGTCCCGGCAGTTTTGTCCATGAATCAAATTAAAAACAAGTGCCGATTTCTCAGATGCACTGTGTTGGTAGTGGTGGCACAGATTCACCTTCCCCCTGGATGCATTTTATTACCCCAATAATCCACAGAATTCTTCATCACGAGGCCATTGTCTGGTCATTCTTCCTCTCAGAAATGCATTAACGGGATAGATACTGGATTTATGTTAATTAACACGGGGCAACTAACAAGAAGAACAAGTAGTGTGTCTTTGTCGCTCAGCACTTGAAGTGTAAACAAGCCACTCTTCAACTCCAAGGCCCATTAAAGATTCATAACTCGTTGTTATGTAAAAAAAAACAAAAAACAAAACAAAAACCTCCCGCAGGTCTACACAAAAAGCGTTTTGACCAATTGCGTCCATGTAAATATGGCTACACGCCTCAGTGGAGGATTACAGAGGCACATGTCTCTTTATCTTCCCCTCCTTCTCCTTCACTCTCTCCTCTTCCTCCAGAGAGCGGGCCAATCCTGCGAGTGAGCGCCGAGCTGATGCTCCGATACGAGCTTCAGCCTAATGAGGATCAGAAACATCTTAATAAAGACCCATAATCCACCACTTAATCCCTCATTACAGAATCATCTGCATTCAGCGGCCCTGCTCCCCAGCGCCACGGCGATGGCAAATTTCAGGCCCATTGTTATACTTCCCCTCGTCTCTCACCGAGGGCAATGTCTCCCTTTGTCTCCCCTCGGTGTCAGTTATATTTGATCCACTCTCATTAGACTTTCAGACGAGATGAGCCTGGAAAAAAAAAGTGCTTTTGTGTGCACTTCTATATCTTGTGTCTGAAATGGAAAATGAGACATATGCCTAATGAGGAGGAGATGGACTGGGACGTGGAGATAGGGAGCGAATTGTCAAGGAGGAAGTGAGCGTGACCGAGTCTGTCAAAGGACACGCTTTCTAGGCGTCGACTCTGACGGCGATTATGATTTCTGAGAGTGTAAAAATTAGCGCAAAATGGAACAGATGGATTAAAGTTTAAAGCTGGGCCCTGGAGGGATTCTGTGCTTCCGTTTAGTGCAGCGTGGAGACAAAAGTTGGAGAAGTTTCAGCCAAGTTGAAATAATTGCCATGTTTGGTCTTCAGGTCTGCTTAGAGTTGCCAATCGTCCCGTGGAAAATACGGAATTGTCCCGTTTTGAATGGACGCGGGACGTATTTCCGAGTTGTCTTGAACGTAAATGTATTTCGGATGCAAACTCTCGTACAGTTTGCGTTCAAAACACTAATCTACATAGCTGTACCTACCATACCATTTAAATCATTTATAAGTAGCTCAACACACACACACACACACACACACACACACTCACGTTTCACATTTTGAGAGCGTAATTGCACTGTTGTACTGTTGTATGTACAGCTGCGGCGAGTCCGCTGCCTGCTTGCTTGAGGCCTTTTTCCTTGTGTCTCCCAAACACACACGCATTGAAACAAGCACAATCATTGGACACACTCCAATTTACAACAGGCACTTTTAATAGAGAATTATGTGTCAGGAGAGGAAGGGGAGATTTTTCATTTGCGTGAGGCAGCTGGATGATCCCTGTGAGGTTTGGATAATTAGCCCCATGTAGGTGTAGAGAATGCTGATGTCTAACCCCGGCTAGCCCTCACGCTTCATTACGCCGTGTACAGGGGTGAGCAGGAGGTGGACGTGGATAAAACAAAACAAATAAAACTCATTAAAGGCACCCGCGTGGCTGGAAAATCTCACTCTTCGGCATGTCGGCACACGAGGCATCATTAGCTGCGGTCAAAGGAGACCTCAAGATATGAAGCAAGATCAAAGCTGCCGGAGCTCAATGTCTTTTAACCTGAGGCAGGATTTTTTAATCAGACACCTTTTTAGCAGGTCTCCACAATCTGGTACCTGGTGTTGGCTGGCGGAGAAAAATCACTTTGCATAGCCATGGAGAAGCCTGAGATGAAAGTTATTGATGATATGTCCTTCGGTGCACCCATGGCATCCCCTGGTTTTAAAGAATGGTTAATTTTTTTGTGCTGAAATATAGATGTGGGTCCTTCGATAATTCTATAAAATCATACATTTATCTCAGTGGAAATAAGCAGGTTTCCCATGTCTTTTCCCACATGCAATTCATTTTGCATGGGTTCAGGTTGAGGATAAGGAAATTTCTTTCTGACATTTTTTAAGAGATGATTTTGTCTTCGTTTTTGACAGATTCTACTGTCGGGATGGCAATAATTAGCAGTAACGTGTTAATATCCATAGCAGCATCCATGCCAAAGAAGACAACACAGCACTTGTCGTAACTAAGGAACCAAACAAAACACACAGATCACAAAAACAGCCTCTGAATCATCTCCGGAGAGGATGTTTTGCTCCAACATGCTGGGTCTAATCGTTACAAAAACGTCGCATTTAGATCGGTTACTTTCGCCGTGACTTCACTGATTCTCTCCAGATGTGTCTCCACAGGTACGGTGTCCTCACCGCTCGGCCTCTTTTTTTTTTTTTTTCTTTTCTTAATCTGCTCCATTTGCAACCTGCGGCGATGGGAGAGTGAGCGTGTGCCAGCAGACACAGCTGTAACTCGGGTCACTCGATACGATCTGCAGCCAACAGACACGAGAGACACGTTAGAGGCCCGGGCAACGCGCCGGTGGCAGGCTGACTGAGCGACGGCACCGGGCCGTGACGGAGCCCGGGCACACGTGAAAACACAGAGATCAGAGCAGGGATCAGTGTAAACAGCGTGTGGAGCTCAGAGGTGAGCGTCAGTTGAGTAGGCGGAGTCATGCTGTCTGCCACAATAAGTCATGACCAGGCCCCCAGAATCCAAGACGACGGTCCGTTGATTTCAATGAACTTGCTCACCCAGCGCACACGCCCGAAAAGCTTTTGGCTTCCGCTTTAATGGGCCCATAGAGCGTGCGCAGTAGTGTCACTTCCCATCATGCCTCTGTAACTCAGGTGAGTTCTGATCTATTTGGCCAATCAGAAGGATTCTGGAGAACGTGACTTACAGACACGTCAGGATGCAGCCAATGAGAACGAGCTGAGACACAGCAGCACGGACGAGGTTGTGACGTCACGCTGGGAATAAACTATTTTCTGTTGATTTTCTGGCCTTTATAATTGTTGTAAACGACTAAAAGACCATAACTGAAAAATCTACAATAGAAAGATTTTCCATGAACCACGTTTCAGGCCACGGTCGTCCTGTCAGACGTTTTAAAGGAGTTTATTTTTGTGTTGAGGTCTATGGGAAAAAGTATTTTTGCTGCAGTACCTCGAGTGGCCACTGGGTAAAATCACCTTGCGAGTCCGGTCTCCGGTTCTTATAATACATCCACGGTCGTGACACACAGCACTGATGCAACACTGAGACCCAACCACAACTTTTACACTTCAGCTTGATCAGTATTAAAATTTAAAAACTCTTTTTTTGCTTGTTTTTTTCGTTCATCAGCGCATCTCTCTTTCCCAAGCAGCTCCCTGAAAAATCTCCATCTCCCATTTCCAGCTGTCGCTGATACAACCCCCGCTCTGCCGGAGGAATGTCAGGCTCCAGCTGTGTGTATTTCTACTTGTCGGTCTTCTTCCTCTTGTTTGTTGCCGTTGGACGCTCTGCTAAAGGAACAAACAGTGGATTTCAGTTTGGCTCCTAGCGTCAGATTCCAGGGAGGCGGTGAGAGGAGAGTGGACGTGGCAGCGGTGGGACGCAGCCTGGACCTGGACCTACTATTGTGTCTGTCCACTGTCCACTCCGCCTTCCCACATATATAAAGCCGTCATCCTGAACTGATCAGCAGTAGCTGGGGGTCAGACTGCGACCTTTGACCGCTTGTGTGCGCTAGCGTGAATATGATTGTCTAACAGCTCATGGGCACTTTCTTATAAACAAGCTTATTTAATTATTGCAAAATGTGGAATTCAGGGGTTGATGTTGGGTGATGAAGGGTGCTGGACAGGCAACCAGATTAGATAATTCGGTAGCAGGCCAGTTGGGGGCGCTGCGTCATTTGTGGGGTGGCAATTTTCCTAGATATAAGTCAATGATTATAGAAAAATGCTGCGCACCAGTGCTGATGTGAGAATGACAGAAAACAAAAGCTGAATCCCTGGAAACCTTTTTCATTTCACTTTGGTCTTTTATTCTATCCATGTGTTGATAGGTACCGCCAATATTATGTGTTGACTGAAGTGGTCCTGAGACTTTTCACAACTTTAAGTGTCTGCTTTATTGGATTAACCTTTGACCCACCGGTCCTATTATCCACTTGGCAAGTTCAGAAGGTAAAACATAGAACAACAGGAGCGGACGTCTCCTGATAATCAGTTTTCTGCTGTCGGGTTTCAACATAAAATACCTTTTTTTCCTCCATTTTTCAAATCTCTTTTAGCGTTAACTCTAATCCTTAGATTCTTCATCCTCTGTAATGAATAACCGCTCAAGTCAAATATCAGCTGCTTTTTGCTAATACGCAGTGATACCATGTAGACCCAACCGTCGGGTAATCAAACTCAGAACCGTCAGAACAGATGAATAACGCTATCTGTCAGATGTTGCAACTTCCAACTCAGGATGCTGTGGTAGAAGGATGCTAATGAGGCCCTGATGACCTGCCGTGACATCTGACCTCTGACCTTTACCCAGCCCATTTCACTTAACCCCAGTCGTCAGCTCCAGATGGTTTCTTTAAGAGAGCTGTCCACAGACACCACTTCAGAGTGATTTAATCATTTCTGTCCTCACATCGGTATCAGTTGAGTTGAGTTTTTTTATGAGGGTATATTGTCTTACATGATGCAAAACATATTTTTTTTCCCAATAGGCCTGTTGTGAAAATGAGAAGCGGAAGCTTTGAACCGTTGCTTTTGTAAAACAAGGATCTAAATGTTAACTGATACAGGCAATCAGCGATCAACCGGCTGCAGGCCGGCGGTTGGAAGTCAGATGTGCCCATTTAATTCTTGCTATTTGCTTTATCCTTGCCCAGATAGCACTATCTGAGGAGCCTGCGGCGTGGGCCGTGTTGTTGACACAGCTGTGGTCTGGGTGTTAATGCTCAGGATGTTCCTCGGTGCTGCCAACCAGCCTCGCAGCTCCACTGGAAAGATGATCCCCTGATTGTGCAGAGACAGTCTGAGGAATGTTTTTTGACCTGGGTGGAGAAATGTTCATTTAATACGCCGGTCTCGACAAATCTTGTTTTATCTTGCATGTTCTCCTTGGATTCTGCTTCCTGATCTGCCTCAGAAATGTCTGTTGATTATCAGATGGGAAGTATTAATACTTCATCACTGTGCATAAGCAGATTTTTCAGCAGTTCTTTTTTCTTGGACGACTTTTTACTTTTACTCCCTACATCTGTACACAGATATCAGCATTTCTACATCTTGTATTGGAAAAACATGTTTGTTGCTTTTGTGTTTGAAAGATACAAATTCTATTGGAGGTAATTCACTTGTATTATTGTTGTTGTTGCTTGAAATTGAGCTATTTGAACAATACTGTTGTGTTGTTCAATATTTTAGAGGGAGATTATTTTAAGGGTAGCTCGGCTTTGGGGTCACTCTTCAGTACATTTTCAACACAGAGAAAATGAAAATAGAAAAGCAATATTGGTTATTGCTTATTAAAGTGTGAATGCTTACATAACAACAAATACAAAAGTTGGAGGTGCAAAAAGATTTATTTTTAATTTTTACTTAAGTACATTTCTGAAGCTGTCCTTTCTTACTTTTACTTGAGTAAAGAAGTTCAAACAGTATTTTTTTTTTTTTTTTTTTTTTTACACAAGAATCAATACTTTTTCTTAAATGCCGAAGGTACAAATATTTGCCAGTTGCCACCTCTGTTCGTAATAGCGCATTAATTCAAGTCTGCCGCTGCCTGCAAGACTCTGGGTTTTCTCAGTTGATGGCCAGAAGGGGGCAGTTTTGCTGCTTCTTCTTGTGACTCTGCAGTTCTGTCACAGGGTGCACATTCGCCAGATCTTTTTACACAAAGCCAAGCATCTGGAACAACGGCTGACAAAGGCAGCCAAAGTCGGCTCCTTTGGTCAACAGCGGAGCAGAGAGGCCGCCGAAGATCCTCTCCTCTGTTCGCTGGTGTTGTATCAGTAACATAGTGTCAGTGACAGGGAAGCCCTGCCCTGTAGGCAGAGATGGAGCAGGAAGACAATGTGGCGCAGAGAATAATCTTTGTCTACCCCCACACTTTGTCCTCAAACTGTGCCCAAAGGTTCACATTTCTGTGAGCGTAGCGTTGGCCAGTGACAATGGTGTCAGGCGAGCGCTCCACAGGGATGACGGCCCCGAGTTCTATATTTAACGTCCGTGTGTTTTGTTAAAGCATCTCTGCATTGTTGTCGTGCAGGTTGGGGGCTGATGGCTGGGAGGACATCCTCTCCGTGAGGTGTAACAGGTGCTATAGGCACAGGCGTCCCTGAGGACCAATCGGGAAGAGATAGAGCTCACTTTACAGGTCCGTGAATAGAACATCCGCAAAAAAAAGATTTATTTTTTTCTAGACTATAGGCAGCGTATTGCTGTTGGAAGGTGGAACAGGAAGTCCGATGTTTGGAAAAAATAAAATCAGATCGGTACGCTGACAGTGATAGTAGGGAAAGATGCAAAACTTTTTTTTCTTTTTCTTATAAATCAGTCCACTGCAGTTACATAACAAAGAAGGGGTGATTTGTTAATTCCTGCATTTAGTCCCAGGTTTATATAGGATTTGAGGGAAAATGTAACAGTGCATTCATGAAGCGGAAATTAAGCTTACAATCCGTTAAATGCGTCAAGATTTATTGGCGAATCTTAATATTCTACCTATAAATATATTTATGTAAGAGTAAAATCAATGTAATTTGGTTATTCTAACCACTGAGTGACATGTTGCACGTAATTTCATTTCAGGATCAGTGAAGAGAAAATAATGTGACCAGCAGTCCTCTGTGAGGTTCGGTCACTGATTTGTTCCATTTCTCTCGTATCACGTCATTGGAGTCGTGTTGCATCACATTATTCACTTCATAGCAGGTGGAGCTGCTCGTTTTTTTTTTTTTTCTCAGAAATATTTGATGAAACCCAGGCAGAACAATAAAATTTCTTAGCATGTATATCTGTGTGTGATCAGGAAAAAAAAAAACCTCCACAAAACAGGTGCAGCAGGAATGTAAAAACAGTTCCTGCAGTTCTGTGTTGTTGCTCGTCAAAACCAACAAAACTGCTTGAAAGAAAAGACTCAAAACTTCTCCCTGGAAGGACGACAAACTTTGTTCTGGGGATATGAGGTCACTTCCTGTTTGTTACGGTTGATGCTATCATCCCGAATTGCCCCAAAACCAGGAAGTCCTTTCTTAATTTGTTTTGCCTGCATTGCCTCGTCTCCTTTCTTCCTCCTCATTCTCATGAAACAAAGTGCAAAACGAAGCGGGACACTTATCGGTCGGGGGCTGCCAACATGTTTATTGACAGATCATTAGGGAGCTTGGGAAGAGGCCCCCCGAGAGGAAGGTGCCTGATGGCCCCCTGAAACGTGCGACTCCGGCTTCTCCAGTCCGCCACGTTCAGAGGGCACTGAGCCGCCGGCTGCCGGGCCTGACGATGGCGTCGAAAGCCACTCGCGGGGGCTTCAAAGAGCAGCGTGGCGGCAGGGGATGTGTGACTGCGCACAGGATCCTAATCTGTTCAGAGGAGCGGAGGGATCCAATCCGGATCTTTTTCATCCAGCCGCGGAGAGACGGGGCTTTTTTCCGAGGGCCCTGCTGTAATACAGTGCATTAGCGGAGATAAAGGCCTCTCCTCGCAGCCGTCTCATGCTGACAGACTCTTGGAAAAACTGGCTCGGGGTGGATCTGGGAGGATCCTTTCCTCTCCCCGCCGCTCTATCTCTCTTCCACAGGGTCTCATCCTTCGCGGCCTCACGCTTCCTTTCAGGCCCTTGAGCTCGACTTAATCTCCTTTATCGTTGTTATGATAAGGTGCCCTCACAGTCCGGAGAGCGGTGCACTTCACTGCCAAGTCTCTGCCATTTTTACCCCCTGACGAGTGCAGTGCACATACATTGCAACAAGTAAAGCACAACTCGAAAATGGCGTATAGATTAGATGAGAGAAAATTATAAAAAAAAATATATATAAATATGTCTATAGGTGATTATTTTTGATAAAAAAAAAAAAAAAAAAATTTTTCTCGATTGTGACATTGTGAGAAATCAAAATAACTAAAACAATGGTAATAAATTTCAAATGACTGAAGATATATGATATTTACGTTGACAGGCTAAATTTCCCTAATGAAGTTTAAATGGCAACATAAATTGTAAAGTACCACACTAATTAAGACAAAATTTGTGTTGAAGTTTATTTAAAATCAATAACAAAAGGGGATTATTTACTGGCATAATGTTTAAAATTTATTTTGTTACATCCGGAATTTCTCAAATTTGTGTGTGTTTTGTGTTTGTTTTGGAGTGACCTGCGTGTGTGACCAAGAAGATTTTCACCTGTACTGTTTAAGTTTGCCCTGATAGCTCCGTAGTTCATGCTGCTCAAGGCAGCCAGCAGGTGAACAATACCACGCTTCGGTCTGCTGGTTTATTGTCGCCTCGCACGCCACTCGTCTTCCACACGTTGATGACTGCAGGAAGGACTACTGGATTTAATGTTTGCATTCCTTGCAGCGAGGTATGATATGACCACATGTGTATGAATTTTAGAGTTGCGATTTTATTTATTTGCATCATATTTGTGAGCCATTTGCGTGTTCAGACATGTTGAATATCTATTAATGCAGTTAAATAAAGGAAAGTCTACACAGTTGAGACTCTCAGTCGTTTTACTCAGGAGACTTCTACATAAATCTTAAGAGATCTTTTTTTCTGGGGATTTTTACTCCATTGTGAGACAGAAGAGATCCATGACTGAAGCATTTTTTGGGAAGTGTGCTGCACACATCTTCCAGATATGTCACTGGTGCGACTGTTTATTTTTGCATGGAGAGGAGAGCGGTGTGATGGATCGGAGAGTTCCGCCTCCTCGGCAAACAAGCCAGGACGTGACATGCTGGACACCAGACCAGAGGGAAGGGAAGTTGTGGAGATGAAGGGAGAGGGGCGGGGCCCCAGACGTCACATCTGCCGCCACTACTCCCAAGGGGCCTGCAGGGCATGGGAACCTTACTTGTCCCCTCCCCAAAATTTGCTCCTTCCCACCCACCCCCTCCCATTCTATCAGTGCGGTCCGTCTACCGGCCTGGTGCCTCCTCTGTTTGGCCTTGATGGCCTTTTCTCCCACCTTTTTCCCCCCACCTCTATCATATGGACTCCTGCTCCCGAATCTGTGTCTTTTCCTTCCTGTCTTTCTTCTTTGTTGTGTGCTGTGATGTGGCTTCACCTTGGCTTTGACTCTGCCAAAAGCAAAAATATCTTCTCTAACACTGCCCTGATACATTATACATTCAGAACAGAAACACCTTTGTAACAGAAATGTTGAGGTATCTTTTTATAAACTCAATTTTTTTAATATACATTCAGAACAGAAATGCGTTTGTAGCAGAAATGTGGAGGATTTTTTTTCCATACGCAAACGGCAGGCAGATGGGCGGTTGATGAAACACGACCATACACTGTAGGTATTTACAGGTTATTTTAGCAGTGCTGTCTTGATGGATTTCCTCAGAGCAGCAAAATAAATATATAAAAAAAAAGAATTCTGATAGCTGTCACACAGTGAACTTTCTCCATGATCCATTTCCATGAAAACCCTACCAAAGGGCAGAGAAAAAAAAATGTATGGGTTCTCTCCAGGTCCGGCACAGTCCAAAGACATGCACACTCTAAAATGTGCAGAGGCGTGAACATGAGAACAAATGCTTGTTTGTGACAACTAGAACAGGGTGTAGCCCAACTTTACCCCAAGACATTTGGCATAGGCTGAAAAGACACACTGAAACATTCCATTCGGCAAATAAGTGAAGGCAATGGAAAGCTTTTTTTTTTTTCAAAGAAGCATTGATGTCCCAAGCATTAAGGATCCATCCTACAAAGGATGCAGCTTACGAAGGACTCATCCTACGAAGGACCCATCCTACGAAGGACCCATCCTACGAAGGACCCATTCTACGAAGGATGCGGCCTACGAAGGACCCATTCTATGAATGATGCAGCCTACGAAGGACCCATTCTACGAAGAATGCGGCCTACGAAGGACCCATTCTATGAATGATGCAGCCTACGAAGGACCCATTCTACGAAGGATGCGGCCTACGAAGGACCCATCCTACGAAGAATGCGGCCTACGAAGGACCCATTCTACGAAGGATGCAGCCTACGAAGGATGCAGCCTACGAAGGACTCATCCTACGATACGGTCGCACCATCATGCTCGTTCTGGAGCCCACCAGGTTGGGCCCCTTCCACCTTCCTCCTCCTCACCTCCGGAGGTGAGCTGGGCGCACGTGCAGATGCAGCGGTTGTTGTATCTGTCCTTGGTGCTGAACGGGGTGCCGTTGTGGGAGAGGCTGCTCGTCCGTCCCGCCGTGCCGTATGGCGGAGGTTTTTGTTTCCTCCCATTATATTATATTATAAAGTGCCAATTTCCAGAACTGCATTGTAGCACTCTAAGAATAGTACAATAGATGACAAATGGAACCAGCAAAACCAGTAAGTAGGGTGGTCTTGGCAGAGAACCTCTAAACTGGTTCTCATCTGGTGCAGTCTCAGGACAAACATCTTTTTTCATAGCCCAGAAATAAAAACACTAGCCCACTAGTTAATATAATAATCATAATTATATAAATGTAATTTTATGTATATTATATTAGTAATTTTTTTCAAGCTCCCTTTGTAATCTTGTTTTGTATGGAACATTTGGCTCAGTCCCGTGGCCAACTCTGGCCTGGTTAGCGTGTTTAGAACATGCGCTGTTCTAAACTATATCATTTCTGATGCTGGCATCCTGGCAACAGGCACTACAAAGAATTCCATTAACTGCAGTGTATTTCCGGGTCGTTGATGGGGGACAACTGCAGATTGCAGGTTGCTAACTCGCCCACTATGCATCACAAGAATCCCAGAAATAAGAGTTAACATTGAAGACATACTCTAAAATTCCTGTTGGAAATGTTCTGCTTTGCTTTGTTCGGTCATGCCAGTGCTGGGCAGAGGCAGCTGCGAACTGTTCACGTCCTAATGAGCGACCGGCTCCCTGACCTTTGCTGGGTCCCCTGTTTCCACCCATCTCTAGGTTCATAAACCCTCTCAGCACTGTTCCTCGCCTCACTCCCGCCAGCTCTCCGCAATTAGAACGAGGACCAAACATAATAGCGATGAAAGGACAAGAGTGCGTGTGGCCCGAGTGGTCACTGGCCTGGCTGTGCCTGAGCCAGACGCCTCCTTGTTCTCCACATCGTCCGTCCACAGACAGCAAAAGCTTTTGTTCTCGAAGGGGACCAGACAGAGGGACACGAAGAGCGCAGTAGCCGGCGCTGAAAGAGGAGCCTGACCCTGCAAGAACCCTGTGAAGTTTTTCAGGGCCTCTAATTGCTCAAGTCAGTAAGTGTGGCTGGCAGTGGTCTGCCAAATACTAATTCAGTGGTCAAGCACTGTAAATAGAACCTTGCGATAATCAAAATGCTTGTTCAGCAAGGATTAGCAAATAAATGTATAAATCTTGAGGAGGTTTACTGCAAAAATTAGGTGATGATGGATTGTTGCAGGGCTTTTGAAAAACTTGAGTGAGTAGTTTTTAAAGGGGTATTTCATCGTTTTGAGAAATCCGAAGACCTGCAGCAGCAGAGTCAGCGAGCGCTAACCGCTAACCTTTAGTACACAACCAGCTGCTATGATAACATCCATCCATCCATCCATCCATCAATGCTGATCCTACACCTGGGGTCACAGGGATGTTAGAGTCTATCTCAGGTGTCTTAGGTGGGATGGACTCACTGGGATGGAAAAAAAAAAAGTAATAGCTTGAATTATTCTTAAAGTAAAAGGTCAGGATTTTTTCACAAATAACTTCTAATTTTCTCAAAAAATGTATTTGTTCATTCCAGGATGAGGATATTCATCATTTCCTTATTTGCACTATATAACATGTTTGTATAAAAACTAAATGAAATGAGAAAAAAAAAATTAAGAAAGTTATGTATTCATAACCTCTCATGTATGTATACACACACACAATTCAACTATTTGGTTTTATGTTCCTCCCTCATAATCAAGTTTGCTCTCAGCACAGTGTTTGCTCTCAGTCTTTCTTTAACAGTAAAAAAAAAAAAAAAAAAAAAAAATATACTGTTAATTTGTCCAACAGTAGCTGAATGGAGGGAACAAACTATATACTCAACATGCATTCTTACCGCCCGCACACAATCAAGCCTGAATTACCTCCTTATCAGCAAGGGAACAATATCCTCCTTTAGGATGGCGACATACAAGAAACTGGCCCAGCAACAACAACAAAGCTGCACAAAGAATTTGCAGTATGGAACAAGGGGGTTGGCTTCTTCTTGTAATATAATCTGATAATCTGGAATAATCAGCATTGGTATCAACCTTGAGCAGCTCACGGGGGCAACAGGGATGAGGTGTCCCTGCTGGACATTCCAGCTCCAGCTCAGTGACTCTGAATGGATGGATGGAGGCCACGGACAGCCTGCAGGGACGGTCGCCAGTCGCCTATTTCCTTGTAAAAAAAAAAATAAACCCCTCTTTGTTCAGTGGCATTTTTTCCCCCTCTGCATCCGATGTCATCCAAAGAGCAGAAATATAATCAGAATCAGAATGCTTTGATAATTATACAAGAGACATTTTTGGATGGTTACAGCTGATCCTGCAAAATATTAGAACACAGCGCCAAGACAATGAATTGTTGCCTGACAGTGTAACAGACACACACAGTGCAAAATGATAACAGCAACTTCTTCGGAGCTCCCCTAAAACTTTTCACCACGATAACGTTCAAACGGTTGTGTAACGTGATGATCACGTTCCTACTCTTCTTCACTTTCATAGTACAGTTAACCGTGTTGTACCTCACATCTCTGGGGCAGGAAACTCGCCATGTCAGCATAAATATCATTTCCTAGTCCAAGGCTTTTTTTTTCCCCCCCAGGCTACGAAAGGAATTCTGTTTCTGCTTAGAAAAAAAATTATCTCACCAACATGTGTGGAGGAAGAGGGAGAGAGAGAGACAGAGAGAGAGAAAGATAGGTTGGTATGTAACAATAGCCAGTCAGCCCCAGGCCTCAGTCTTTGTATGGTGAGAGAGGAGAGAGGAAACAAACTTCAGGCAGAGATGAAACAGGATGACAGGTGTCAGATGAACAAAACCAGTCTGAGGGTCCCTGAGATACTGGCTGGCAGCTGGATATCTGGGCTGCCAGAGAACTTTTCCTTCTCATGAAGGCGAGGGAGAAAAACAAAAAAAAAATTCACACAACCTCAGCATTTCTGAAACAATTATAAACAGATGGGGAGATGTGCCTAGCAGAAACAATATGGGGAAATGATGAAAAGCACCTTGTGGGACTGTGATTGGTGTTGAATCTCAGTGTTGCTTCTTGGATTTTTCTTTTTGCTTTTGTAACGTAAAATAATAACATTAATATTGTGGATTCGAAAAAGGAGAGGAACCAGAATTTTAATGGACATGAACAACAGGCACCCCCCTAAATTCTAGTTCACTGTTATTGTCAATTATTATAATGGTTTTGTTGATGAATACCACAACTAGCAATAGGAGCCGTGGTAGAGAATAGGCTAAGTTTGACTATAATGATAGAAACGTCATGAAAATCAACGTCTATGAATGTATACAAGCGTCCAAGTGTGTAATAGAAAAATGTGGCATTCTTATTAATGTATCGTTGTTTTGTATGTTGTATCACTTCGCGCCAATAGTGAACTAAAGTGCGCTTGAAACCGAGATAGCCAACGTGAGTGAATGGGAATGAGTTGCGTATGCATGAGACTATGATATATAGACGCTACTCAATGGACTGATCGCCTGCAGAGTGCAGCTACAGGCATAATGCTAGTGCGTGTGTACATATTACAGAACACAACACCTGGATACTCGACTTTATGTCCAAGTGTCCAACAATATAATGTCACATTGTTGCATATTAGAACAAAAAAGTTCACGAAAAATATTCTAAAGATTCTAAACACGCACTCATCTTGCAATCACTTAATAAACTTGATAAAGTACATGCAAATGTAACAATACTGTTAATGGACTTGGGCCTCCTGAATTATTGCTTTACATGCAACATTTATTTTTAATGCTGTCTTATGGAAGTGTTTGTATTTATTTATTTGCAGAATGTGAAAATATTATTTATTTGCAGAATGTAGGAATATATTCCTGATATATATATTTTCTCACATGTAGATGTTGCTGCTTATTTTTGACTAAGGGAAACTAATTGGCACTTTAGAGTCATTAGCACTCGAAGAAAAAAAAAAACTTTTGTCTTTCCAGAACTTTCTCACAGCTGCTATTTAGGGATTAATACAATTCAATGGCATCAGTGTTGTCCGCCTGCATTTTAAAATTCCCACAGTTATAAGATTTCCTTGTCACAGAAGCCAGTCAGGGACAAGCAGGTCTATATATGTAGACGACCATATTTGTCTTGTTGTCCAAGTAGCCTGTGAACTACACGAGAACCAGAGCCTCAAATAGATGCTTTCTTTCCGAAACAGGATTATCCAGACAGCTCTATAATTCATGTACGTTTTCCAAATGTTTGAAAGTGAAAAGAGTTTCCAGGAAACAAACAGTCTTGATCCCACAGACCTGTAAACATGGATAGAGTGGATGCTCTCTCTCGAAAAAAAAAAAAAAAAAAAAAAAAAACAGTGGGGAGGGGGTGAACTGAGCAGCTTGATTCCAAAAAACAAAACTCCAACTTCCTGTGCTGCTGGTGGGAAAGTCGGCACGGTAGGTGAGTCTGTGGGCCGGATACTGCAGGGGAAGTGTGTACTCCGTGTTTGTTCACATCGCGCCTTATCCTGATTTCCATCAGCCTGCACAAACTATAGGTTACATGTGTTTTGAGTTGTTCTTTTATATAGGATTAAAATAACACAGCTGACTCCAGGGAGGCAAACTGCATTTCATGGACAAACTGTTCAGCCAGTCAATGGAAAACGTGCATTTTTTTTCCCACTGCAATGATCTTAGTTGGGACGCATTTCTCCCATTTTGCCCTGCCATTATTAACAACATCAATGATTATTAAGTCCGGTTCTGTTTGGTAGGACTTTAATCTCTGTCCAAAGCTTTGTAAAAGACTGCAAAGCATCATGAATGCCAGATTAGCTCTGCCTGTGAAAGGAAAAACTGATAGTTCTAAATCTGGAGACATCCGTCTTCATTCTCGTCAGTACTGGATGCAGTGAACACTTGTTTTCCATTCTGACTCACTGTTGTTCATTTAAAGGGCAATTAACCAAGCATGAATTAGAATATTACAAAACTAAAAAAGCATTTGGGGCGACACGGTGGCGCAGTGGTTAGCGCTGCCGCCTCACAGCAAGAAGGTCGTGGGTTCGATTCCGGGGACCTGGGACCTTTCTGTGTGGAGTTTGCATGTTCTCCCTGTGTCTGCGTGGGTTCTCTCCGGGTTCTCCGGCTTCCTCCCACACTCCAAAAACATGCATGTGAGGTCAATGGAACACTCTAAATTGTCCGTAGGTGTGCATGTGAGTGTGAATGGTTGTTTGTTTCTATGTGGCCCTGCGATGAACTGGCGACTTGTCCAGGGTGTCACCCTGCCTTCGCCCTAAGACAGCTGGGATAGGCTCCAGCAGACCCCCGTGACCCTGAGCTCGGGACTAAGCGGGTATGGAAAATGAATGAATGAATAAAAAAGCATTTGCTAGGTTGCACTGTAACTCGTCCAGCTTGTTGTCCCAACTAATATGAGCGTCACGGTTGTGTAACAGAAGCACAGAAGCTGGGTCACTCTGATTTCAGCTCTGAAATCTGACGCGGCACTTTGTCCAACTCCAAAAGACTGCGTTTTTCGGTCAGTGTCACAATTCCAGTGGATTGCATAACCAGCTGCTCCACTGCAGCTCCACGCCGCCATGTTTCTCGCTCTCTGTGTGGCACCGTGTCACAGGCTCCCACGTTCCTCTCGTTCAGTCATTACACACATTAACAAACAGGAGTGCTAATCCTCGCCCTTCCTCTCCTCGACCAAACTACAATTATGAGATTAGTCTCACACGGTGGTACACACACACACACACACACACACACACACACATATCGCACATGTTCTGAAGTACTCTGGCACTGAAGTACTCTGGCACTATTCGGGGAAGTGAGCGGACGTTAAATCTTGGAGTAATAAACTAGAGACATGAAAGGTTTGTGTAAACATCAATTTTCCAGGAGATATTTTTTGTCCTACAAAGACATAGAGTGGGATCAGAGACAGTGAGAGTGTTTGTGTGTGTGTGTTTTTTTTTTTACTGCAACAGACAAAGAAAGTGGGGTAAAGGATACAGGGGAAAGTCCCTTTCGGTGTGAGCATTGACCCTCTTGTGAGTTTAAATCCATATCAGAAACCCCCAGATCACTGACTTGACATGGAGCTGTTTTATTCCCATGACTGGGCTGCAGATATTTACCCACAATCCCACAGGATCACGGAGCCAGTCTGTCCCAGCTGTGCAGTGATAGTTTGGCCTTTGACATCGCGCCTTGCTGATGACTGCCGCGTCAGACGGGGAGCACGAAGCATCTTTGCCGTGACAAGCATAGTCAGTTGTATTTATCAGCTGTATTTGTTATGTTTTCTCTCTCTATGACATTGGTTCACAAAGTGTTTCTCCGGATTCACTGCTCTGAACAAAACTCCAGTGGAACTTTGAAGTAAGGATTCAAGTGTCATGTTGAACCTTTGTGTTGGGAAATGTCACTTGACGTCTCCTTTTTCTTCATTTATATTGGGAGGACGTTAAGTGGGAGCACAGCTTTGTGAGGAAAGGTCATTGGAAGACTCAGCAAAATGTTGTCAGATGCTTGGATCCCACATGTATTAAGGTTCAGACTTCATGTTAGTCGCACTTAGAGATTGTTTAGTTGTCTGTGAAACTTTTCATCCGAAGCAAGGAAGGCTCTTACACGAAGGGCAGATCACGCCACATGTCCACACCCTCATTTTAAATGGCAGAGCATGTTGTACTGTTACCTTCCTAAAGCCACATTTCCTGTCTGTGCGCAGTGTAATGTCTCCCTGTGCACAAGCAGGACATGGCTCTGCAGTAACATGAAAGAATAGTTGGAATGCCAGCATTGAAGCAAACTGGAAAAAGAGGGGGGGGGGGGGGGGGGGGGAGGAAAGTTGACACACCTAACTGTAATGTTAGGTGTTGGCCCTTTGATTCAGTGCTGGAGAAAATGATGCCCTTTGGTGACATCATGCAAGAAAATTGGGCAACACTCAATGTGTTTTTGTGTGGTGAGTTTAGGGTTTTTTTTTTTCTTGAACTTTGAAATCAGTAATATACAACATTTGTCAACTTGATTGAGGTAAGTTAAAAAGTCGTTTGACTGGAATCTTAAGGCATGAAAAATGAGCTTATTTTTGGACTTAACTGGGAGCCACTTGAAAAGTCTTCCTTGACGGAAAGAAAATTGATAAAAGTTGCTAAAATTGTCCATGGGAATTAAACTTGGATCTTTTGGCACTCAGTGGGTGTGTGGGAGTGGAAAACTCCTGGCAGGCAGATGAAACCAGGAGGAGAAGGTGATGGAAAAGAGTCTATGACGTGAAGGTGGTTAGAGGGGAGGTAAAAGCGAAGGTTTCCATGAAGAAATCTGAAGGGTGGGTGGATGACGGACGCAGACGAAATAGAATCTCTAATTCCCAGAGGAAATCCTAGAAAAGGAAAAGGCCACACGGTTCCCAAAGTCAAATATTTTCCTGGAAGTGCCTCCGGCAAGCAGCGTAATGTTGGGAACTGAACATTCTTAAGTCATGAATAATCCTCGCAAAACACGCATTATAGCCTCTTGTGTTACTTTTTTTTCCCCAGTTTTGCTAAACTGCGTGATCTGACAAAAATAGCATTTTGCATACAATGGATCAGACTACACACAACGCTGTGAAACACACACAGAGGGTGTGCAGTGGGGGCGGAGAGACTCGCTGCTCTCTGTTTCCCTGGGAGCGACTGGGTGGAGTTGTGTCCCGCTGCATCTTTAGCCTTAGCTCGCACTGTTATTCTCAATGTCCACGTTATGTCTTTGTGGAACACTTTCTTTGTGTGTAAGCTGTCTGAGTTGCTATCCTACTAATCGCATTACAGACCCCTCGAGTTGTCATTTATCATCTAACGACGATGTTAAAGAGTTTCAAATTCATAAATTGTAAATCTTTTAAAAAGACGACAACTGATAAGACATGGATGGAGAACAGTTAAGAAACATATGAGCCTGTGAAATGAGCAGAAAATGGATTCTGGAGCAGCAAACCATTGTGCAGCTTTATCACTGGGCGCTCAAATCAAACCCTCCTGTAAACAAAAGAAGGAAGCGGCCTTCTGCGACCGGCTTGCAGTGACTTCCTGTTTGTGATTATACGTCCAAAAACAGAACCAGGGTCTCTGGACCTCCCACGATTCTGTTTCACCAGGGAGACCCACTGTGTCTGGTTCCCTGCATGCTGTGCAGCCAGGGTGCCACAATACTGGGAAGCAGCTGCAGTGGACATAAAAGTGACAAATGAACGCCGCTGGTGGAACCGCGTAAACCAGTTATCTATTTTTTTTTTCAGGTTGATGATTAGTAGCATTGTAAACACTCACAGTGACTTGTAGTAGTGAAAAATAGAACAGTAAAGGACTTTGTTCCCATCATAAATACATTTATGATGGATTAAAGTTTGAGTTGTCTAATTCCAGTCTGTGACAGAGTAAAGCTTAAATCCATTGCAGGCCTTTTATTATACTACTGCATATGTATGTTGTATTTTCATGATTGTTCTAACTGTTTATTAAACTTAGATCAGATTAAACCTATCTTTACCAGTTGCAGATGAATCAATGTCTATCGTATTTTAATCATTTCAAATTAGGTTGGCATTATTTTAGGTCGCAGTGGTGTGTCCAATAATCACAGCTCAGCATTGGCATATAGCTTCATAATAAATTCACCTCTTTAACAGTTTAACTGTCTTTTCTCTGATATTTCCAAACTCTGTTTGTTTCTCGCTTGGAAATTTGATGCTTTCCCCTGCGGAATACCGCTTACGGATAATTCTGAAAAGTCCCTATTCAATTCAACACGTGAGAGAGCTAGACAAAATGGAGGGAGTGGGAGTTGGGGGTGGTCATCGTCGAAGTGAAATCTTGTCCTGTGCTGAAGTTAAATATCAGGATGACACAGGAATTCCGAGTTACAGCAAAAAATAAGATTCACATTAGTCCAAGCTGTGGCCTCATTTCGACCTTGTTAGAAAACGATGCCCAAGAATCGAGACGAAAGGGAAACATTCCCCAACTCAGCCGCAGCAAAGCAATGCTAATAAGCCACTGCCACTGTCACCACCTCCTTCCCTCAACGTTGCAGGAAGACAGGAGCCAAAGGCCCTTGGCCGCATTTCCTCGCATTGGTCAACATCTACATTCAGACAATCAAGACAGCCAACTCTCCTGTCTGATAAGAACAATACAACTACCCCAGGATGCATTAATATGCGTTTCAAACACTAAGGAAATAATACGACCGCAATACAATGGCCCATTTTCCTTCCCTCAGGTATCCTTTGTGTCTGAGGGGCAACAGCAATCATAAGAATCGTCTCAGCGGTGGATGTTATCAGGGTTTTAACAATAAATCAAAGAGCTAGTGTTAAAGGTACAACCGAGAAATATTTGGTGGCGCTTTCTGGGAAAGGGAAGGACAGAGAAAAAGAGCTGACTTGGCTTTTGGACGGGATTTCTGTGGGAGGAATGCGATTAGTTCACAAAGGGCAAGCATTCTGAATGGGTGAAAAGGAAGATAAAGCTTTTATCAAGTGGCACAGTGACAACATGTCGCTAAAGCACATAAAATGGATATACATATATATATATATATATATATATATATATATACATATATATATGTGTGTATATATATATACATATATATATATATATATATATATATATATATATATATATATATATATATATATATATATATATATATATAGGCATATATATACATATATTTATATATGTATATATATATATAAGGCATATATATATATATATATATATATATATATGTATATTTTTTTAACAATAAAACAAGTGCTTGAGAAAAGTAACATTATTAAGGGCCTAAATGAATCATGTCAAACTGTGCCATTGAAAAGTCATTTCTTGTTATCAAAATTCTAAGAAAGAAGCTTTTGTTCCCAAAAAGAATTTTTAAGGAAGTTGTCTTCTCAATATTTTCCAATTTGACTAATCAGAAATAGAATCCTAATTAATGAGCCGCTCCAACTCTGTTATAAATGATTGACTTTCCCTTCTCGTTCAGGCAACCTGATCAAAACCCTCTTAAATAACCAGAGTCCCTCTGGGGACTTGAGGGCAAGAGTCTCAGTTCTCTGCCCAGCAGTAGTAAATAACAGTTTAATTAGAATCGTCGTGGTGATGGAAAAGAAAACAAGACCTCAATCCTCTGTGGACAATTCTAATTTGGTAGCGCCGACAAGGACCCTCAAGACGCTTGCTGACCATCCGTGGGAGAGTTTAAATTACAGGCACTGAGGCGAGAGGTCGGCGGCAAACAGTGGAAGCGGGCCCGAGAGGATTACAGGAGCTCAGTTTTCATGGGTCAGTTGACGGAAGTGTCGGCGGGAAAACTGTCACGCCCTTTCAAGACGTTCACAGGCAATAAACACGTCTCACTGCGTGTCACGAGAGAGAGAGAGAGAGAGAGAGATGTGAGGAGAGACGGAGGGCACTGCAGTCGTTCACGCTCATGAGCTGCTTAGCACACGCGGAGTGGACATGATGAGCAGCAGAGGTGATAATCTTCCACAGCGCTGGGCAGAAAAAGACACCGAGGGGGGGGGGGGCTGAAAACAAACGCTGAGGCTTTAAGGTTGAAAAGGCTTTTGCATCACAATGTTAAGAAGGAGGGTTTTTTTTCCTTCAAAAATAGAGGGATGTCCAAATATTGGTGGCCTCCACGACCACCTTGCAAAACTTTGGACAAAAGTAGAAAGATATGATGTGACCTTTCAGTCTTCTGAAATGAGGAGACCCAATATCAGTCAATAGTGAGCGATTCAATTTCACATATTGGCCAGAACTTCAGTTTGATCTACATAGTACTACTGCTGTTCAAGTTACATTAATCCAAAAAAAAAAAACTGAACTCAAGTCATATTTGTACATCGTCCAAAGAGTATTTTGTCCCTGTCTAGGAATTTTAAGAAGAAGACGAAGAAGATAATCCCATATTGGGGAAATTTGAATAATTACAGCACCTAAACAGTAGAAAAGAATGGCGATTGTATTGATTAAAAAGAAATAAAATAAGATATTCACAGACTAAGAAGGAACAAAGAAGAAATTAACATCATATTGACAGTTGGAAGATCGTCCCATTAAAACTCTGCTTCTTAAGTGAACAGCAACTGACGGTTATCCTGACAGTTTCGTCTGATGCGTCACATTAGCAACAGCGGCAGCAAAGCAACCATCGACCCACCAGTGTGACCACTGCCCCTCCTCTCTCTCTCGCGACCATCGTCCGCACAAGCGCACCAGGCAGGTTACTTTGCATACCTTGCTGCGAATATGCTGCAAAACACGCCCAGACTCGCCCGCCGGGCATGAAACATCTGCCGCAGCACGAACCACCCACGCTCTCGGCGTGAGGCCACCGCTACGTTATTATATCAGCGTGTGTCAGTTTCTTTAGGATATTGATACTCTAACAGACTGCTTCTCTTTTACCCCAAATCCTTTCAGGGCGACCTGAAGAATTTTTTTGTGATACGAATAAATTAAATGTAGCGTGATTGTCATTATTATGAGTTTGTGGAACTAGTAGGGTTTTTCTTTTTCTTTTTCTTTTTAACTAACTGGATAACAGACCAATACAGTGTATTATATAATCTAGTGTGTGCAGCATTGAAGTGTCAAGGCAAAGACAATTGAAATGCAATAAAAAGGGGGCATAATGACAGTAGTGTGCTCATTTAGTATGCTCTTGGCTGTGATATTCCTGAATCCTTTGTCTGTTTTGATTGAGATCATTGCGTAACTAATGCTGTGTTTCTCTTAAACAGCCTTTGTCAAAAATGCCAACGTTTCACTTCCATACAAACTGCACCTGTGTATGGACAAAAGAATGCAGTGACACAAATCCTGATTTTTATTTCAGAAAGATGCCGTTGTCGAGCCTGTGTGAAAATGACACAAACCCATTTACTTTTTGTGGTTTCTTTTCAAAATGCTCATTTGTCGGGTGGGGGTGGCTGTGGTGGTGGTGCTGGTGGTGCTGGTGGCAGAGAGAAATAGCCTGTAAACCGTCCCAGACAAAGGGTGTTTTAAACCACAACATTAGACTGTAAAGCTCCTCCAATAATTATAGCTATACACACGCCGTGTCCTAATCCATACAGAGCAGCTGTGTGTGTTTGTCAAAAGTGGAACAGGTCCCTCCATCTGTGCTGGGCCCGCCGAGGGTTCAGGCCTCGAGCCTCAGGTCGACACAATGAGAAGGAAATCAACACAAATCCTGTTTACTTTCCACCTCACAATGCGATACAATAAACACCACTCTCTTTTCCCATCAGTGAGCGACAATGCAACGGTGCAGTTCAGTGACACGCAGCTTTTGTCGTCACGTTTCCAGCAGCAACGTAAGGCTGCGAAATGTCCAGTGTGTTAGCCCAAACGCGAAAAGTTGATGAATTCACATCACTAGATAGATG